>NW_012267235.1:7654882-7679796 GCF_000151885.1 Dipodomys ordii
GAGGTCTTTGATCCATTTGGAGTTGATTCTGGTGCAGGGTGATATATAAGGATCTAGCTTTAGTTTTCTACAAGTGCTTAACCAATTTTGCCAGCACCATTTACTGAAGAGGCTGTCTTTCTTCATTCTATTGTTTTAGCTCCCTTATCGAAGATTAGACGGCTATAGGTCTGTAGGTTCATTTCTGGGTTTTCAGTTCTATTCCATTGGTCCTGAGGTCTGTTCTTGTGCCAGTACCAAGCTGTTTTGATTACTGTGGCTTTGTAGTAGAGTTTGCAATTTGGTGTTGACATTCCTCCAGCACTGTTCTTTCTGTTAAGGATCATTTTTGCTATTCGGGGTCTTTTATTGTTCCATATGAATTTTTGGATTGCCTTTTCTATATCCTTGATGTTCCCAATTTCTTATTCGCTCTATATATTGAAAGAAATCTACTTTATTCTTCTTGAAGCTATTCTTTCTACACCCCAGTGGCCTCCTAATAGAAATAAATTATATTTGAGCCCTCCTAGGAAGCTGACATCTTGGGACTTATTTTCTTGATATTCTATATTGTTTCTACTGGCTTTATATATCTCTCCTTTTATTTTCCATTTTTCATCTTTATTTGGCTGGTACAAATCACCAGAAAAGACTCATAGGAGTAAAATTTTGAACTCTGAGTATTTAAAAGGGCTTCAAATTTTCCCAGATAATTATTCCATAGTTTTATTAGATCCAAAAATGATTTTTGCTCATAACTTTGAATACATGACTCTGATGTATACTAGAAACCAATTTTCTTCACACATGGTCACATACCAGTAAGATGATATTCTTCTGCTGTTTCATCGCTAATGATTTATTTTTCTTCCCAAGAAACCTTAGGATCATCTCTGTACCTCGTGTCCTGAAATTTAATGAGCTATATGGAGATGTGGGTCCTTTTCTTTCATCTGTCCATGTTTCAGCACAGCATTTTAAAGAAATGAATCATGTCTTTCTTTAGCTCCAGAAGTTTCACTATTTTTTCTGGTAAATGGCAGTGCTACTTACAAATTGCTTGTGCCAGAAACCTGAGAATCAATCCACCTAAATACTTTCTTCACCACCCACTGCATTTAATCCTATTGATTCTTTCATTTCCAAAATATGTTTCAAATCCATCAATTTGTCTCTATGTTCACTTAGACTCTACTTTGAATTACATAATCTTTCATCCAGATTACCAAAATAGCTTCCTAATTCTCCCCATTGGTCCCTCACAATCTTTGGCCACCCTGCTACAGGGGACATCTTGCTAAATCTCATCTGATCCGTATCACTCTGCTGCTTAAAACTTTGCAGTGATCTCCTATTATTCTAAAGGTTAAGTCCAATGTCATTAAGATGACCTATGAGTTCTGTATGACCTGGCCTTTCTGTCCAAATTTGCAGCTAACTTCACATGCTCACTTGGCTCCAGCCACACATCTTTTTTAAATACTCAGTCTTGTCCTGGGCATTCCTGAACTAGAGCATTTTAACAAATGGTTCCTTTCATCGAAATATGCTCACTAACCCAATGACAAGTTCAATCCTGCAAAGATCTCTCTCTCCTGACCTCCTGGTAAGACTATATGGTTCTTCATTATCCATTGTTGTGCTTTGTAGATTTGCTTCACAGTAAATTAAATTAATGCATTCCAATTCAATCAATCCTTTAGGAGTTTAATTTATATTTTACTGCCTGCTTATCACAAAGATCTTTGAAGTCCAGGGGTGATGTCATCTTGCTCATCATCCTACAAGAGCCTGTATCACTGGTACAGAGAATGTGCTCTGTATATGTATGTGGAATGAATGACTGAACCAATGAATGAAGGAACAACTCCCCTAAGAATTGCAGCTGTAGCTCACTCAGTTCTGACTCTCACACTTCCATTGCATTTGGCATTCCTATTCTCCACTGGAGGCTTTGTTTCTTTTCCATGGAAAAATCTAGTCTCCTCATATTTTATTCAGTGTTTCCCCTTTTGGATGCTTTTAAAGACTCTGCTTATAAGCAATTTTCCAACTGTTTTTGGCCAGTTGACCTCTAACCATTCTATCATGTAGCTTGAAGCTCTCTGTCATTTCAGAAAAACTGACCTCTCCTTAATCTATGTTGGTTATTCGTCTCTGAACGCATGACCTCAGCCTGAATTGTGATGCACACCTTCCACAAGCAATAATACTGTTCATCAACCAGATATTACTCAGACACCTGTGTACCTCCCCTCTTTTTCTCTCTCTCTCTCTCTCCCTCTCTGCTTTCCTAGTGGTTTGATTTATTTTCTAATTTTCCCATTTAGACATGTATTCAGGAGAGACATAAGTTTCCCGTATCTTTTTTTTTTTTCCAGTCCTGGGGCTGAAACACAGTGCCTGGGGACTGTCCCTGAGCTTCTTTTGCTCAAGGCAAGCACTCTACCACTTGAGCCACAGTGCCACTTCCAGCTTCTTCTGTGTATATGGTACTGAGAAATCGAACCTAGGACTTCATTCATGCTAATCAAGCACTCTGCCACTAAGCCACATTCCCAAGCCCTCCAATATCTTGAATCTAATCAGATGGCCTGATAAACCTCTATTCTCATTTGGAATTCACTTGGCTGACCCAAACACTTTCCCCTAACCCTGGCCATATTAAATAGACTTACTCACTCTGCTTTGTGCATGCCATCTATCTATCAGACCATTCATTATATGCCTCTGTTTAAACTCTGAAAAGCTTGGTAGTTTTCCACATTCAAGCATTTATGTTCTTAACTCCTTCATTTCTCCATTTCTTTGCTTTACTCTGAAAGGTCTTCTTTTTTTAGTATATATTTTTATTGTAAAGATACTGTACAGAAGGGTTACAGTTACATGAGTAAGGTAATGAGGTACGTTTCCTATCGAGCATTGTTACTCCCTCCTTTGTTTTTCCCTACCTTCCTTTCCCCCCTTCCCAACTCCTCCCTCCCCCCCACCCCAAAGTTGTAAAATTTGTTTTCAACCTAGTGTCTTACATATTTCATTGTTACAATGGGTCAACCTGTAGCCTTATTTCACATTTTGTTATCTCCCTTCCCCTCCCCAAATTAGAAAAATGTATAATATTGGATAAGGCTTTTAAACCCTGAGAAGCAGATTAAATATGGATTCCCAGCAAAATGTATGCACCTACAGATAAACAAAACAGGGAGGCTTACACCAGGTGCTGGTGGCTCATGCCTATAATCCTAGCTATTAAGAAGGCTGAGATCTGAAGATCTTGGTTCAAAGCCACCCCAAGAAGAAAAGTCTATGGGACTTCTATATCCAATTAACTACCAAAAAGCCTGAAATAGAGCTGTAGCTCAAGTGGTAGAGTGCTTTTCTTGAGCAAAATAAAGCTCAGGAATCGTGTCCAGACCCTAAGTTCAAGCCTCAGGATCAGCACACACACACACACACACACACACACACCTCTGAAATTCATCTAACAGAGCCTTGGTCAAGAATTGATACATAATTGATCCTTTGGGGCCACTCAGACCTTTTTAGGACCTTCATTCCAACATTAATTGTGGATGAAGTGAGGAAGGAAAGGAGAAAAGAGAGGAAGAAGAGGAGGAAGAGGAGAAGGAAGAGGAGGAGGAGGAAGTGGAGAAAGAAGAGGAAGAAAAGGAGGAAATTCAATCCTCGGTTATTGGCCTCTATTTCAACATGAACTCTACCACCCATCACCCTCACCGCTTCCTTTATCCTCCGATAAATAAATCCCTTCACAAGCGCTGTCATGTTACCTTTCTTCTGTCTCTTTTTATGGTCTTATTTGCACATGTATTTTCACTTTCACCGCATCCACCTCTCCCTTGTTTTCCCTCACCCACATTCCCTTCCCACCCCGTTGGGTTACTGTGAAGATAAAAATGAAATCTCAGATGTGGGAAGACTTTGAAAAGTTAAAAGTACAGTGGCATCGTGCGGCACTGTAGTGACGAAGATGTTTCGTCTGTTCTCTGTGTGCCTTCCTTCACATCTTCCGGTTGCTTCCTTTCAAAGCAAAGCTTCATCTCCAGCCCTCCCCGGGCTGCCCTCATGCCGGCCGGGCATCTTCTCTGGTCTTTCACATATCTGTAGCATGATCTGGCTTGGTCCCCTTCCTCCTTTGTCTAGCTTTGACAAAAACAAATTCTGTCATTTCTATTTTGTGATCAGAAGCTCTGTATCCCACCTTTGGCTTTCCCCCCCCCTCCTTTTTTCTCTTTTCTGCTAGTCCAGTCAGAATGATGAGCTCAGCTAGATTTTTGTCGGCGCTACCAGTACTGTGCAAAGAAGCAGATTTCGTGCAGTGTCTACAGAGTCAGATTACCAATACTTTGCTTAGAGTTTCTTTTTCATTCTGTCTGGCCCTATTCTCTGTACTTTAAGAGGCAATTAGAAGTAGGCTAGGAAAAGTAAGCCAGACCCAAAGAAACATAGGTTGCACGGTTGCTCTCATTTGTAATAATTAGAATGTGCCCATAGATCTACAAGTAAACTCAATGGATAGTAAAAGACAAAATATTATACTTGGACATGATAAATTAAACAGCACTTTGATCATTCACGAAGCCAGACAACAGGAGGATATTCTTAGGAGCAGCAGGGCACAAGAGCAATGTGCAAAATGATACTTATCAAAATGAACTCCAAGAAATGGAAACAAGAAGTTTTTCATTTTACTTTTTGGGTGTTTTTTTTTCTATTTTTCCCCTTCGTCACTTTTTTTTTTATTTCTGTACCTTTTGTCTTATATGTAAGTATATCTGATTTGGAGAGGGAAGGGGAAGCACAGAAATGGTAGGACAAAGGGTGAACTAATTCAGTAGTGATACTTACTAGACACTATGTTGAAAATTAACTATACAACTTGGAGAGGAGGAAAAAAACTGGGAGGAAATGAGGGAGGGGTGACACTGTTCATAAAGAAATGTACTCAAACCTGAAGTAGGTTAGTCTCTGACAAATATGGTCTTCAGGATGGAAAGAGTTTCTGTACTGCAGTGTGTGTGTGTATGTGTGTGTGTGTGTGTGTGTGTTGAGAGAAACTCATCTATTCATGTGTCAGGGAGCAGGAAAGTGAATCGAGAGATATAAAATCAGAAGGTACAAAAAGAGATTGGATTTAGAGAAATGATGGGCGGGGCGTGGGCCCTTCCGTTGAGAAGGAATGCACAGAGGGGCAGATAAAATGGCAGTAGGTCAAAGGAGCTCCTACCAAATGGCGTTATGTTTTCTCAAGTAGTGAAGGCAGGAATCCTTCACAACCATCCCAGGGGACCATATGGAGGCAGGTAGGCAGGGACAGGAGAAAGATTATGATAAGGTTTATTAGAGGGGCCATATCTCCCCAGGAGAGGGAGCACCTGGTGTCTGTCCCTATCCCAGTCGCAAATAGGTCTGGGAGGAAGGGAGGGTGGAAGGGAAGTAAATGCTTGTGCAGGTGGGTCTGGGTAGAGAGGGGGAGGGGCCAGCTGTAGGGGGGGAACTCCAGGGCAGGGAGGAGCTCAGGTCTGGGGGAACTGAGGACCAAAGGTGGGGATAATACTAACAGTGAGAACAGAAAATTGCTGAACAAATCACTGAACCCCCACCCTAGAGATCCCCTAGGAAGCTTAGAGGCAGAGGTCAGCGACAAAGTCAACCTTCAGCCTCCTGAGAAGAACTCCCAATGTTTGAGGCTGAGAATCATGAGTTTGTATCAGCAGCAACTCATTTTCCCTTTTACACATGCATGGCTTTATTCAGAGATGACATTGCCTAGAAGTTTCTTAATCAAGAGGTAGAAGGGGCAATAAGTTCAGGATTTTATAAGATCCTGATTCAAGTTAAGGATTATTGGATCAATATTAAAAATAAGGCAGAGACGGTAAAAATGAAGATTAGAAAAACTAGGGATTTCAGCCAAGCTGTAATCCTAGCTACTCAGGAAGCTGAGATCTGAGGTTTGTGGTCTGAAGACAGCTTGGTCAGTCAAAGTCCATGAGACTCTTAGCTCTAATTAACCACAAAAAGCTGGAGGTGGAACTATGGATCAAGTGGCAGAGCGCTAGCCTTGAGAAAAAGAGCTCAAGGACAGTGCCCAGGCCCAGATTTCAAGCCCCATTATTGGCACAAAAGGGAAAAAATTAGAGATTCCAATAGCCTGGATACTTCATTGTAGTAGAAGAACAGGTAAGGAGAAGGTAAGAGACTAAATAGTCTGAGAAGAAGAATACAACAGTCCTTGTGGATATGCTAGAATCATATTTCAGCAACTGGACAGTTTTTGGTGACATATAGCCACTGGTGGTGGGCAGCAGAAATGGGACAAAGTTCTTTGAAGGTAAAGAAGGTAAAGAAGAATGAGACTGGGCCAGGTACCAGTAGCTAAGGCTTTTTATTATCCTAGCTATCAGGAAGCTGAGACTTGGAGGTTCAATGTTCAAAACCAGCCTGGCCAGAAAAGCCTGTAAGACTTGATCTCCAATGAACCAGCAAATTGTCAGACTTGAGGCATGGCCAAAATGGTAATGCACTAGCTGTATGCAAGAAAGCTGATTGGGAGTATAAAGGCTTAAGTTCAAGCAGCGGAGGAGGAGGAAGGAGAAGGGAGGAGGGGAGAGGAAGGACAGGGAAAGGGAGAGTGAGAGGAAGAAGGGGAGGGGGAAGGGGAGGAGGAGGGAGAAAAAAGGAGGAGGAAGAGCAACTAGGTGTTGGCCAAGCCATCTATAATGACATTAGGGTTTACCTGGATAACAATGGAAACTGAACCAAGTCCCAAAGACCCATATAAAATTCAGTCTCACTGGGAAGTTGGTAAAAGGCAGAGTACATAAAAATTAGTAGGCAATATAACTAGACAGCATGTGCTTTTTAAAAAAAGGTGGGGGGAAGGAGTTTTTATTTGAGGATGGAGAATACATAGCCTGCAAGTAGGAAGAGAATCGTGTGGGAAATGTTCCCCTTTCCTGGTCTCACAGGAGCATGGAACTAATCAGAGACCCACAGGAGCTGCTGCTCTCAATGAGACTGGAGGGAAGCAAAGCACACTGTGAAAAGACCAGACAGGGTTTACTAGACAGGGATACAGGTGGCTCCACCTTACGGAGAGTTGGAGAGAAGGTTAGAAAGGGAGAAGAGATAAACCACAAGTAGCAGAAGCCACAGCACAAGCAGTGTGAAGGTGGGCCCCAAGAGAACAGAGCTGCCTACATGGGGCTTGCATGACCTCGAAGGTGTCAGAGCCTCAAAGTTTGGAGGACCGACCGTGTAAGTTCACTCTGCATACAGAATGCTCACATATGGCCCAGCATGCCCTGTTGAGTGATAATGAGTGAGTGACTGTCCTGTCATCCTTCCCCTTCTGAACGTTACCAAGATTCATTTCTGCTCGACCTCTTCCTTATGCCTCAAGTCTGGACAGATGCCGAGCTCCCCATCTATGACCCTTCAAACCCATAGTTTTCACCCTTTTCCTCATACCTTTCTCTTGCTAATGAAGCAAATAAATAGGTTCTTTTGTGAGCAAAGCTGTCGCTGCAGTCATGTAATAATCCTAGCACCTTTTATCCTGGTCTTTTCGGTGGAATTAGTTTGTTTATCTTCCGAGTTCCAAAGCTGACATCAAATGTATGACTCGCTAGGATTTATAGAGTTTAATAAAGGTATTCCTTGAGTTCATCTCAGTTGAATCTATAATAACTATTTCTCAGTACAAAAAGCCATCACCCAGCTCATCCTGGGCAGTTGAAGGAGAGTCCATGTTTTCTTTTTAGTAGTAAAAGAATGCCCAATATTTTTTTTCACAACCTCCCTTACAAAAGTGTCAGTTATGTCTTCAGTTTAATTCCTCCGAAAGTAAAAATTCTGAATGAGTTTTTTCCCCTCTTTTTAAAATGTCTTTTCTCTCATCTATTTCACCTTCACTAGAAAAATCACTCAAGGATTTCTTCATGGCATTACACATTTTTATGATCCTTTTATCTAAAGGAGGATATATAATTTCTCTAAACTTTATTGGATTGGACTAGCAGATAATGTATAATCACAATTGGTTTTCTGTATTAAAGTCATTTTTTTGTGTTAAGTTTTCATTGGGCTTGGAGAACAATTCACAAGCATTAGCTTTGCTTCCATGGTGTGGTTGAGAGAGTTTGTTTGTGTGGTCATTCTTTTACTCTGTTTCCAATACCAGCTATCCTTATCAAGATATGTGTGTGTGTGTGTGTGTGTGTGTGTGTGTGTGTGTGTGTGTGTGTGTGTGTGTGTGTGTGAGGTCTCACATCCGTAATCCTACCTACTCAGAGGCTAAAACCTGGAAGATCAAGTTAAAAGCCAACGTGGGCAGAAAACTCCTCAAAACTATTATCGCCATTTAGGAAAATGTAGGACTGGGGGCATAGCTGAAGTGGTAGCACTCCAGCCATAAGTAAGAAACCAAATGAGAGTGAGAAGTCTTGAGGTCAAGCCTTGGTTCTTCACACACACACACACACACACACACACACACACACACACAATGGTACATACAATAAAACATACCTATGCAACCCAGCCCATTCCTGGATCCTGCCTTTTTTTTTTCACTGAAAAGTCATGGAAAATGATGAGACAGAGTTTTGTGTGTATTGTGAAGGAGGAGGTTTAATAAAAGGGTATAAGTTTCTGGAAGCAAAACTGATTGAATCCTACCCTGACTGGCTATACCCCCTGAAAAGATCCAGAGATGTAATATACAGAGTACAAACAAACCAAAAGATAGCATGCTCATGGGCCTGTTCATTGATCCTTTTACGCCAGTACTTTGTGGGTTAGGGGAACAGTATCCAGTCTTCAAATGGGAGCTGTGTAAGACAGTATTAGCAGCCAAACCATCTTTGACTTTTTTTTAACTGATCTGAAGTGATTGCACTATAAATAAATGTTTCCTTTTATCTGTGATTGAAAAATCTGAAAGATGTAGCTTCTTTAGGACAGGAAACTGTGTATGAGGTTTGGGTATGATGTAGGGTTCAGGTGTCCCAAGTGTTGAGGGGTAAACATGGGTCACACATTTCCTTATGAACAGTCTATAACACAGATGATGAGACTCCAGGAATAATCAAAACAACCTTGTATTCCTTTTAGGAAGAAAACTCGGATATACCTTCAACAATTGCAACCTCCACAATGTGTCTTTGGGACAAGGTCAGGAGGTGGTGGCCGAGGCTGCTCTGGACCTAGCTTCAAAGAAAGGTCACTGGGTTATTTTACAGGTAAGGTTCCTATTGGAGCATCCATGGCTCTAATGGCATGACTTTCAATATGACTTGACCTTTATCAAATTTCCTTAGGGCAATTGATGTCTCTTATTTACCTTTTATCACTGAGCGGTCTTAAATACACATCCTCAACAAACGTTCCCTGGGTGAAACTATCAATAAGGAAATTAAAGAAAGAATAAATAAAAAGGGCAGTCATTCCCACCCCATCCTGACCTTCATTATCCAAGACCTCCATTCATCTCTTGATGGTGCCATGCGACATCTCGCTTCTCCATCTTCGCCCTTGAATTTCCTGTGATTTATTGGGGAGGGATCTGCTCTTTCCCCAGACTCCTTTTCCAGAAGCAACGAGAATTTAACAACACCTAGGAGTCTATTAGCTTCACCTGCTGGAGGTGCTGTGTCTCAGATGCATTTGCCAAGAGACCTCCACTGGAATGCCTTCAGGAACCAGGCACTCAGCATGGACCTGGCTTCCCAGGACCTGAGGATGAGACCAGGGCTCAGGCTCTTTCCTTGCTGTACTCTAGAGTGGATTTCTCAGGCCCTAGCCTTGGTAGATCCATGTCCGTAAACCCAATGGGGCAGCCTCAACAATCCAGGAATGCAGGTAGCTTCTATCCTCAAACTCAAGAGAGCCTTTCCCATAGCCTTGCTCTGCCTAGTGGCACATACTAGTTGAAGTTGTTGCAGCCATCGCTGAATTAGTCCTTCATGTGAGGGCTGCCAGCAGTGCTGGCTATCCAGAACCCTGGCTTTCCAAGTAGCCCCCTAGATGTTCTGCTCCAAGAACATGATTACAAATGCACTCTTTAACAAATTTCCCCTCTAATCTCCCACTACTAACTCTCACATAGCTCTTTACCCTATACAAAGCCCTTTTGAATCCATTGCCTTTGATTATTTGCAGCCAGTGCTGAAACGGCAAACTTCATTGTTGTTTCTCTTTCTAGAGGAGAGTAAACAGTACTCAGAGAGCCAATTATTGTGCTCTTAGAACTGTGTTGAGTGCCAATCTCTGTGTTTAAGGCTCAGCAAGCTTACTTCCTCAAACACTGACTGGGGAGTTTTTATCTATCCATCATCATGAAACCTACCTCAATGAAGCCAGGCGACTGTCATCCTTAATGTGAGCAGTGCATCCTGCGAAGCTGTGCCAAGAAATAAATACAGGTCTTGGTAGAAAGGCAGGAATGAGCTTTAAGGGAAGGAGATGGGCTCAAAGACCAGACAGAGAAGCTTGAGTCGGGAGCCTTTGTGGGTCTTCCAGACTCAATGACTTCATGTGTTTTATGAAGACAAGTTTTGTGACAACAAACAGCATGGTTTCCTGAGACAACTCAGGAAAGGTAGCTCAGAGTTTAAATCAGTACCTTCGAGTTTTAGCACAGATACAAATTACAGAAGGAGCACAATAGAATGGACTGATTCAGCGATTCTAGGGGCCCAGAGCTAAGATCCTGCCATTCTTAACTGGCTCTCAAATGATGTGCCTCCGTGTGTGTGTATGTGTGTGTGTGTGTGTGTGTGTGTGTGTGTGTGTGTCCCAGCCCTTGAGCTTGAACTCAGGGCCTGCGTATTGTCCCTGAGTTTTTTGACCAAGGATGGTACTCTACCACTTGAGCCACAGCTCTACTTCTGGCTCTTTTGATGGTTAATTAGAGATAAGAGTCTCACAGGCTTTCTACCTGGGATGGCTCTGAATTTCAATCCTCAGATCTCAGCCTTCTGAATAGCTAGGATTACAGGTGTGAGCCACCGGCACCCACACATGTATTGCCTTTTAATTCTCAAGTTCAAATAATCCAGGCATCAGGTAGTATGGAATCAGAAGGTCTCACCATTGCACTCTACGTGTGGAGCCTGTACCTGCAGCGTGGCAGTGTCTGGAAACCCGTTCAGAAAACACAGACGCTCCACCTCCGCTCCAGAGCTTCCCAATCAGAGGCCCCAGGCTGGGCACAACAATCTGTGCACTAGCAAGCACTCCAGGGGATTCTCATGTACAAGCAAGTTTGGAAAGACTACATTTAAAACATTAGGAGTATCAAACAATAGGGCTCAATTAGAAGGATGCTCCTTATGAAGCACCCCCAGATTCTTTCTGTGATATAATTTTAGATGTTTCTACTGTTTTTAAAATAAAATGGGATAAGCAACAATCTAAATGCATGTATTGCTTTTAAACCTTTAAAAATGTACATCATAAGCCAGGCACCAGCAGCTCAGGCCTGTCATCCTAGCCACTCAGGAGGCTGAGACATGAGGCTCATCTTTCACAGCTAGCCAGGGCAGAAAAGTCCCCATGAGACTCTTATCTCCAATTAACATTCAAAAACCACAAGTAGAGCTGTGACTCAAGTAGTAGAATGCTAACTTGGAGCATCAAGAGGCTCAGGGACAGTGCTCAGGCCCTGAGTTCAAGCCTGACCAAAAAATAATGTACATCATAGGGCTTGGGGCCTGCCTAGCATGCATGGAGGCTCTGGGTTCAATCCTTAGCTGAATGAATGAACAAATAAGTAAATAAATAAACAAATATCACACATCTCAAGATGACTGAGGTGATAAACTTTGCATTATGTTTATTTTTAATTTTTAAATGTTTCATTATCTTTAAGTAGTTGTATAAAAGAGCTGCCATTTAACAAAGCTGTTTATAAATGTAATATACATATATATATTGATATATATATTCTCACCCATCCCTTCCCGACCTGCCCCTTCTCTCTTCTTAATTCTGTAGAATATACACTGGAATTCTTGTCTGTGTTTTATTACAATCTTTTTTTTAATCTTTACTTGAAGACTAAGGCCTGCTTTCCGCTTTAGCTGCCTTCCTGATCAGTGTGTGCTGGCAAAGCCAAGCAGGTGCCTGCACTGAGGGAGTTCTTTCTTTTTTTTTTTTTTAACCAGAACATCCACCTGGTGGCCAAGTGGCTCAGCACCCTGGAGAGGAAGCTGGAGGAACACAGCCAGGACAGCCACCCAGAGTTCAGAGTCTTCATCAGTGCAGAGCCTGCACCCTCCCAGGAGGGCCACATCATCCCCCAGGGCATCCTAGAGAACTCTATTAAGATCACAAATGAGCCTCCCACAGGCATGCATGCCAATCTGCACAAAGCCCTGGACAACTTCACTCAGGTACTGCCTGGGAGGGAGGGAAGGGAGACTCCACCTCGTAAAGAGCTTACTGGAAACTGGGAGGGGGTGAGGAGAGAGAAGAGCATGCACCTAGGAACAGGAAGGGGTGCCTGCCAGGCTGTGAATCTGTACCTGTATGGGAGAAATCATCGCATAATTGACCTCCACCCAGTGCCCAACCCGTGCTACCCAGTTGTCAGATAAACCAGAAGGAGTCAAGTGGAGACTTTCTCCTGCAAGAAGTGTGAGTCTTTCTGCCAGTCCACTATTAACTATATTCCAAGGTGGAAGGCCATGCTGCTATAAAGCTAATCCATAGGATTGGCTAAGCATGCTAGGTCCACACAGGGAGAGGATGCACTCATTCATACCATATCACCAGCCACCTGCATGTACCTTGAGTCTCAAGAGTTCAAATGAGAGCTGGCGGTGGTGTTGTTCAAGTCATACACCCTTTGCCTTCCTGAGTTCAAACCCCCCCCCCGCCCTCCACACACACAGAGAGAGTTCTAATGATCAAGGGACAGGTGGTGAGTATCAGAACTTGGAGTATAAACACTTGTGTGACTTAGAGTGTGCTCTGTAGACCAGCAGCATCAGGACTACCTGGGAACTTGTTAGAAATGTGAATTCTCAGGCCCTGTCCCAGGCCTACTGAACCAGGATAGGGTGTTGCCCCAAAAATCTTTAAAAAGCCTTTCTGTTAGTGCTCAACAAGATCAAGTTTGAGGACATTGTGGACCAGGGCATCTCGGAAGGGGTTGAACATGGTGACATATGAGAAGTTCATGGTTCAAATTGTTATAATAACAACAATTACTGAGATCCCATCTCAAAAAAACAAGCTAGGTGCCAGTAGCTCACACCTGTGATTACAGCTACTCAGGAGGCTGAGATCTGAGGATCACAGTTCAAAGCCAGCCTGGGCAGGAAAGTCCGTGAGATTTTTATCTCCAATAAACCACTAGAAAACTGGAAGTGGCGCTGTGGCCCAAGTGGTAGAGTGCTAACCTTGAGCTGAAGAGTGCAGGGACAGCACCCAGGCCCAGAGTTCAAGCCCTATGACCAACAAAAAATAATGAAAAAACAAAAACCAAGCCATAATACTGTAGGCATTCACACAGTGGGAGACCAAAGGAGGATATCCTTTGTATAAATTTTAATTTTATTGTAAAGATGCTATACAGGGGAGTTACAGTTACATGAGTAAGGTAATGAGTACATTTCTTGTGTTGCCCCAAAGGAGGATATTCTTAAGAGAGGAACAGAAAGGCATTATTGTCTATATGCATCCGATCATACAAAATTATATTTATTGGAATGAACTCCAGCAAATGGAAACAAAAGGGCTTTTCCTTCTTAATATTTTTACTTTTTTTCCTTTTTGTTCTACATGTTCATTCATCTGTCTTTGGGAATATAAGGGCAGGAGCAGAAATGAAGGGACAGGGGCTGGGAAGGTGGCTCAGTGGTAGAGCGCTTGCCTTGCATGCATGAGGCCCTGGGTTCGATTCCTCAGCACCACATAAGCAAAAAGAAAAAAAAAGTCGGAAGTGGCGCTGTGGCTCAAGTGGTAGAGCGCTAGCCTTGAGCTGAAGAGCTGAGGGACAGTGCCCAGGCCCAGAGTTCAGGCCCCACGACCAGACCCAAAAAAAAAAGAAAGAAAGAAAGAAATGGAGGGACAAAGGGTGAATACATGCATCAGTGATACTCACTGGGTACTATGTTGGAAATGGACATCAGTGGTGCTAGGAAACCCGATGAATTCATCCATGTGCACAAACTTGAACAGTAAACTAAACCCTTGTTAGCTGAATCTAATCAGTAACTCAAATGCTATACAAAAACACAACCCCTCTGCAAGTCTGTCTGAAGCTCTGACCCCCACTTAGCTTTGGTGCTGCCCACAGCCATCTGACCCTGAACAGCAAGAGCATTTGGCAGCTATATCCAGCGTGATGGTGGGCCCTCCCTAGCCTTCCCCTGGGAGGGGAAGCTTCCTGTCAACACTGTAAGTGATGCTTTCCTTTCAGGACACCCTGGAGATGTGTTCCCGGGAGACAGAGTTCAAGAGCATCCTCTTCGCTCTCTGTTACTTTCACGCTGTGGTGGCAGAGAGACGCAAGTTTGGTCCCCAGGGATGGAATCGGTCCTACCCCTTTAACACTGGGGACCTCACCATCTCTGTGAACGTGCTCTACAACTTCCTGGAGGCCAACACAAAGGTAAAAGGAAGTAGTTCAGGTTCTGGGGCAGGTCAAGAAGCCACCCCCACAGGCCAGTGATGTATTCCCACATGGGAGAGTGTGCTCTGGCAAAGGTCTATACTACTCAAGTAGGGTGAGTGCCAACCGCAGGACCAACCCTGTGCTTAGAAGTTCTACAGTGAGGTCAGAGGCCAGGCCAGACAGTGACCATGGAGACAATCTAGGAGAAGACACCCCTCCCCCCAGGCACCCGGACAACCTGCATGAATGCACAGCATTGAGAGGGGCAGAGTTGGCAGGAAGAGACCCCACACACACACATGTGGCTGATCTCAATTCCCACTTTCACTAACCAAGGATTCTGAATGTATCCAAAAGCATGTAGCTTCTCATATAGTAACAAGCTGATTTTCCACAAATTAAAGAAAAACAAAATCTTCCTCTTCTGTTGGGACAACTTCATCTCAGAGAAAAACATGTGCTAACCAGCAATGCTCCCTCCTCCAGTAAACGATCTTTTCCCATCATGAGCCAAAGCCAGCACCAGCAGGACCACTGACATTTCCTGATAGGGAACACAAATCAGCCTCAGATCCCTGAGAAATCCTCCCACCTGTGAGTTCTGGGGAGACCTACCCCACCCCATAATGTCAACCTTTCAGTTGGTTGGCTTCCCATCCTAACTTTCGCCCCAGTGATCATGTTAGCTGCATTTCACTGATTCTGAACTTGTAATGGGACAGTTAATTGACCCTGTTATGAAGGGCAGACGTTTAGGAAAAAACCAAGGTCCTCACTGCCCTCCCATTTGACATGTATCCGTTCCAGAAAGAGTCTGACTTGATTGTCACAGTCAGTAACTATGAAAGAGAGGAGGCTGCCATCTAGCCCCTCTCCTCACCCTTGGATGTAATTCCGCAAGTAATCAGCTCCCCAAATACACCTCATGCTGCTGGACACTGGGAGTGTGAAGACAAGTAAGACATTGCTTTTCATCTTCAGCTACATCATATCTTGTGGCCCGGGCAGGAGATTTGCTTTTCTCTCTTCCTTGCCCCTGTCTCCCAGGTACCCTTCGATGACTTGCGCTACTTGTTTGGCGAGATTATGTATGGAGGCCATATCACGGATGACTGGGACAGAAGACTCTGCAGAACCTATCTGCAGGAATTCATCAAGCCGGAGATGTTAGAAGGAGAGCTCGCCCTGGCCCCTGGCTTTCCACTCCCGGGCAACATGGACTACAGTGGTTATCATCAGGTGAGGCTTTGCTCTGGGCTCACAGAGGGCCCCTGTGACTCCTCCTATCTCCTACACACAGCCCCCGTTGTGCGCATGCTGTGGCCCAGGCTGTGGGCATCAGGCAAGGGGGGGGGAGGAGAAGGGTTGGGATTGGGGGGAGGGGGGAGGCTGGGAAGGGATGTGAAGGGTAAACCAAAGGAGGAGGCTGCAATGCTTGGTAATAAATGTACGCATTATCCTGCCCATGTAATTGTAACCCCTCTGTACAGTATGTTCACAAATAAAAAATAAATAAATTAAAAAAAAAAAGAATGGCCCAAGGAACTGGGCTGATAGCAACTTTTGTTCCCTGCCTTGAGCTGACTTTGCTCAACTCATTAATAAAGTTGAGTCTTTAGAGATCTTCTTGTTCCTGATATTTGATTCGATCATTCTGGTTTTATGTTCTGTTCTACAGTTAATACTCAGGACAGTTTTTTGCTTGTTTTTAATTCAGCTCATTTAAAAAGCCACTATTAAATAGGGCCAAATTTCAGGTAAAGATGTACAGAGCATAGGTAGTTTTTCAGCAGTCCTAAATATCTTCAGGGAGCATCCAGTGATGAAATTTCTCTTAGTTCCTATATTCTGCAACCCTCCTGGTTCCCACTGATTGCTTTGGACACAAGCAGACTTATCCAACATCTAAGAAAATAATTCTCATGAAACCTTTCCCACTCTTAATTTTTCACTTTCTATTACTAAAGCTATTTTTAAAACATTCAACTTTGAACATGTAATCTGCCTTGGAAAATATACTGAGAGATGGTTTCCTTGAAAACAAAACTTTTTTAACTTTGGAACATACCTTAAAAATTTGAACTAACATTTACCAAACTTTATACCAAATTTAAGGGAGATAGTAGTTATAGAAATGCTAACTATAAGCCTTTTATGTTTTAAAATTTTTGATTAGTCATGAAAGACATTTGATCCAGGAAACCCATGCCTATGAGAAGAAATTTAATGTTATACTCATAAATTGACATGTTAAATTGTAACCCTTTTGTACAACTACTTAGCAATAATAAAATAGGTAATTTAAAAAAATTAAAGCACTAAGACCAGTTACACAAACAGGAAAAAAAAAATTTGACATTTAACTTTTTGTTGTTTTCATTTTTTATTTGTTTTGGGGGGATTTCACATTGCCTTTTTTTTAGGTCAGTTGTGGGCCCTGAACTCTGGGCCTGGGCACTGTCCCTCAGCTCTTCAACTCAAGGCTAGCGCTCTACCACTTGAGCCAGAGCACCACTTCCAGCTTTTTTTTCTGCTTATGTAGTGTTGAGGAATCGAACCCAGGGCCTCATGCATGCAAGGCAAACACTTTACCACTGAACCACCACCTTCCCAGCCCCAACTTTGAATTTTTAAAGAAAAAATTTATCATAAAGGTAATGTACAAAGGGGTTACAGTTAAACAAGTCAGGTAATGAGTACATTTTTTTCTTTTTTCTTTTTATTTATTTATTGCCAGTCCTGGGGCTTGAACTCAGGGCCAGGGCACTGTCCCTGAGCTTCTTTTTTTGCTCAAGGCTAGCACTCTATCACTTGAGCCACAGCACCACTTCTTGCTTTTTTCTGTTTATGTGGTACTAAGGAATATGAACCCAGGGTTTTGTGCATGATGGGCAAGCACTGTACCACTCAGCCACATTCCCAGCCCAATGTGTTTCTTTTTGAACAATGTCACCTCAAGAATTTTTTCTTAACCAAATCTTTAGTCTTTACATCCACCTTGGAAAGTAGTGCACGTATGCCCTCTAGTGTCCATGCAATAACTCAACAAGAAGCGATAGGCAGTCCAAAAAACATCATCCTTAATAAATTAGGTCTGGTTTTCTGACCCAACAGTAGCATGGCTTGTGCATTTCCAAATGACTCCTTTCAGTTCTTCCTCTTAATCTGTAAGTTAATAGATGGTGACAGGTCATCTTCCTCAGACCAGAAGTGTGCTGAGTGCTAGAGTGGGTAGAAAGATAAATGTACAAGTATGCCTTTAAGGAATGCAACCATTTACTTAGACTAGACGTTATCAACAGCAAGCAATCATCAAGGTCCTGGCAGGAACCTAACTTTCTCACCATTATAAAAAGCACATGAGAAGAAAGTAACCTGGGCAGGAATTTTCAGGCAGGACAGACCCTGGCCACAAGAACTGACTGTGGAGATGTGCTGTTTGGGTGGCACGCTATTTTAAACTTTTTGAACTCCAATGCCTTTTCCCAGATGTATGAACCCTTCTATCTACAGCCAAGTTAATCTCCTTCCCCCGCCCAATCCACACACATTCACTTTGTGTGCACAATCCCATTAATGGGTTTGAATGTGTCATCCCTGGTTTAGATAAACAGAGAAAAGAAAAGAATTGAAAAGGCTTGGGTTCCTGCAAGGGCTTAAGTGAAAAATGCCAGGGAAGGCCAGGGTCTGATGGTTCTCACCTGTAATCCTAGGTAATCAGAAGACTGAGATCTGGGGATAGCAATTCCAAGCTAGAAGTGGAAGTGTGGCTCGGGTGGTAGAAAGCCAGCCTCAAGCGAAAAAGCCAAGCACAAGAATAAAGCGCTGAGTTCAATCCCCAGTACCTCCCCTTTTCCCAACACACACACACACACACACACACACAAACACACTACAAGGAAGGAATTCATATTTCTCAGACTCTGAGAAATCTGGGGGGGGGGGAGTTGGTAAGAAGTGCCCCCTGGAGGGGTGCCGCGGAGACACATCTTTGGTGGCCCTTGATTTCAGTACATCGATGCAGAGCTGCCCCCGGAGTCGCCCTACCTCTATGGCCTCCACCCAAATGCAGAGATCCGCTTCCTGACCCAGAGCTCAGCAAAGCTCTTCCGCACTGTGCTGGAGCTGCAGCCTGGGGACAGCCAGGCTGGGGATGGAGCCAGCGCTACAAGAGAAGAAAAGGTATGCCCTGGTGGGGACCACCCCGGGGTCAGCCACCGGGAGGGTCATTAGAGAGGACCCATGGGCATGAGGATGCCTCTAGGTCTTGTGCCCAAGTCCTTGAGTGGAGGGTGTGGTGGGATGTCAAAGTGAACTATCTCCATGATTTTTTTTCCTAAAAGATACATTCATTAAAACTCCAAGGGAGGTAAGTCCCCCACCCTGTAGAACTCCAAGATCTTGTTAGGTTTACATGGTTAGGTTTATATTTGTAAAGCTTCAAAGGTTTGAGTGGTTGTCAGACTTTTAGGCTATAGGGAACTGAGTTTAAGAAAACCAAAAGAGGTAGTCTAACTCTTAGAATGATCTAATTATACCAGGAGTTCTCAGGTTTAAACATGCCTGAGAAGGAGCTAGTGGGCTTGAAGTTCTGCCCCGGAGGATGCAGCTCTGCGGTAGAGTGCTTGTTCAGTCTTCAGTGCTGGGAGGGAGGAAGGGAGGGAGGGAGGGGATGGACACCAGAGGATTCTGATTCTGAGATCTGCACCCAGGAATTGGTGATCTGGTGGTTGCGATGTGTGTGGGCTGGCACCAGGAAGCTGTTTATATCGTACCACCCAGCCTGTTCCGCCCTTCCATTTCTAAAATGCAAGTTGAGAATAAAGGGAAGAACCCAATCAGCAGGAAAGAAAAACGCTCCTGAACATAGGAAGAAAAAAAAACTTGGGGGGCTGGGAATGTGGCTTAGTGGTACAGTGCTTGCCTAGCATGCATAAAGCCCTGGGTTCAATTCCTCAGTGCCACATACAAAGAAAAAGCCAGAAGTGGCACTGTGGCTCAAGTGGTAAAGTGCTAGCCTTGAGCAAAAGAAGCTCTGGGACAGTGCTCAGGCCCTGAGTTCAAGCCCCAGGACTGGCAAAAACAAACAAACAAAAAAGCCTTCACCTGCCTGTAACCTCAGGATTTGGAACTAGCAATTTATTTACTTTTTGGCAATGGTGCTATTGGAGTTTAAACTCAAGGCTCACAATGAAATTTTCCGTTCTGACAGGACAGCAGTGGGACAGAATAAGGGCCTATACTTATTTTAATTTTATCTCCTCTTCAAAGGCCCTCTGTGCTTCCAAACATACTCATCTTCTGAGCTACTGGGAACTGGGGTGTCTGCATATGAGTGTGGAGAGGGCACTGGAACCCACTAGGTACAAGCCTGCTCCCTTCCCAAATGACGAAGCGACGAAGCAGTCTGTTCCCATTTAAGTCCCTTCGCTACTGGATTTCTTTGGTGCTGAACAGACCAACTAGACCTTTGGAGAAAAGTAAAGCAGAGTTCCTTGTTCCTTTTCCAGAGTCTATTTCAGAAAGCTCAAATATTTAAATGTAACACACACACAACCATACAACTCAAAAGCTTGGAAGACAGCTAGGGCAAATGCTTTTATGATCTGACAAAGGAGGAAAGCATTTTTAAACTTAAAAAAAATGAAAATCTGTATAGGAAAAAATAGGCAAGTTAATGGCTTTAAAAATGTCTGCAAAGAAAAAACTGCCACCAACAAAGTCAAAATCAAGTCAAAATCAAAGTCAAAATCATTTTGCTGCAAACATACTGGGCAGTGGGCAGATCTGATTAAAATACAGAGTTCTTTTGAATGAAAAAAAAAGAAGCTAAGAGAAGGAAGGAAAAGATGAACACTATGGAAATTCACATAATAAATACAAATGGCCAGTAAAAAATAGTGAAAATATTCTCAGCGCCATTCAGACCTTAAGAAAGCTAAATAAAACTCCATTATCCAGGTGATGGCAAGGATTTAAAGATATGTTACTATCCACATAAGAAAGTAGACACTCTCACTTTGACTGATAAAAATTTAATGTATAGAACAATTTGATGATAGCTACAAAAAAATTCCTACATAACTGATTGCTAAAAATCAGTTTTAGAAATGGAATCAGTCAGTGGAAATACTCAAAAGTGCACAATTTTTAGGATATCTGCATATAACTTATTGTAAAATGGCTGACAGCAGTAGAAATAGTAAACAGACTGAATATGAACAGAAGTGAAAATAAATGATGGGTGTCAAAACAGTGAACTAATACTCTTAAGCAGAGTCAGGCAAAATCCTATGCAGTAGCAAGGGAATCAGTTCAAGATTTATAGGGCTGAGGATATAGCTCTATAGTAGAGCACTTGCTTAGTGAGCATGAGGTCCTGGGTTCAATCACTAACACTACCAAAAATAACTATTTTGTGGGTCATTGGGCCTGAACTCTGGGCCTGGGCGCTGTCCCTCAGCTCTTCAGCTCAAGGCTAGCGCTCTACCACTTGAGCCACAGCGCCACTTCCAGCTTTTCTGCTTATGTGGCGCTGAGGAATCGAACCCAGGTCCTCATGCATGCAAGGCAAGCATTCTACCACTGAGCCACCTTCCAGCCCCTACCAAAAAGAATTTTTAAGGTATAATATATTATTATGAGATAGAAAAAGCAAGCCGAAAAGCTGTACATCATATGGTTTTACCAGTGTGAGAGAGAAAGCACAAGTAGACATATCAGATGAATGAATAGATGATGACTCAGAGAATTAGCAATATAAATTTAAAAATTAACAGTTTGACACTGGTTTCCCCCTATCGAGGGAAGAGTAAAGATTACAAGAGGAGGTGCTTTGTTTTATGTTTTTATTTTTTTGGTACCAGTACGGGGACTTGAACTCAGAGCCTGCGTGCTTTCACTTCACTTTTCCCCCTCATGGCTGGCACTCTTACTACTTGAGCCACAGCCCCACTTCCAGCTGTTTGGTGGCTAATTGGAGATTAGAGTCTCCCAGACTTTTCCTGCCCAGGCTGGCTTTGAGCCACAACCCTCAAGTCTAAGCCTCTTGAATAATTAGGATTACAGGCACCAGCCACCAATGCCCAGCTGCTACAATCCTTTCTATCTGCAATGTCTTAGATGTTGTTTTTTGTAAAACTGGTAAATATATGTTACTTTTTTTTAAAAAAAGAGCAGAAGTGTTGCTTATAGAAGTCAAGTAGGTCATGTCCCAAGGAGCCTGCCCTTCCCACCCAAAGGGTGCCTGGGTTTTCTGAGCAAAACAGCATCCGTTGTATGCGTGTGACTCACTCATTCCCCATCCATCTTCTCCCTGCTCAGAGCTCCAAACCCCCCTCGGCCTGGTGAGAGACCAGGTGGAACTCTGCATCACACACACACACACACACACACACACACACACAGCCCTCCCCGCCTCCTCCATTTCGTGTAGTTTGGTACCCTGCCTGGAGACTATCTTTTCATCTCTTTGTGACTAACGGTGGAAATGGCAGCTCGCTGATAGAGGGCTGTTTCTTCACATTCCACCCCAGAGGCAGACATAGGATATCAATTTAGCCATTTGTCTTCCACCCGGCACTTTCAGGTACCATTAAAATTCCATTCCGGTTTTTGCTTATGACAGCACCAGAGACCCATTTGTGATGGGGTGATGGGAGTTTGGTTTCTTCTTTTATTCACATCAGCTCTTTTCCTGGAGAATGGATTATGATATGTTAACAATACAAGGCAGGGTGAATATTAATCATCCTTCCCATTTATATAGACTTTAGAACTTTCAGCTGCCCTCACATTCAGCAGTTCATTTGATTTGGTCTTTGGGAGTCGAGGAAGAAGAAGTCAGTAGAGAAAAAGACACACTTGGAAACTGACAGATTGAAAACATTGAGGCCTATTTGGCTTATATGAGCCATGCATAGTAGAGCTGCATTCACTTGGTCAGGGCTCTATGGTTGTAAGCAACAGACACCAATCTAACTGAATCAGGTCAGAACTAACATACTCTATCAAAGAGAATCAATGGAAGAAAAGACAAAGACCCTATGACCCTAGGGCCCCAGGAAGAAGGAAGAGTACACAGGCCTTTCAAGACATCTCTATCCTCATTAAATGTTCGGATTCCAGGTTTCAATCTTTCCTGCTCTTGAAAAGATAATCTGATGAGCTCACTGGGTCAGGAAAGGCTGCCACAAGTCACAGTCTTGAGAAAGATAGGGAAGAACAATTTCCCTAAGGGGATAGGAACCTGTTACTTGAAGAAAGGAAAAAAGGATGATGTCTAAACAAAATCCAAGCATAATCTCAGGCATGTGGCTCTCACCTTTCAGGACCCCTGGAAAGGCTGGTATTTGCTTATAGACTCCTCTCCTCCCCCTCCATCCTTGTCTGCTGGCCATATGGCCTATGACATCTGCATTTGTTTCATTTTTCTTTGTTGACAGACCTCCTGGGCTTACTTATTTACTCCAAAATGGCAGACTCAGCGGCCAAGTGGTTGGCCCAGAATAACCCAGGATCTCTGTACCTCGATTCCAATTTTCCAGAAGAGAGGCCCTGATGGTTCTAATTCCCCTGGTCTAATTAGTTAACACTTTGTGTGGGAAAAGAAATTGTGGGTACTAGAGAAGGGTTACATGATGAACCATTATGCCCCTTCCAGAACTCAAGGATAGAAACCACAGTATCACCTCCTAGACATACAAAACTGAACAGAATGTGGATATGCATGTATATGAGAGAGACATAGAGAGATCCCTCAGGATGTGTGGGAATTTGGTCCTAGGCTCTCCCACGGATACCAAAGTCCACAATGCTGGTCTCTTGTGTGAAATGCCATCGTATTTGCACCTAGCCCATGCATATCCCTTTGTGGATTTTGCTTATTGTGATGCTGAGGACCAAACCCAGTTACCTCAGACATGCTATGCAAATGCTCTACCACTAAGCCCCCTTGTGTACTTCGAGTCATCACCATATGACTATGCAAATGCTATGTGAATAATTGTTATACTGCACTGTTTAGAAAATAATGACAAGGGGAAAAAAAACTATGCCAGTGGATGAACCTAGAACAAATCATGTTAAAGTGACGCAAGCCAATCTCAGAGAGACATGTGGCACCAGAGGCTAGATCTAAAATATAGGCACAGGGCTAAGAATGTGGTTTAGTGGTAGAGTGCTTGCCTTGCATGCATGAAGCCCTGGGTTCGATTCCTCCGTACCACATATACAGAAAAAGCCAGAATTGGCACTGTGACTCAAGTGGTAGAATGCTAGCTGTAAACAAAAGAAGCTCACGAACAGTATCCAGGCCCCGAGCTCAAGCCCCAGAACTAGCAAAATAATAAAATAAATCAAATACAGGGACATAATAAATTATACAGGTCTCTAGGCATTCATACACAGTGACACCAAAGGTGGAGACTCTTAGGTGAGGAACACAAAGGAAAAATGGTTATATCCATCTGATCATACAAAATAATATTTATCAAAATGAACTCCAGAAATGGGGTAAAAAAATGTCCATACCGGTTTAATGATAGACGTGGCTCTGTGGCTCAAGTGGTAGAGCACTAGCCTTGGGACAACGCCCAGGCCCAGAGTTCAAGCCCCACCACCACCACCAAAAACAACAACAACAACAAAAATCCTGGTTTAATGATATAGATGTGTTATACTTATGTCGTTATACTGGGATTTGGACTCCAGGCCTTGTACGTGCTTAACTGCTGCTCTCACACTTGAGCCATGCCTCCAGCCCAGGTTTTGCTGGGCATTTGGGGGATGGAATCTCACAGACTTTTTCTGCCCAAGCTGGCTTCAAATCCCAATCCTCCAGATCTCAGTCTCTTGAGTAGCTAGGATTACAGGCATGAGAGACCAGATGCCTAGGCTTGTGTATTTGTTTTCTAATGCATGGTTTAGTTGGATCTGAAGATGAAGAGTGTACAGACATGGAGGGCTAGCTGTGTGTATGCATACATATATGTACATGTGTGCACTCCCCACATATACTCACTGTATGTATATATACTACCACACCAACACACACACATGCACACACACATTGTATGTATATATACTACCACACCAACACACACACATGCACACACACACTGTATGTATATATGCTACAACACCAACACACACACATACACACACACACTGTATGTATATATGCTACCACACCAACACACACACATGCACACACACACTGTACGTATATATGCTACCACACCAACACACACATGCACACACACACTGTACGTATATATGCTACCACACC
>NW_012267235.1:7680056-7707102 GCF_000151885.1 Dipodomys ordii
TACGTATATATGCTACCACACCAACACACACACATGCACACACACACTGTACGTATATATGCTACCACACCAACACACACACATGCACACACACATACACAATCATCTTTGCTGCTCCTTGGTTCAGCTTCACGCACCCCATTGAGGCCATCCGGGCCCGCATCTACTTATGGCTTCATACTTTGACTTGATAATTGGGTCAGGCTTGGGACTTTTCAACCCCAATGCTTAAAAAGGCATCTGTGTTCATCTTTTCAAGCTGGCCACACAAGCCCCAGGGCACTGCCAGTTATGGAGAGACTCCCCCGCGGTCAGTCTTGCACCCTGATCTAGTTGACCTAAGCAAGCAGTCAAGGATGTGGCCAGGGCTGAGAGGGGGGAGGAGGATGGGTGACTGGCATCTGCCACACGGCTGGAGGACGGAGCCCTGCTGGAGGATAGAACCCCTCATAATCCTGTGTTTTCTGCTGTGAGGACAGGTCAAGGTGCTTCTAGAAGAAATACTGGATCGAGTGACAGATGAATTTAACATGTCAGAGCTGATGGCCAAAGTGGAGGAGCGCAGCCCCTACATTGTTGTCGCTTTCCAGGAGTGCGAACGGATGAACATCCTCACCAGAGAGATTCAGCGCTCACTGAGAGAGCTGGGCCTGGGCCTGAAGGTGAGCAACCAGAAAGTAATCAGAAAAGAATCAGGATAGTGCACATGCTCTGGTATTTCTTTGGGGCAAAGAAAAACCCACTGTTTCTCCTAGTGATGAATAAGAATGGCATGTCCTATATTCCCTGTGAGATATGGCATAAGGTGCCCAGCACAGAAGCTGGTATGATCGTTAGCCAGGACGGTGGGTAGATGGGATGCCTTTCTTGCCTTCGAAGAGCTGAGCAGTGAGACTGGTACTAGTTCACATTGTATTCCCCTGCTCCACCTCCCTGGTAGAACACAAGCCTGGCTTACATAAGACCTGGGTTTCTATCTACAGCATGGGAGAGAGAATGGGAGAGGGGAGGGCAGGGAGAGGGGCAGGAGAAGGAGAAAGGAAAGAAGCAGGGACAGTGGAAAGGAACAGAGGGGAATTATAATCCAGGCAGAAAGAAGTGAGAAGCCAGTAGGAGCCAACATGAAAGCTCAGAAAAGCCTTGGAGGTCTGTGTATAGAAAAAGATAGTACCATGCTGTGGTTTGGAGGGTGACACTATCATAGCTGTGTGTGTGTGTGTGTGTGTGTGTGTGTGTGTGCAGGAAAAACAATTGTGAATTTTCCATGTGCAGACAGACCTACAAACTATGTAATACCCTGTGAAAGCTAGGTCCATGGGGTTTTCTTATATTTTCAATTTCTTCTTCCTCAATGTAAATAAATGAAGGGGAAAAAGAAAAGACAAGAATGAGATGCTGAAGACTAACCATATTTGGTAATGTTTCCAAACTCCAGACCAGCATCTAATCAAATGAAATCCAAAATTCTACTGTCCCATGGTGTGTCTCCATTGCTGTGGTAAGCAGGAACACAGCAACAATTATCTTGGGTCGGCTCACCACAATCTTAGCTCATTGACTCCATGGAATTTAACACAGTCTATTTTCCCATTCGACTTCCAATTCCTACACTCATTTTTTCTTCCCAGAGCCTTCACTGCAGTCTGATGTCATCCATCACCAAACATGCCTGGGCACAGATGAGGGGGGCGGTGGCGTTTCTCTCCTCTCAGCCTAGTCTACCCAATGATGATCGATGAGCTTTGGGGGAAAATTGCAGTGCTGAGATTTGCCAAGGTACCAAAGAGACTGAGCCTTCCTTTCCTGTACAGTCACTGGGGGAAGCAAACACAAGAACAGGGTGGAAGGCAAGGAAAGATTTGCTCAGTGTCACCTGGAGAGACATAGGGAAGAAAGGACAGACGGATGGGACTGAGTTTGGAAGGCTGCGGGACTGGCACTGCAGGGAAGGCCCTGAAGGAAGGAGGGACAGGGAACAGGGGATGTATGAGGAGGAAGGGGGGTCACAAAACCTGCCCTAAGAGTTTTACTTTGAGTGGAGCGAAGGTTCTCTCAGGTAAGCCGAAGGTGACTGTTCCAAACAATGACCCAGATGTTTCAAGATCATTTCCTTCCTGCTCCCTCCATGACCCCGAGGACAGACAGAATGGTCTCCACTCAACATGCCATCAGGAATCCGGTCTCAGGAGGATAGCCCAGTCATCAGACCCACTGGCAACCCGTGGGCCTTAGGATGAGCTCAGCTCCTGCCACACAGCTGAGAGGCAGCAGGCAGAAGGAAAGGCTGGAGGATGGAGTGCTGACGAGGAGGGCCCAAGGAGAAGGCAGCAGAACTCAGGGGAGGGAAAACACCAAGGTGTAAGGAAGAGAGAAGATCTGTGCCAAGAAGTGAGAACAGGAGTGGACCCAGCAGAAGGGGTAGAGACAAGAGGGGTCCCAGGATGTTAGGGTTGCTGTGAGGGACAGGGGGAGGCTGGAGGGTGGAGGCTGTTAAGTGGAGCAATGGGGACCATCAGCTCCAAGCTTGCTGTGGGGATGGTGGCTTGAAGGCTCATGCAGCTCTGCTGATCCACTTCCCTGGCAGGGGCCAGGGGGGAGCCAGGAATTTGGGGGTATTCATTCTTTCTCTAGAACCATCTCAACTATTTCTGGTTGACAGAGCGGGACACAGGCAGGTCATGTCCCCCCAACAGGGCAGACTCAAATGTTCTGCCCCACACATGCATTTGATCTAAAAGTTCCCACTTTTGAAGTCATCGAGTGAAGACCCTGCGCATTGTCCTAGAGAAATCCTTATCCACACGAATCCATCACTGATGTCCATCCAAAACTCCTCAGCGGAGAAGCACAGTCCTGAGGCCCTGAGGACCATGGGAACTCAAGGCACATGTATGAGTCCCTGGGAAAGGCCATCCGGCCACAAGTGTGTCCCCACAGAGATGCTTTTCCTTGGGACATTCACCACTGATATCCAAGCTCTTGGGCCTAAGGATATAGAGTCACAGGCTCTGAGTTTCCCAGAGTTGATGGCAAAGTGGTACTGACTCATGCTAATCATACTCTCAAAAGTCCAACACTCCAGCATCCTGAAGATGCTTTCACAAGACCATCAGCCATAACTTTCAAACCATCATATCCAGACAGTTCTCTTCCTGTGAGGGCTACTGCATGAAAATCCATGCTTTTTTAGATTTGCCTTGAAATAATACATACTAATGACAACTGACTTCTGAACATTTGAACTGTTTGTTTTTGTCGGTCATGAACTCAGGGCCTGGGCACTGTCCTTGAGCTTTTTTGCTCAAGGCTAGTGCTCTATCACTTGAGCCATATCCCTACTCCCAAACTACTAAACATTTTTTTTTTTTGGTCAGTCGTGGGGCTTGAACTCTGGGCCTGGGCACTGTCCCTCAGCTTTTCAGCTCAAGGCAAGCGCTCTACCACTTGAGCCACAGTGCCACTTTCTGTTTTCTAGTGGTTTATTGGAGATAAGAGTCTCACGGACTTTCCTGTCCGGGCTGGCTTTGAACCATGATCCTCAGATCTCAGCCTCCTGAGTAGCTAGGATTACAGGCGTGAGCTACTGGCGCCCGGCTAAACATTTGATTGTAGCTAGGCTACGGTCTGAGTGTATGGTTCAGTGATGCAGCACTTGCCTACAGAGTGTGAGGTCTAGGTTCAAACCCCCAGCACTGCAGAAAGAAAAGTTTCTTGGGCATGGCAGTGCATGCATTTAATCCCAACATTTGGTGGTCTGAGGCAGGAGGATGATGAGTTTAAGGCTAGCCTGGGCTACAGAGCAAGATAAACAGGAAGAGAGAAACGAGGGAGGGAAGGAGAAAAGAGGAGAAGGAGGAGGAGGTAGAGAAGGAGGAGGAGAAAGTAGAGGAAGAGAAGGAGGAGGAAGAGGAGGAAGAAAAGGAGGAGGAGGAGGAGGAGGAGGAGGAGAAAAAGGAGGAGGAGGAGGAGAAAGAAGCGGAGGAGGAGGAAGAAGGGGCTGCAAGGTACTGGTGGCTCACACCTGTAATCCTAGCTACTCAGGAGGCTGAGATCTGAGGATGGTGGTCCAAAGCCATCCAGGGCAGGAGTCTATGAGACTCATCTCCAATTAACACTAGGAAACTGGAAATGGTGCTGTAGCTCAAGCAGTAGAACGCTATCCTTGAGCCAAAAAACACCCTAGAGATAACATCTAGGCCTTGAGTTCAAAGCCCCATGATGCTCTGTTTTCGAAGCCCTTCCAAGATACACTGGCAGATGTCTGTAGGTGTATAGTCCTCTTCCTCAGAAGGGGACACAGGCACACTTAGAGATGAGGTGTGGGGGGGAGACAGAGTTTTCTCATGTCTCTTCTCAGATCCTCTTCTGAAGGGTGAAGTCCTTTCAACTTCTGCTCGAAATCATGCAAACACTTGATCTCACTAGAGACGGGGGATTGCTTATTTTCTTAACTTATTTCACCCACCTCCCCCCCCACACACACACAGCAAAAGAAAAACCCCTAACAAGTACCTGCTTTAAGTTTCCATGACTTGTACCTTCAATTAGAAAGTACAAGGTCATGGCCAGAATAAATTACCATCTTATAAGCAAATGTGAGAACATTTTAAAGAATCCAAATTGCACATTTTATGTCTTTCTGCTATTCAAATGAGTTTAACTTTCTGAAAGGTGTTAAAGCATTAAATCGTGCATTAAAGGGAGAAAACACACATTCAACCTTCATTTTTGTCAAACAGCCTTAAGTTCACAGCAAAATTGAGCCAAAGGCACAGTTTCCATATGGCTCGTCCTACCCAGTAGCTACCCATCTTCTCCCAACAGGGTATGGGCATTGCAGCAGCGGCCAACACTACAGCCATTGTCACAGTCATAGCTCACCCCAGGATTCAGACTCAGGGCCTGGGCACTGTCCTTGAGCTTCTTTTGCTCAAGGCTAGCACTCTACCACATGAGCCACCGTGCCACTCCTGGCCTTTTCTGTGTATGTGGTACTAAAGAATTGAAACCCAGGGCTTCATTCATGTGAGGCAAGCACTCTACCACTAAGTCACATTCCCAGCCCTCAGGTTTCATTCTTGATAGTGGACTTTTTATGGCTCTGGACATATAAATAATGGCCATATCAATGGTAGAACTGTATAGTCATTTCACTCCAAAACATCTGTCTTCTGTGTCCATATATATATATATATATATATATATATATATTTATGCCATATGTATACCTATACATATAGGTGTCACTGAGTTTGAACTCAGGACCTCACATTCTTGCTCAGCCTGCTTGCTCATCATTGATGCTCTACCACTCAAACCATTCCTCCAGTCCATCTTTTTGTTAGTTAATTGAATCTGGTATCTCATAGGCTCTGCTTCCTCAGCCAACTTCAAACCTTGGTCCTCCAGATCTCTCGGCCTCCTGCATAGCCAGGAGTACAGCTGTGATCCACCAGAACCTGGCAATACCATATATATTTTCACTGTTTCCCTTTCTCTCTCCCCCACCCCTCTCTCTCTCATCTTTGGATTTGAACTCTGAGTCCTTGCTTTAATCATTTCCTAAGCCCAACATTGCTTTTTATAACAAAACTCTTTTAAAAGTGAATAGCTTCACTGAGATCTGGGAACAGAGAGGAAGCTGTTGGCTTAGCATGGGGAGCTGGCCAGAAACAAAGGCTTCTCTATAGAAACTAACGGACAGCAGCTGTCAGTGTCCCAAGCTCCATCCAACCTCGGTGCTCATCTACTGTGGCCCAGTTCTCAGAACAGGTGACTAGGGGGAGAATAATGGAGGGTCTGATAATGATCTAGACACAATGTTCTCATGAACTGACATGTCTACTCAAATCCCCTTGGTACAACTACATAGAGATAATTTCTTAATGAATAAAAAATTTAAGGCCAGGTGCTCATGCCTCACACTTGTAATCCTATGTATTCAGGAGGCTGAGATCTGAGGATCAAGGTTCAAAGTCAGCTGGGGCAGGAAAGTCCATGAGATTCTTATCTCCAATTAACCACCACAAAGTCAGAAATGGAGCTGTGGTTCAAGTGACAGGCCACAGTGCCTAGGCCTTGAATTCAAGCTTCCAAATAGCACACACACAAAAACATTTCAATAGAACAGGTGCCTGCTAGGTGCTGGTGACTCACACCTATAATCCTAACTACTGGGGCTGGGAAGGTGGCTCAGTGGTGGAGCGCTTGCCTTGCATGCATGAGGCCCTGGGTTCGATTCCCCAGCACCACATAAGCAAAAAAAAAATCCTAACTAGGGAGGCCGAGATCTGAGGATCACAGTTCAAAGCCAGCCTGGGCAGGAAAGGCCATAAGTCTCTTATCTCCAATTAGACACACCACACACACACACACACACACACACACACACACACACAAAGCAGAGTCAGCTGCCGGTTGAACATGATGCTCAAGGACAGCACCTATGCCCTGAGTTCAAGCCCTAGGCAAAAAGGGAAAGGGAAAGGGAGAAAGGAAAGGAAAGGGGAAAGGAAAGGAAAGGAAAGGAAAGGAAAGGAAAGGAAAGAAAGGAAAGGAAAGGAGAAAGGAAAGGAAAGGAAGGAGCCCAAGAAATAGGATGCTTCCATCACCCATTTTTCTAGTGCCACAGCAGTCTAAAACCCTACAAGTCCTGTTGGATTATGTTATATGACAAATCTGATGGGGCCTCTAGTTCCGTTAGCTCTCATGACAGTAAACTTCCCTGGGCACAATGTACTTCTGTACATGCATCCAAATTTAATAAATCGCAAACTGATTTGTGAAAAAAAAGCAAAGCTAACAGCACTATCTGTTGGGTGTGGTGGCACACACCTGTAATCCCAGCATTCAGGAAGTTGAAGCGGGAAGGCTGGCAGTTGGAGGCAGCTTAGGCTACATAGCAAACCCCTAACTCACAATAATGGCAATAAGAAGCATGGACTATTTTGTGGCATTGTTAACAAAAGCAACTCATCACAGTAGTAAACTCGCCATTGCAAACTTTTGAAGCAAAGGCGTGCTAAGGTCCTCAGGGGGGAGCAATTGTACTCTCTGACAATCTATAGACAGGGGAGCCCCCCCTGACGTGGGTGGTGCAAGGGGAATTCTAAAGGACCAGACTCCAGGAGGCGCGCTTGCAATGCAAGTGTGATAGATACAGAAGACCCTGCCACTGGCACCATTTTCCATCTGGTTGGGTGCCATAAGCCACAGGTCTGTGGGACTGGTGTCCCCTCACTCCCTCTCCTTCTCTGTCCTCAGGGGGAGTTGACCATGACCAGTGACATGGAAAACCTCCAGAATGCCCTCTATCTCGACATGGTGCCGGAGTCCTGGGCCAGGCGAGCCTACCCCTCCACAGCAGGCCTGGCAGCCTGGTTTCTGGACCTCCTCAGTCGAATCAAGGAGCTAGAGGCTTGGACAGGTGACTTTGCCATGCCCGCCACAGTGTGGCTGACAGGTTTCTTCAACCCCCAGTCCTTCCTGACCGCCATCATGCAGTCCATGGCCCGCAAGAATGAATGGCCCCTGGACCAGATGGCCCTCCAATGTGACGTGACAAAGAAGAGCAGGGAAGAGTTCCGGAGCCCACCTCGAGAAGGGGCCTACATCCACGGGCTCTTCATGGAGGGTGCCCGCTGGGACACGCAGGTAAGGCCTCGGATGCACCAAGCAGCATCCTGGGGCAGCTGACTAAATGCACACACGCGGCATCCCATAAAGTATGACCGCCAAAAGGGATGCTACTGTATCTTTCTTTCCTTGGGACCATTTTTATCAGCCAGGAGTTGGGTGGTACAGAGACCACTGGCTTTGCAGAGGTTAAACCTGAGGCCCCTGGAACCAGACTGACTGGACCTGTGTCCCTTCACCGCCGTTGATCAACTCTAACCTTGGGATAGTTTCCTCTCTCCATATCTGTTCACTCCATTGTAAAATGAGAGAACGGAGTCATCATGACACTCAAGCAGGTGTCTATGAAAGACTCTTGCATAGCAGCTGGAACTTGAGGTACTGGAGTCAGCTGGGCCTGCTGTTGTATGACCTGAGCTGTGATTACACCTTCCTCATCTCACCTGGGGATCTCTAGGTCAGCAGGATTCCTTCTGACTTTTCTGTCATTTTGCATCAGCCAAGAGTCACTCGGTGTCATTTAAAAGTGACATTTTGAAAGGATTCCTCATTGAAGACTAATAAAAAAAATTGAGTTACCATAAGACTACAAAAGGTATTTAGCACAGAGAGGAAATGTCAAACAAGCATGGATGGTTGAGGTAATGAAATGGACAAGGATGGATAACTCTGGAGCAAGTTTATGCTTCCCAGACACATGAGCTAGGAAGAGTGCTTTGTCAAGTAGCCTATTTGGTGGGTGACACAAAACTCTTCCTAGAAGATAATACTAAAATAATCAGGCAAAACTGTCAGACACTCTAGAAGATCCCAGGAGGCCAGGGAAATATGCATCTAGAGATATACGTCCTCCCAGAGTCTCAGAATGTAACTTTGTTTAGAAACAGGACCTTTGCAGACAAATGTAATTAGGTAAAATCATCATGGACTCTTAAATCCAATAACTAGCGCCCTTCTAAGAAATCTTATGTGTATAGCCAGGAACAGTGGCTCATGACTGCAGTCTCAGCTATGCATCTGGTGCGATCTGAAGCCAGCCAGGCAAAAGGCAAAATGTGCTTGGAGATATGACTCAAGTGGTAGAATGAGTTCAAATCCAGATTTACAAAAAGAAAAAATAAGCCCATCATGATCCAACTATATACCATCTACAAGAGATATTTTTGATGCAAAGAACATTAAAAAAAAATAGGTTGAAAGTAAACATGGAAAAAGATAGGCAGGCCACCCAAACAGTAGTCAAAAGATAGCAAAGGAGGGGCTGGGAAGGTGGCTCAGAGGTAGAGCGCTTGCCTTGCATGCATGAGGCCCTGGGTTTGGTTTGATTCCTCAGCTCCACATAAGCAAAAAGAAAAAAGCCAGAAGTGGTGCTGTGGTTCAAGTGGTAGAGCACTAGCCTTGAACTGAAGAGCTGAGGGACAACATCCAGGCCCAGAGCTCAGACCCGGACCCCAAAAAAAAAAAAAAAAGATAGCAAAGGATCAGTGCTGTTATCACAATTCATTTTATACGCTATTACCGAAGAAAAGGTAGAATAGATAGGGATTTTAGAGAAAAAGAGAACTAGTTATAAGCATGCATGTACTCAACAAGAGCCCCCAAAATACAGGAATGAAAACTAACAGAATTGAACCAACTCAACCATAATAATTGGAGCTGCTAATCCCTTAGTATTCATATTGACTATTAATGGTTGCAGAGCTTGCTTAGGGATAGATGAGAATGGTCTGGAATTAGAGTGACAGCGATTGCACGACTTTGTGAACATATGAAAATGCACAGGGTTGTATCCTTCAAAAGAGTTGGTTTTGTGAGGGCAAAGTCTGCCCTGCTCCTACACCTGATTCAATTCTGAGGACAAGGGATCCAGTGCATATTTCTGTGACAATGCCTTATACCAGCCTGTAAAAAGAACCAAATTCTGTCTGCAAGAGGCTCAGAGTCTCATGGACACAGGTGAGAAATTTGTGAATCACTCTGGATCAGCATTTCTCAAAGTATGTTCCATAAAACACTTATTACCACATGAAGGGTGCCCTGTGGTCAACTCAATTTGGAAAACACCAGGTTGAACAATTACCCTATTTGCTTCAAACTGCTGATAAAGCTTCAAATACAAAGTATGAGAAGCACCATTTGATTTTCCAGTTTAACTTGGCCAGACAATCTCTTGTCCAGAGAGCATTTCTCAGGACAAAAAAAAAAATTAGCTAACTAGACAGTGACCTGAGACAACTCTATTGAGACATGTTCTAAAACCACAGGGAGGCCCCATCTAAAAAGCTACAAACTGGTCACGACTAAGAGAGAATGCTGTCGCTCTGTTCAAAAAAGTGGAAATGCTTTCAAGATGGATGAAATTGCTATGAAACTCAAAAGAAGCAGAATCAGGACATAACCAAAGCCTTAAAACCTAAAGCACTGGCTTGAAATAACGGCCTTCATCCTCTTTAACTGCTCAGCACCTAGTCACTTGTCTGTCAGATGTATTCTTACAAAAATGAATGAATAAAACTTGTTGACAGTCAAGCTCCAAAGGGAGTAGTAGGTACACAGTAAATAAAAAGCTTTCCAAGATCCACCTCGGGAAGTGATTTAAAGCCAGTTGTGGTGGCACATGCCTAGAATCCCAGCTCTTGATCTCAAATTTTAATCTGAGCTACATATCTTGTCTCAAAAAAAAAAAAAAAAAGATGATTTAGCTGAAAAGACAGAAATGTGATCCCATGTGTGAGATGCCATCCAGGGTGGGTGGTGAGCACCCTGGGGGAGAGAGGCAGAGATGCACCCAGGACATTCTCAGTCTCTCCTCTCTCCCATCTTCTGACCAGAGGAAGGCTGGCTGTGCCCTGGGTCTTATCAAAATGCTCTTCCTGTTCTTCTCGTCATCAGGCTGGGATCATTACAGAGGCCAAACTGAAGGACCTGACACCCCCCATGCCTGTGATGTTCCTTAAGGCCATCCCTGCTGATAAGCAAGACTGCCGTGGGGTTTATTCCTGCCCTGTGTACAAGACTTGTCAGCGGGGACCCACCCACGTGTGGACTTTCAATCTGAAGACAAAGGAAAACCCATCCAAGTGGGTTCTTGCTGGTGTGGCCTTGCTTCTGCAGATTTAGCTGCTTGACAGGCTCCTGAGATAACAACAGAGAGATTGGCCAGATGCTGGACACTGGCTGGTAACCCCAGACACTTAGAAAACACTATCAGAAATCATGAGCACTCAACTGCTAAAGAATTCCTCTAGGGAGCTCCACTGGAGTGGGATACCTCAGTAAGGCTGAGCCAGCCCACACTGTGGCAGGGAATCTTATAGCACCAAATGTTTCCTAATAAAGTGATTTTACCCTTCAACTGGTCCAGGCTTTGTGAGCGGTTGACTCATAAATAATCACCAGCCCTGACCCTGTTACACAGAACTACCCTCAGTGTCTAGCTCCCAGGAGCCCAGGCTCATCAGCTTCATGTATGAATCAGTCTCCACCTTTAGGCAGCTGCTGCGGGGCCAGCTGCATACACATGACTGTGTAGGTAACATTACTCTTCATGAGGGGTCACCGAAACTGTTCTGAAAAGAGCCAGACCATACTTGAGGCTTTGCAGGCTCTGTTCATCTGTAGCTCTAAGTCTAGATGATAAGTAAATATGGGTATGGTTATATTTCAATAAATGCTACTTAACAATACAATGCTTCTGTCTGTGGTGGAGGCCAGGGTAGTCTATATATGTTATTACTCACGAGTTCACACACAGAATCAATTCCTTTTTACCTAACCATATGTCCTGAGGATACATGGAGCCTGCTTCCTATTCTGGACATCAACGGAGAGGAGCCTAAGGAGAAACCCTGAGCCAAAAGCCTTTTAACCTAAAAGTTTTCCGTATTTCCTTCCATGAAACCAATATCCACTGGAAATTCAAAGGGCTCTTCAGTTGTGATGAGATTTAGAGAGCCCATGAATCGATCTATTTGGTAAGAAAAATCTGGAAGGGTCCAGCAATGCTTCTGAGATCATTATTCCTTCATATCCTTGTAGAGACTTAATTTGGGGATTGATTAATATTCACATCAGTAATTCTTAAACTACAGCAGCCACTGGAATTCCCTAGAGGGCTTGTTAAGTCAAAAAATTGCTGAGTCCCACCCTACAGAACCTCTGATTCAGGAAGTCTAACAAAATGCCATCACTGCTAGTTTGGAGGCCACTTTGGGAATCCAATGTAAACATCTAATCCCATCCCCTATAAATCTCTACTAGGCAGAATACAGAATTCCATGCCAATTCTGCCACCATCTTACCTTCTTGGTTCTTTCAGGCCCTGTATCTGCCCTCAGTGGGACTTTTATTATCCCTCTGCTATCTACAGAGAAGTTAACAAATGTCTCCTGGAATCTGGGGACTCCAACCGAAGTCTGTGAAAATCTTGTGGTTGCCTGTGCTGGTTCTATGGTTTCAGAGGGCTGGGGTTCAGCTCAGTGGCAGAGTGCATGTGTAGCACATGTAAGGCCCTGGGTTTGATTCCCCAGCACTGCAAGAGAAAAGAAACAAATGAAGACCAAACAAGAGGACCAAGGTTGTTGTAGATAGCAAAACTCTTTGAGACATGGAACTTTTGAAGACAAGGACAACTGGATGGACAGGTTAGATATATATGTTAATAAGCCTCTAGACAGTACTAAAAACTAAATCAATACTATGGATTTTTCCCTAACACCTACTGGCAAAAGAAGATATTAAAGATAATTTTAAGCATAGAGTACTCTGGCAAAAAGTCAAAGCCCAAGTAGCATGCCAGGAGAAAGGAGGGAAGTGGGAGGCATGCCATCAAGTGGCAAGGAGGCCTAGCAGGGCTGACCTGAGAGGAGGTATGGCCACACTGGCCACACTCACCACCCATGTCCAGCACTAGGAAGCACTGTTCAGTTACTGCACTGTTAGGTACACACTGGACAGTTTTCCCTGGGCTCATCCTGGGGCTCAACTACCATACAGGGTCCTCTAGGTAAACAATGTGCATTGAGTTATAGTCAATGCATGGTGAACACATCAGACATGAATAAGACAGGAAGTGGCTTGACTCAATTTATTGCAAACAAGGGACAGTTGAGGTTATTTTTCCACCCACACGACCCAAGAGCACGCATGTGGCCATGGACCCTCCATGCCTCCCCTTTTATAGCAGACCTGCTCTAGAACCCCAGTTCTTAGGGGCTGATCCAGGTTCTCTGGGTGAGCAGCCACTCCACTGAAATCCTCCCCAACAAGCACCTCCAAAAACTAAATCAGTGAGAGGTTTTGTCCCAAGGAATCCAAAAGAAGAGATAAAACAAAACATAAAGACTATTCTTTCCCCTGATGCAAAAGGAAGAAACTAAACCACCATGAAATCCAGTCCAGAGGCCAACAATGTATCTTCAAGTCCAAATTCATGTCCAGGTTGTTCCTGTGCAATCCACGAAAAATGGAGCAGGCTGTCCCCCAGGGTTCAGTTCCGGGTGGAACAGAATGTACGCAGATGGAGCTGGGATGTGACTACTGGAAAGGCCTCTTCCTTAAGTGGGAGCTCTGATGTTTGTCAAGGCTGGAGCTCCAGCTGAAACTTTTGCCACAGTGGGAGCATTTATAAGGTTTCTCTCCTGTATGAACCCTTTGATGTCTAGTAAAGTTTGACCTCTGAATAAAGCTTTTCTCACAGATGGGACATTTATAGGGTTTCTTCCCTGTGTGGATTTTCTCATGGTGGCGCAAACCAGAGAAGTCACTGAAGCCTTTCCCGCAGTAATCACACTTACAGGGCTTCTCCCCGGTGTGAGTTCTCTGATGTTTCACAAAGTCTGAGCTCCGCAGAAAGGCTTTTTTGCAGATGGGGCACTGAAAGTATGTCTCACCAGTATGGGTTCTTTGGTGAAAAACCAGCTGCGAATTCCTGTAAAAGGTCTTCCCACACTCCCTGCAGGTGGGGAGCTTTGGGGCCAGGGGGGCTCTCAGTTGCTCCTTCTGAGAGGCCTCTTTCTTCTCCTCCAGCCATAGGGCAGACAGCTCACCTGGAGGGGGAGGCAGGTAATGACCTAGTTGTTTCCCAGAACTCCTTGCGTGTGGAGAAATCTGTCCTCCTGACCCCTCACCCTGGAGGTTTTCTGGAGCCTCAGGGAGGCGCTCTCCTTCCACAAAGCAGCCTGGCATATCCTCCTCACTAAAGAAGCCCCTGAGTGCCGCCTGGGGAGGGGCCTCCCCAGAAGCCTGGCAGGGGCCTTCCAGAGCTTCAGGCGCCCTGTGATCTGCCAGGTTCAGGATCTCTTTGTCATTCTCTTGCCTTTCTCCTGAAAAGAGAAAGAACAGTTTGAAATGGCTTCATGAACGCTATATAGTTGTCTATCTCATATTCAGTGATGGGGTCATCATAAAGTATCTTTTCTCTTTACCAAGAGAGCATCTCCGAGTGAGGAAGGAAAGCATAGAGCGTGAGCCCTTTGGACTCAGTTGCTCTGTGCTGGGTTTAGGGTTAAGTAGGCCCTCTCTGGCGCTGAGAATTTCTGATCAGTGCAAGAGGGCTCGCAGCAGGCTTCTCTGAGCCCTCCAGGAATAGGACACATAAGTATAATATTTTTAAATGATTGAGTTTTATCTCATTGTAAGTAAAAGATAAACAATCATGCTCAAGAATTTGGAGGAAGAAAAGATTAAAAGGACTGGAGGTATGGCTCAAGCAGGAGACTGCCTCCCTGGCAAGCCCAAAGCCTGGAGTTCAAACCTCAGTATCACCAAAAGAAAACCAAATCAATCTCCACCATACTACTCAGGCAAGTCTAAGCACACACATCCTTCCGGAGGTTTTCATTTAACCTTTACATATGCATAGATTGCTATTTTCAGATATAATTGATGCATTATATATAGTTCTGTATCTAGCTATGTATGTAGGTGGTGATTTTGGTCAGTGTAACATGGATTCTCCCTTTCACAAGTAACTTAAAAAATTAATGAAATTCACTAATGTGTCCTTTCACTGTAGGTGCAAGGCACTGGATGGAGCTGCAGAGTGAAAGTGAATCCTCTAGCACTCACTTAAATGCACATTTACATGTTTTTCTATCATCCTTCCATCTATCCATCCAGCCATGAATGAGACCAGATACGGCTGTGTTACCCAGACTGGCTCCAAACTCCTAAGCTTAAGTGATCCTCTTCTCTCAGCCTCCCAAGTAGCTTACACTACAAACGAGGGCCGTTTTCATAGCTATCTGTGCTTTATTAACTCACATAAACAGTTAAGGTTTTCCTTTTTTTCATGACTACTACTTAATGATGCATATAATAAATATATTTTCATTTTGGCTGTAAGATTTATTTTTCAACTTTAAACATTACTTGATCCTTAGATCTGAAGAGACTATTTACTGCCAGGTGTGGTGGCACATGCCTGCGATACCTGGAATACCCGCATGCCTGCAGCACTTGGGAGGCTGACACTGGAAGTTCATGTCTGAGGCCAGCCTAGGCTACGTAGTAAGATCCTGTCTCCAAAATAAGCATATATCCTTAAATGAATACATAATTACTGAATGCTTTTCAAATATATGCTATTTAAATGGGTGAAAATGGTTTTATGTTGCTTTGGTTTCTTTTTTCCTTTTTTTTGGGGGGGAAGGGGGTGTGCCAGTCCTAAGGATTGAACACTGGACTTGGGTGCTGTCCCTGAGCTTTATGGCTCAAGGCTACCACTGAGCCTCAGCTTCACTTTCCTGGACTTTCCTGCTGCAATCTTCAGATCTCAGCCTCCTGAGTAGCTAGAATTATAGGTGTGAGCCAACAATACCTGGCTATTTTACATTTTAATTCCTGTTATAAAAGGATGGATCTTTTTTCCACATTTATGAGCTACTTCTTATACTCCAAGACTTCTGAACTGGAAAGCTACTTGTTCTTATCAACTTACTTTCATTTCTTCAATTAGGAAAATTAGGACTGGAGGTCTGGTGGAAGTGACAGGCCCTGAGTTCAGACCTACTAATAATAATACTGAATATTATTTACTATCATGTTCATGAAAAACATTTTTCACTATTTAATTCTGCTTATTTTAATGTTTGGGGTTACTTTTATGTAAAGAAATGACTGAGGTTTTACTTTACAGACCTACTCAAATATAGTAATCCTTTCCTTTATGTTCTCATACTTCACCAGGCACTGTGCAAAGGTCTCATTCATTCTTTTTCTTTACATTTTATTTTTTTCCAATTCATTTGATATATGACACAAATAAGAAATAAGTCAACTCTTCCCTCTTCACCCACAGTATCTTTTCTCCTAGCTCTGTTCACTGAGAATGGGTCAGGCCCATGTGTATGGCATCTTTCCTCAGCATATGCTAGCGCTTACACAGACCACATCTCTTCCTACACGCTCCTTTTTCTGTTCCATTGATTTTTTTCCCCATCCATTTCTGTATCATGCTCATGATATTTTAATTATCTTGCCTTATATATGTTAGGTTTGTCTGGGAGAACAGCCTCTCCCCCCTTCCTCTTCCTGAAAGACAGCATATAGCCTTACCAGAAATCACCTGCCTGAAACCTGACTGTCAGCAAAGAACCCCAGACTCTGAGGTCACTTCCTCATCCACTGTGGTCACAATTCCCCACCTTCCCCTATATAATCCCCCTCAGCCACAAGTTCCCTCCTCTTTTTCTCGTCTCTTTTCTCTCTGCACATCTCCATCTCATTCAGCTGGCAGTCTGCTCTTCCCCCAATAAACTCTTTTCTGCCTGAACCATGTGGCGGGTTCCTTCCAGCAAACCTTACAATATATACAACACATTTGATATTTCTATATCATTCATAAAACATTTTTCTTTCAAACTTTTTTTTGCTATTCTTGCCTGTTATTTTTCTCTCTCTTAAAATCATTGTGCCAACTATTCATAATAGTCAAGTTATGGAAACAGCCTGGATGCCCAACAATAGATAAGTGGCTCAAGAAAACGTGGTACCTATACACAGTGGAATTGTACTCATCCATTTAAAAGAATAATACTATGTCATTTGCAGGGAAATGGATGGACCTAGAAAAAATCAAGTTAAGTGAGGTAAGCCAAGCTCAGAGAGACAAATGGCACAAGATTTCTCTCATATATGGAAGCTAGATCTAAAACACAACTCAACATGATCAATCACATAGGGCTTTATGTATTTATACACAAACAAACAACTGACTAAAGGGGAGTACAAAAGGGGAGAATCCACAAACATAACTCCCCTGGAACAGCTAACGTACTATTTATCAAAATGAATTCCAACTAAAGTACTATTTATCAAAACGAATTCTAAGAAATGGAAACATAGGCTATTTTTTAATGTTGTTTTCTTTTTTGTAGGGTAGGAAATGCAGGAGCACAGAAATGGAGGGAAGAAAGGTGCAGTCATTGTATTCAATATACACTAGGTAAGAAGGGGAAAATGCGGCAAAGGAAGAGAAGGGGGGAAAATGCCCAAGAAGCATTGGACTCATAACCTGGCTTAGGAAATTATTACCATTTTGTACAGCTTCTTAAAATAACAATAAAAAATACCATTATACCAAGTAATTTTTAATCACTTGGGATTTTGGTGATAAGTGTGAGGATATGACATTCTGAAGGTGACCCATGCTCCTCTGCTTTTGCTATGAGCTCTTCTTCCATAGCATCTCCATTCCCTTGTGTATTTTCAATATAATTTTATTGTTACTATCAAGATGTTGTACAAAGGTGTTATCATTTCATAATTCAGTAATATGCACATTTCTCTTTTGGACAGCACCACCCTTTCCTTTGCTTTCCCCCAGTTCTCTTGTCTTTCTGCCCTAGATCTGACTATAGATCTAGAAGTCTGGCTAATTGTCAGATTTCCTAGAACCATTACTTTCCAATCATGTTCCTGTATCTCCACGTTAGCCCACTTCCCCTTTCCTGGGCCTCTTGCATTAACTCCACACAGGCTTCTCTCCTCCAACTCTCCCCTTCCTGTCTGTCCTATACATCACTACCAAATTAATCTCCCCAAAATTGCTTTCACATATTCCCCCCAAGAACCCTGAAGTGTATCTCTTTGGCTATCAAGGTAGCCTAGCCTTAGAGACTCTCCACAATCTGTTTCAAGGAAGAATCTAATGGAACCATGTCAGCATGTAGGATGAGGGAAAAGAGAAAAGAAAAGGATGAGATTAAAATAAAAACAGAATGAGTTCAAACAGAATGGCCTAAATACCACACACGAAATTCTACTTACACAGGTACATTAGAAAAAAAAAAAAAACTCTTGAACTCTGATCAATTTTGCTATGAACTTAAAAATATTCTAAAAATAATCAAGAAAAAAATCTTACTCACTGGCCATGAAGTGCACTTTGAAAAGTATTCCTTCAAAGGAATCTGTGAAATTGTATCATGATAAACATATTGCTTTAAATTAAAATCATGGCTGGGGTAAAACTCAGCAATAGACCCCAGGTTCGATACACAGCACCAAAACATAAATTTAAAAAAGTTTATATGTCTCTGTTGATGATTGCTGATATTACTATGCAAAATGTTAGCAAAGGATAACCAATTAATTATACTCCACTGGGGAATGTTATAAATATGCTCTCCAAGAACCACTAGAGTCATAATGATAGACATGAAAATAAACAATCAGCAATCTAAAATTTACTTTTGCAGAAGGGTACATCATCAGCCAAAAATCTTGCAGCAGGCCTATTGCAGCAGGCCCTGCCCCTTTGCTTAGATTGGTTAAGCTCAGGTTCACAATCTGCCCCTGATTGGCTGCTTTGAGTAGGATAAAATGAATTTATATAAGGTGACTTGGAAGTGGTGCTGCAGCTCAAGTGGTAGAGCACTAGCCTTGAGCTGAAGAGTGTAGGGACAGCACCCAGGCCCAGAGTTCAAGCCCCATGACTGACCAAAAAAATAAATTTACAAAAATAAGGTGACTTTGAAATGGGTACCTAGGTAATCTCAAAATATAGCCACAACCTCTGTTATCTGTAGAGCAGTCTGAGGTGTGTCTTAATCCTAACTGGAAAAGAAACCAGTTTAAAACAAAACCTTATGTTTCAAAAACCCTTCCTTATCACAAAACAATTCATCTTTTCCTAAATAAGAGACAATCCTCCTGGCAGAAGCAGGGACTTTCAAGCAACACACTTCCATAGAAAAGACACTTTTTCTCACAGGAGAAAAACTGTGCTCATCACACAATTCCCATCCTTGGTATCTTTTGTTCTTCCTTTTCTTCCTCCAAGGTTCCAGAACTTATGGTATGTGTAAAAATATTTGTGTGCATGTGTGTATAGTTTTACAGCTAAGCTTTACACACGTGCTTCAGAAAAGAGTATAGAAAGCAAAGAGTAGCTGCCTATTTACAACAAAGTAAGTTCAAATTTCTTCTTTCTCAACCTTAAGATATAATTTAGCTGAAGTGTTTGTTGATGCTGCTGTTTAACAAACATTAGGGCCATACCAATTAAATAAAACATGTTTTCGTGTTTATTTTGCCAACCGTGGAAGGCTATTACTATCACCAGTTACTCTGAACTTTCTCACTAGCAAAGGTTATTACATAAATCTTTATATAAAGGAATTCTAGCTGTTATCTGCATTGGCCTCTATCTATGGCAATCTTAATTCTAATTCTTTCTAAGAAGGAAATGTACCAAAACAGACAAGACTGAAGACAGCTGATCAAATGTGTGGCCTTCTTTTAACAATTAAACACATGTGCTAACATGTACTTAAACATCTCCTAGGACAAGGATATTCATTCACCTGTGGTACTCAAATAAGACCAGCTTAGGCATGGCTGGCTGCAACCAAGGCAATAAAAGCAAGTCTTAATACCTTGTTCACCAACTCCAGTTTAATAAGAGAAAGTAAAAAGAAACTGGAGTCCCACAATCAATCACTGACCTGCACAGGTGAGTCTTGCAATCTTCTCACTAATATGGGGGGGCAATCCTGTCAGGTCTTTCCCAAGCTCTGTTGAATTAGGCAGGTTGGGTTTGGAGGTGGAAACACCTGCCATAGAGAGGAAGAAGTGTGTGGGTCTGGATGAATGAGGAAGTCAAGAGCTGAAGCTGTGTCTTTCAAAGGAACACCCTAAGCATGAAGGGAATTTTGAAGGCTCTGTAGTCCACTTGAGAAAACTCACCTGAGAATAGTATGGAGAGCATGAAAGACACTGGTACTTGCAAACTAACTAGTGCACATGGCAAAAGCTCTAACAACCCGAGTCTGGACAGAGACTCTGTAGACCACTGACAGACAGGTGCAAGGATCAGGACAAGGAACTGACCAGTGGTTATTTTGAGGCAGTGTGATTTAATAGGAAAGAACATGAGCTCACTTAACTTTCATCATCCTTAAAAGAAAAATACCACCTCTCATTTTATAAAGATTTACTGCAGCACATTTAACCTGCCTGTAACAAAAGAAACTTGCAATATGAGAAGTTCTGTAGCTCTGCTAGCTGTAATTCACCCTAGTTCCCAACTGTTTCTCTAATGACTTTCTTTACCCTCAAACCCTGAAGTTGAGCAGAGGAAGCATAGAAAATGCCTTCCAGTTTTTCCAACTTACTCTAGCAAGCTAGCCTTACCTCCTGAGACCATTTTCCCATAGGTCTCCAGCATGAGATCCCAGTATTGCTCCTTTTGAGTGGAATCCAGATGCCTCCACTGATCCTGGAAAGAATATAAGAATGTCATGTCAGTGAAGGTGTCTGAACCTGACTTCTGGGCCACAGGAAAGCTGAGAAGAAAGGGATATGCTGCAGGACTTTGGCCATCAGATGATCTGAGAATTCACGGGAGCCTGGACCAGGGAACAAAGAGGCCGAGGGGAAAATGACAGGTCCTTACAACAGTATTTCTTGCCATGGTTAGAGAACATTTAGGGTTTAGGTTTTGTGTTTTGTAAAGTCATATGCATTTTAGAGTAGAGAACAAACAATAAGTTGAATTCTTTTTTATAGTGTTCCCTGTTTTAAAACTCTTTAGAGGCTTGTATTATGTGTTTGTGAATAATAGGAAGCTGATGCTCACACTATGTAATTACAATTTGGGAACTCAAGAAAGCAAAGAAACTAAAATTGGTGGCTTTGAGAAAGGACGGATGTTGTAGCCATACATATCTGGACTCTGGACCAGTTAAATTGGTTTTAGTCCCACATAGGGAAGTAAAAATGCCACAATATCCACAAAGAAAGCCTTCTTACAAAAGTACAGACTGAAGACCCAAAACTGAGAATGCTGCCTAGCTCGAATCTGCTCTTCTCAATTCAAAGTTTAATCTCCCCAGCAAGAAGCTGGCCACTAGAAACTGACTGGTTAGTGGCCTATCCTTTGGAGTCAGACAGACTGGGTTCCAAATGCCTACTGGCCACTTTCTAGCTGTGTGATCTTAAATAAGCTTGTGACATCTCAGTGGTCACCTAGTGAGAGCACTAGGGTCTAAAGACTGTCAGGAGATTTGAAAGCAACAAGGTTAAGTGTCATGTTTTCACAGCACACTGCATGCTTCATTCCTAGCACCCACACATTAAATATTTACATGTGCATGTGCATATGTGTATACACTGACAAGTATTTGATGAACTGTTGCCACTACTAGCATTAATTTCTCTGAGAAAGGTGTTCTGCTATTAACTTTCACTGTACTTCCTAAGTCCCTAAGACCCTGCTCACAATACTAGAGATACTTAATTTATGTCATCAGGGTGAAATACAACAACCCTTGGCTAACAAGTCCTTGGTAGAATATAGGCAGGCAGGCAGGCAGACAGGCAGAGACAGACAGACAGACAGATATAATTATTACTATCATAGGCAGTCTCCTAGATCCATGCCAAGGCCTTGTGGAGACAATTAAGGGATTCTGCACCGTTTCCAGGACTCTCAAGTTGATATAATGGTTTATTTACTTTATATTATAGTTTTTAAGTAGTTGTACAAGGAGTTGCCATTTAACAAAGCAGTTTATAAATGGAATATATATCACTCCTTTCAACATTCTCACCCATCCCTTCCTTACTACTTCTTCCCTCATGATACAGTTGTTTATATCATAAATAGCCTGGCTACCGGGAACAGATGAGGAAAGGATTTTGGAAGTCATCTTCCTATTACATACAACATCCTGCTCAGGGAAGACATTTCCAGCCCTGACTCAGTGCTCTCCCTGCAGCACATCTAAAGATCGTGGAAATGGCTCAAGGAGAGAAATGTCAAAAATACTGAATTATCAGATGCTGAGAGAAAGAAAGAAAGGAAGAAGAAAAAGAAGAGGAAGGAAAGGAGATAGGATAGAGGAGGAAGGAGATACTGGATCTTTTAGTGTGGAAAAGGACTGGTAGCTGAAACATTATCCCAATAAACATTATATATGCCAACTGTTAACTAAAACCATATTTTAAAAATGACTTTTAATGAAAAATATGTATTTATTTATGTCAGTCCTGGGGCTTGAACTCAGGGCCTAAGCACTGTCCCTGAGCTTCTTTTGCTCAAGGCTGGCACCACCATTTGAGCCACAGCACCACTTCTGGCTTTTTCTATTTATGTGGTACTGAGGAATCGAACCCAGGGCTACATGCATGCTAGGCAAGTATTCTACCACTAAGCCACATTCCCAGCCCCTAATCATTTAATTTTTAAAGTATAAATTGCTAGTGGTTTATTCTGCTAGTGTCCTATGAATAGGCTATTTAAATAAGTACCTGCAGGAAATGGATGGAGCTAGAAGGAATCATGTTGAGCGAGGTAAGCCAAGAGCAAAGAGATGGTACATGGTCTCCCTGATAAGTGGATGCTAAATCCAAAATATTAGGTGATACGACAAAACTAACAGGACGTAAGAAACAAAGAACTCCCACTCATCTAGTCGAACCACTACTAAATACCCCCATGCTGCTGATAACATGTATGGTGTATAACATGTGTACACCGTTATATGTTATAAACTGTGATAGACAATTTGCTCCAGGAAAGTTAGAATGAACTTGTGACTTTAAATGAGTATCATTATTCCACAATACTGTGAAATTCGGGAAATTATGTAATCACTTAATCACAATCAAAAAAAAAAAAAAGGTATGTAACCTTCTACAAAAAAAAAAAAGTACCTGCAAAGAACCAACCTGGCAAACACTGATGAACACTCGAGTCCTCCAACCTTGGGGTCAGAGCATACAGATTCTGACTTCAGAGGCAGCAGAAGAAAAGTCTGGCAAATGAAGATTGGCTGTCTAGCCTGGGCCCAGGGCCTATCCATGGGTACCAGCACAGTCACTACCAAAATAGTAGGAACCTAAATTCCTAATCACAAGCAGCTCATTCTAAACAACAAAAAAGTTGCTTCAGGAGTCTCTGAACAGAATATCTCCAGTTTAAGGCCACACTCAAAAGACTTCCAAGAAGCCAGGCACAGTGGCTCAAGTCTATTATCCTAGCTACTCTGGAGATGGAAGGTGGACGAGTGGATGGACATGGTGCTATCCATGGGTGTCTGGATACAGTGACTGGGTACAGTGGGCACATGCCTGTCATCCCAATGACAAGAGGAAGTAAAATAGAAGGATCATATCCTGGGCCAGCCTGAGAATTAAATGAGACCCTAACTTGAAAATAACTAACATTGGCAGGATGGTTCAAATGGTAGAGTATCTACTTATCAAGCAAAAGGTCTTGGGATCAAACCCTAGGATTGCTGCTAATACCAACAACAACTTAGTTCTAAGAAATTAGAAAAGTTTGGACACAAGCCCTACTTGAGACACAACACAAAACACCAGTGGCAGCCATCTTGCTCCTTTTTCAAATTTCCAGAGAAGGAAAAGGCCTAACTTTCTATTCTGGAGGGAAGTATAAGGTTTGATATAGAAATACAGTGTCTCTATTTTTATGTGGAAATAGCACCACCTTGTGGGCTTACAAGCTATTACTACACATGAGAACATTCCACCCAGTGTAGGTTCATATGGGATCTAGAACTGTTAGACAGCTACAGACAGAGATTGGATATTTAAATGTAGATATATACACAGATATGGCATGATTCAATTGGGGGACTATTTGGAGGTCTGAGAGGCAGGGGTGGGGAACAGAGAATGAGGGGCATGAATTATATCCAAGCTTCAATGGTACAGTACTGAGTATAAGTTATCTCCCAAATATGTTATGTCTATGAATGAAGATGGTAGAATGAGCCCCACTGAACAACATGAAGAGAAGATGAGGAAAAGAGAGAACATCAGAGTGGGCTGATCTGATCAAGAATAATACATGCATGTATGGCATACCACAGTGAAGCAGGTTATACAATTAATAGATGCAAAGAAAAACTACATAAACTCAGTTAAAAATGAAAATGTACAAAGAAAAGGGTAAGCATCATTTGGCAATTTTCCATCTTACATAAAATTTTGGACAATGCAAATTATTGTATGGTAATAGAAAATAGATCAATAACTGCTGAGAAAAGCATGGGGTAAAAAGCAACGGGCATGAACTAAAAAGATAAAAATGTAGCCTGGAGCCAGGGACTGGAGGCTTATATAAGTAATCCTAGCTACTCAGGAGGCTGAGATCTGCAGATGGTGGTTCAAAGCCAGCCTGGACAGGAAAGTTCATGAGACTCTTATCTCCAATTAAACACCAAAAGATCCCGAAGTGGAGTTGTGGCTCAAGTGGTAGAGCTCTGAGCACAAAAGCTCAGGGGCAGCACCCAGGCTCTGAGTTTAAGCCCCAGGATCAGCATACTTACACACAAGTAGCCTACTGCAGTAGCTTATAGCTATAATCCTGTTATTGTGGCCCACCTCAGCTGTCCTCTCTACCCCCTAGCAACACTACATCCCTGTCAGTCCTCCCAACTGTGACTGCTATTTCCTGGAAGCCTGGCTCAGCTTAAGAAAAGCAGAAGCTAGCTCACCTGTGGTGTTCCTGGGAGGAGCACTGCTCCCAAGTCTTGGTCTCCCAGAAGCCTGTCCTCAGGTCGTGCAGGAATCTGAGAAGCAGCTACAGCTGCAATGAGAAAAGGAAGTGTTCAGAATCCAGATGTCTTCGTTAACCACTCCCCAGAGAGCAAAGAGCAAACTCTTCAAAAACACTCTGTTCCACTGCCTGAATTTTCATGCTTGTGTTTAATTCCTCTCCAAACTTCCAGTCGCATCCATGTCTGTCCTACCTCCTTGCTCAGGACCTCATATCCAAGTGGTCCGGACCACTATCAAAGTGGTTTAAAATTCAAAGTCTCCAAGTCAAAATAGTTCTTCCCTGTCTCCAAACACTGTATTATTTCATTTCACACTCAGGCCTGAGCCCTACCCCCAAACTTCTCCAAGAGAGTGACTGTCCCCTCACCTAGCTCTGGTTCCTCCTTCACCGTGTGGCCAAGCAGCTCCCCAGGATCCAAGGGTGAACTCTCAAGTCCCTGCTCCTGATGTTCCACTTCTGGGAGGGGCTCCGCATCCCAGCTTGGAGATGCCTTCTTCTCTGATAAGATTTCTTGCCCTAGAACTTGAATGCTGATCTAGAGACCAGATAGTACTTGTTATTGAAGCATACACATTCAGGATATGGAGCTATCTTTTTTAAATGGATGAAACGATCTTTATAGCCATGGAAGAAAGAGAAAAGATCCAAGAACTAGTGAGAGACATATCCCAAACGACACAAAAAAATGAGGACTGAACTAGGCCTGATACACCCTCAAAACTTACCAGCAATACTGAATTCTATTAGACAGTACAACTAAACATTTAAAAGTCAGAATGGGATGACTTTCTTTAATCCCAATGGCTATAAAGTATTAAGAGTCAGAAAGGACTCTAGAATTAGAAGAACTATATATAGAGCAATCCAGATTTGGTACAAGCCACATATATTTGATCTTTGTCCTCAGTTTTTGTCACAGAGCTCCCAGAATGTCCTGAGTGATAAGAGTGAAAGAATGCATATACATTTGTCTAATTTGGGGAGGAAAGGGGCATAACAAAACCCTGAAACAAGGACACAAGATGACCCATTGCAACAATGATACCCACAAGGCAATATATTGGAAACGAACTTTACAACTTCGGGGTGGGGAGTAGGGAGGAGTGAGGGAGGTGGGGGAGAGAAGGGCTAGTGGGAGAACAACAAAGGAGGGGATAACAATGCTCAACAGGAAAGTAACTCACTACCTTACTCATGTAACTGAAATCTCTCTGTACAGCATCTTTACAATAAAATAAAAATTAAAAAAAAAAGTGAAAGAAGTGCCAGGTGCCAGTGGCTCACGCCTGTAACCCTAGCTACCCAGGAGGCTCAAATCTAAGGACTGAGGTTTAAAGCCAGCCCCAGCAGAAAAGTCCATGAAACTCTTATCTCCAATAAACCACCAGAAAATCAGAAGTGGTGCTGTGGCTCAAGTGGTAGAGTGCTAGCCTCGAGCTGAAGAGCTGAGGGATAGTGCCCAGGCCAAGAGTTCAGGCCCCACGACTGACAAAAAAATAAGAGAGTGAAAGAAGTATTTATTACTCATAATAAAGACTCTCTATTCAGACCTGCTCTATGCTAATGAGGTTAACTCGAGGTGGGCTCCCAGACAGCTTCAGGAAGCTGTGGTAGGAGGAGCCAATGTACAAGTGGCTCAGGCCTATAATCCTAGCTACTCAGGAGGCTCCAATCTGAGGATCTTGGTCCAAAGCTAGCCTGGGAAGTCAAATCTGTGAGTCTATTTCTAATTAACCAATAAAAAGCCACAATGGGAGGCATGGCTCAAATGCTACAGCACCAGCTGTAAACAAAAGAGCTGAGTAAGAGCACCATGGCCTGACTTCAAGCCCAAATACTAACTTTAAAAAAGGCAGGGGCAGGGAAGGCAGGCATGGTAGCACATGCCTGCATCCCAGCTACACAGGAGGCAGAGGTAGGAGGATCATGGTCCATGGTTGGCCCAGGGTAAAAGAACAAGCTCCTGAAAAATAATGAAAGAGCAGGAAGGGCTGGAGGCATGACTCAAGTAGTAGAGTACTTGCCAACAAATACAAAGCCCTGAGCTCAAAAGCCCAGGACCTCCAGGGGCAGTGTGTGGGGTGGGGGGTAAGAAGCAGTCCTGGAACTTTCAGTCCGCCCTATCCCCAACACTGGGAATGGGAGAAGGGTTAGACAATTTCAATCAATAATCTAATCAAGATGCCAAAACAGTGAAACCCCCACCCCCCAAAACACCCTTAAATGATGTTTTCAGGAGTATCCAGGCTAATCATGTCATCAAGATATAAGTGGTGGGATGGAAAGGTGGCTCAGTGGTAGAGCGCTTGCCTTGCATGCATGAGGCCCTGGGTTCGATTCCTCAGCACCACATAAGCAAAAAGAAAAAAGCCAGAAGTG
>NW_012267235.1:7710227-7720882 GCF_000151885.1 Dipodomys ordii
AAGGAAGGAAGGAAGGAAGGAAGGAAGGAAGAGCTGTTATAAATGACTGTAGAGTTGGGATGTCAAGTAGGAATAAAGACACTAACTCAAAAATAACTCAGCAAGGGGCTGGGAAGGTGGCTCAGTGGTAGAGTGCTTGCCTTGCATGCTCGAGGCCCTGGGTTCGATTCCTCAGCCCCACATAAGCAAAAATAAAAAAGCCAGAAGTGGCGCTGTGGCTCAAGTGGTAGAGCGCTAGCCTTGAGCTGAAGAGCTGAGGGACAACACCCAGGCCCAGAGTTCAGGCCCCACGACCAGACCCCCCCCCCCAAAAAAAAAAAAACTCAGCAAGGCAAAGTGTACTTCTGCAGAAGGGTGAGCCATCAGCCTCCAAATCTGGCAAGCAAACAAAAGAGCAGGCAAGCTGTTCCTTTTTATCCCTAACTCAACAGGCCCCGCCCCTCTGCTCTGATTGGCCAACCTCAGGTTTACAATGTATTTACATAAAGTGACCATTAAAGACTTTTTGTTTGTTTTTGGTTTGGGTTTTTGGTTTGGGGTCTTTTGTTTGTTTGTTTGTTTGTTTTTGCCAGTCCTAGGGCTTGAACTCTGAGCTTCATATGCTCAAGGCTAGCACTCTACCACTTAAGCCATAGTGCAACTTCCTTTTTCTGTGTATGTGGTACTGAGGAATTGAACCCAGTGCTTCATGCCTGCTAAGCAAGCACTCTACCACTAGGCCACATTCCCAGCTCTGACCATTAAAGACTTCAAGATTAACAGTAACACAAATAATCTCAAAACATACTCTAGCCCACTATTATTTCCTAGAACAATCTGAGGTATATCTTAATTATTCACACTTTCTTGTACTTTCTTGTACAATCTGAGGTGTGTGTTAATTCCTCTCCCATTTTGGGACAAAACTTACATTTCAAAAATCCTTCCCTATCCCAAAAAATTTCCTCTTTCCCTTTCTTGACTTGATGATATTGTCTTAGCAGAATTAACAGAGCCAAACCACTCTGCCAAAAGCAGGAACCTTCAAGCAACCCACTTTGATAGAAAAGACAGCTTTTCTCACAAAACAAACATATCAAGCATCTGTTTTCACATACCACACAACTATGCAGTTAAGAATGCAGTTCCAATGAGAAAAGAAATCAGGGAGGTAACATAATCATCCTGTCTGAGGACAATTTTCCAACCACAGTGCAGAAGCCGAGGGACAGTAGAACATAAAGGTCTCACTATGAGGCCTTTCTGTGAAGCAGAGTTTGAACATGCAGCTGTTGATACAGCTGGAAAGTGGAGAATGAGGCAGAAAGGGAACTGTGAGAAGGGGATCTGATGTCAACAGGCGGTGTCTCCTATAAAGCCTGGCACAAGGCTTGCACGGCACGTTAGCAGGAGGAAACTAGAATGTTTAACCAAGAGGGATTCAAGAGTAAAACAACTGTCAAAAGCAAATGGCTCATGCCTGTTATCCTAGCTACTCAAGAGGCTGAGAATTATGATTCAAAGCCAGCCAGGGCAGTAAAGTCCACAAGACATTGCCAATTAGACACCAAAAGGCCAGTAGCAAGAGTTGCAGCTCAAATGGTAGAGGGCCAGCCTTGAGCACAAAAGAAGAATGAGAGCTTGAGGATCTGAATTAAAGCCCCACCCAGAAAAACATAAGTAAAATGTAGTTAAGGAGGGACATTATAGACTTTTTTTTAACCACCCAGACCGAAAAGACTTTCTTAATACCCAAGGGGTCCTGAGACAGGAAGATTACATGCCAGGAATGGCAGACCTACACCTGCCCTTACACCTAAATGAAGCTTCAGTAAGATTCACAAATGAGACCTGTCTACGTCTTTAGTTTTATCAACTTAAATGGACTTGGGGAACATGATCCACTTTCCAAAGATCTGGCCTATCAAAGCACAAAAATGAGGTCTACGTAAGTTGAAAGGGATCAGTCAGTTAAGTAAACTACAAAAAAAAAAAACACCAATAATCTTCAGAGGAAGGTAATTAGGTCTGTGGCATCACTATGTGTTATCTACAATATCCAGAATGCAATCCAAATTACTAGACACATAAACAAAAGGCAGTACTGGAGTTTGAACTCAGGACCTCACACTTGCTAGGCAGGCATTGTACCACAGGAATTGTACCACTGAGCCATACCTGCAGAAAACACACACACACACACACACATATGCATTATTCCATTAATTAAATGATTTTGGCTCTTGGATTTTAGATCATCAAGAGTTCACATAGCAGAATAGTGATCTGTAGGGGCTGGGAAGGTGGCTTAGTGGTAGAGTGCTTGCCAAGCATGCATGAAGCCCTGGGTTGATTCCTCAGTACCACATCAACAGAAAAAAAGCTGGAAGTGGCACTGTGGCTCAAGTGGCAGAGTGCCAGCCTTGAGCAAAAAGATGCTCAGGGGGGCAGTGCCCAGGCCCTGAGAAGCCTCAGGACCGGCACAAAAAAAAAAAAATAGTGATCTGTAAACTTACTGGAATTTAGTTGGTTCCTGAGCTGAGACAGCAGTTTCAGGTAACATTTCTGAAGTAATTACATTTAGGGGGAAAAAAAAAACACAGACCTTGCATACTATTTACATGGGGGGTTATTATACTACATACTTGGATATTATATATCCAAAAGTCATGGCAAGAAGAAATCTCTGAAGCGTTCGAAATGAGTTCACAAGTGGGTGGCAGTCCCAGTTGAAAAAGTCCTGAGAATCAATCGGCTCTGGGTGACAACAAGAAACGGAGGAGTGGTTACCCATGGCTATCTGGCTAGGGCGGTAGGTAATGAACCCCCAAAATGAGTTTTTAAGTGCACACCCCCCCACCCCCGCTTAGAAACACTTGTGACTCAGTACTCCCGTTGTATCCTCAGTGGCCGGGGAGGGGGGGGGGAGAGAAGGAAAGCTGTCGATCCGATCGGGGGGTTTAGGGGGCGCCTCGGAAAGGGGGAGCTGCCGCACTTCGCAGCTCAGACCCTTGAGCCGAGGCCGGGACACCCACACCTTGGTCGTCTCCATCCGCAAAGCCGATCGATCGCACCCCGGTAAAGGAAGCCTCACCCCCATCTTCCCCCCCCCAACCCCCACCATCCCACCCCAGGGCTCGTCTGTAACCCTTGGGGGGCGAGAAAAGGGTTCGGTCCGCTCCCCGCGCAGAGCTCCGGGCTGGACGGCTTGACGTCGCACCCCCCGCCCCGACACACACACGTACACACACACGCCCTTCCCCGGCGCGGGAGGCCGTGGGGCCTGGGGGTCGCGTGGCTGTGGGGCCCCGGGGCCTGAGGGCCGCGGAGCCGGGAGGGGGCTGGGCCTAGTCCGAGGCCCCCCCACGCGCCCCGAGGCCGCCCCTTCCTGTGTCGCCCGCAAGCGCGCTCACAGGCTCACGGGGGCGCGCGCCCGCCGTCCTCGCCGCAGCTTCCCGGGCTCTGGCTGAGGTGGGGGGGGAGGGGAGTCACCCCCCACGGCGGCAGGAGCGCCAGGTCCGGACGGCGAGAGAAAGCAGCGCCCCCGTCCCAGCTCACCTCGGCGGCCGCCGCGTAGGCTATAGGGCACACTTCCGGGAGTGAGGCGGCTGCGCGCGCCTCTGGCGGCCGCTGAGCGACGCGCGTCGCCGGGGCGGGGCACAGGGGAGGGGGCTGGAGCTGAGATCGAGATTCCTATTGGTCTCCAGGACGCTGCGCTCCGCCCACTCCGCCTGCGGTCCAAGCCTCCATTCATTCTCGCTGATGGTGTTCTTTCCCAGCTAGGTGTTCATGGGGCTTGAACTCTGGGCCTGTGTTCTGTCCCTCAGCTCTTTCGCTCGAGGCTACTAGCGCTCTAGCACTTTGAGCCACCGTGCCACTTTGGTTTTCTGGTGGTTCATTGGAAATGAGTCTCACGGATTTTCCTGCCCAGGCTGGCTTTGAACCTCCATCCTCAGATCTCATCCTCCTGAGTAGATTACAGGCTTGAGCCACCAGCTCCTGGCTCTCCTCTGGTTCTTGCTGAGTTTTTGTTTGTTAGTTTGTTTGTTTGCTCCAGACTAGAGCTCTACCACATCAGCCACAACACTCCACCTCCAGCTCTTTTAAGCTAAGAATCTGGCATAACTGGCTCCTGTGGGCTTTGAGCAGTTAAATCTCCTATCCTAATCTTCTGAGTAACTAGGATTATAGGTATGAGCCACCAGCACCTGCCACATTTTTTTAAACTTCCATTATTTAGCAGACATCTTTCCCTATAACCATTATCTCTACCTCTACTTCAGCTCTGGTCTTCCTCGTTTCTGACCTAGACGTTGGCCACAACATTTTCACCAGTTTCCAAGTTTCCAGCCTTGCTCATTTTCAGGCCATCTGGCACTGAGCCACTACAGTCAGGCTGTATCATGTCCAAATCTGGGAGTTCACTCGAGCAATTGACAAAAGGAAAGAACTAATAAAATAAAACAAAATAAAGGAGTTTTATAGTGTTTACATGCAAAGGAATGAAAAGTCTTAAGACATCCCTGCATACACATGTTTATGGCTACAGAATTCCCAATAACTGAACTGTGGAATACAGCAACTTGATCTTCAACTGATGAATCAATAAAGAAAATGTGTATAGCATACTTTCCCTTATTTTGGCAACGTATTATTTTTGTCAGTCATGGAGCCTGAACTCTGGGCCTGGGCACTGTCCCTCAACTCTTCAGCACAAGGCTAGCACTCTACCTCTTGAGCCACAGCGCCACTTCCAGCCTTTTCTGTTTATGTAGTGCTGAGGAATCAAACCCAGGGCTTCATGCATGAGGGGCCAGCACTCTACCACTGAGCCACCTTCCTAGCCCCTGGCAACTATAAAATTTAAAGGTAGGTGTGTGTGTGTGTGTGAGTGTATGTGTGTGTGTGTGCATAGTATTTGATTGTAACCAGGGCACTATTTGAAGGCAATAAGAGAGATGAAGAATCCAGGGCCAGTGGCTTACAACTATAATCCTAGCTACTCAGAGGAGGCTGAGATCTGAGAATCACCATTCTATGCCAGCCCAGGCAGGAAAGTCTATGACGATCCTTTCTCCATTTAACAACTAAAAAAAAAAATCTAGAAGTAGAGGTATGGCTCAAGTTGGTAAAGCACTAGAAGACTTGAGCAAAAAAGTTCAGGGAGAGTGCCCAGGCCATGGGTTCAAGAACCAGGACCAGCACAAAAATAAAGAGGGGTGAAGGAGAGGGAAATAAATAATATTAACATATACTGTATCTACCCATAAAGATTGCATTGCATAAGGAATCTTACCGAAAGCTGTTAAATACAGGCAGTGGGGGATAGAGGAAAAGAGCAATGAAGGTGGCTATTGTGATTAAATATTATCTATGCACATGTGAAAAGCTGTGATACTCCATGGTACAATTAATGTACACTAAAAAAGAATCAGTGACAAGGAAGTAAATGGGGCCTATTGGGAAGTGAGTAAGCAGCAGGAAGAGAGAGGGTGGATGTGGTCAAAGTACTTTAGATGCATATATGAAAACAAGACAATAAATACTGTTGAATTTTTTCTTTTTGGGGGTCCGGTCATGGGCCTGAACTCTGGGCCTGGGCGCTGTCCCTCAGCTCTTCAGCTCAAGGCTAGCGCTCTACCACTTGAGCCACAGCGCCACTTCCGGCTTTTTTTGTTTGCTTATGTGGTGCTGAGGAATCAAACCCAGGGCCTCATGCATGCAAGGCAAGTGCTCTACCACTGAGCCACCTTCCCAGCCCCACTGTTGAAATTTTTAAGGACAGTGGTGTATAAAAGAAAGTGATAAAGGGAGTGACACTGACGGAATACATTGCATGCATGTATGGAAATGTCACACACACCCCTTTCCATAAAGAAGAATGACATCACAGTTGCAGGAAAATGGACAGAACTGGATATCATCCTGTTAAATGAAATGTACCAGACTATGCAAGACAAATACTTTATGTTGTCTCTCGTGTGCAACCTAGAGACCACCTCCCAAGGATGACATGTGTGTAAATCAGGACTTACTTTAATTTTTGAGAGAGGGAACCTTGGAAAGGGGAAGAATAAAATGAGAGGATGTGAAAGGGGATGAATATTAACTTAAACATGTATGAAAATAGAATGATGACGGACCGGGAAGGCGCCTCATGGTAGAGTGCGTGCCTCACATGCATGAGGCCCTGGGTTTGATTTGTCAGCACCACATACGCAGAAAAATCCAGAAGTGGCGCAGTAGCTCAAGTGGTAGAGCTCTAGCCTTGAGCTGAAGAGCTGAGGGACAGTGCCCAGGCCCAGAGATCAGGCCCCATGACCGACCAAAAAAAAAAAAAAGAAAGAAAGGGAGAGAGAAGGAAGGAAAATAGAATGGTGAAACCCACAAAAAAAAACTATTTGAAAGGAGGAAAAAGGGTGCTAGAGGTTCACTGCACTCCTGCAATCAGCTACTCAGGAGGCTGAGATTTGAGGCTCAAGATTCAAAGCCAGCCAGGACAGGAAAGACCCTGAGACTCTTTATCTCCAATTAACAATTCTCCCCCCACCCAAACCAATAAGTGGAACTTAAGCGAAAATGCTAAGAGACAGCACCCAGGCCCTGAGTTGAAGCTCAGTACCAGCATAAAAAGAGAGTGGGTGGGAAGCAGGAAGAAGAAGAAAGAGGAATAGAAGGAGTGAATTGGACTGCAGTACATTATATGCATTCGTGGGAATAGCACCATGAAAACCCTTTGTACAATTAATATATACTAATAAAGAGTTGTGGAAACAGTGTAGTATTGGCTCTCTGCCCCAGTTTTAAAAGAATTGAAGACAAAGAATGAAGTGTAGGAAAGGAGGATGATATGTTCATGTACCTGAAACCCTGACTAGTGGAAAAGGAATTCCAGGTGTCAACAAGACCCAGGATGTGAAACACCTACTCAACCTAGGTTGACTAACAGACTAGCTTGGCCACCTACCCCCATACACCAAGAGATAAATAGTAGAGATATACCAAGAGATAAATAGTAGAGAAGGGCAGAGAAGAGAGACCTCCCTAAAGGTGGCCTTGGGAAACAGGCATTGTACCCCCTCTTCGGGAAATACTGACTGACACTTCCAGCTTACAGCTGGGAAGAGTCCAGGAGCTTGTACAGATAATCAGTTTTAAACACCCCATAGTCTGATCTTATCTCAGCATGTGTTGGTGGAGCTTTGTCAAGATAACAAAGTCCTGACTGCCCTGGGGGTGGGGGTGGAGAGTAAGTTTGCTCCACTCATCAAGATATTTAGCATCAGTCCTACTGTTCTGTAACCCAAGGTGGCTGCAGAAGAGAAAAAGACACAAGAGAAAAAACAAAAAGGGTTAAAGAGGCAAAAATTAGAACCAGAGAGGGACAAACCAAAGAGAGTTAAGTAAGTGAATGGCATTTTCTTCTAACTCATTCCAATTCTATGAGAGGGTTAAAGGCCAAGCATCATTTTCTACAGTATTTACTTACCTAACTGCTAAGAGGGGGATCCTAGGAATCTTGGAATGGAAGACCTTAAAACTTAGTTTCCTGTGCATTGGGGAAGAGATAGATTAAGTATTTAGGTATCGCAGGTTTTTACACAGATATTTCAAGCAGGATGAACATGCCTGTGTGCAGAGTTAAACAGGAGTCTGATCCAAAGATTTTAGACAAAGAAGATAGATGAAAAATGAAGTGAGGGGTACAAGGCTTTGTATGGGAAGTTTAGTCAATGTATGGGCCCATTGAGGAGTCTGCGCTCCTTAGCAAAAGTGGTTTTTAAGTGAAAAAAAGAACTAGAAGCTAAATAAAATTGTAGGAAGGAAGGAAGGAAAGAAGGGAAGGAGGGAGGGAGGGAAGGAGGGAGGGAGAGAGGGAGGGAGGGAGAGAGGAAGGGAGGAAGGAAGAAAAAGAATGAAAAAGCAAAATTACCTCACTGGGGAGAAATAGATAACTAAAAAGCCATTATGTTCTTAGACTCCTTCAGATGAGAAAGAAATTGAGCTTTGTAATGGACTGACTGGTCCTCTCGTCAGGCATACATTGAACCATCTTGGGTGCCAGGGTGGAATAGGGAGGGCAGGGGAGTCCATGAGGGAAAAGGAGGTCCAGCCCTTGAGAAGGTGGTGAGGGCTTACATTTTCACTTGCTTTCCACAGTCTGAGACAGACTGAAGTGGACACATACTAGGTGCAGTGCACTTGTGGATAATATGACCTAGTTTTAACTCTACTAACTGACAAAACAGACACATCATTTCACAAGTTCCCTGCAAAGGAATCTCAGTTTGTAGATAAGACCATAAACGTAGGCGCAAACAAACGGCAAGAACATAGCAGAACTTCCAACTATAATTCTAGCTCCAGCCCTTTATCAGACACAATGAGAATCAATGACAATGACAACCCAATTAGATCTGACCAAAAGTACAGCAAAATTGTGTGTGTGTGTGTGTGTGTGTGTGTGTGTGTGTGTGTTCTGAACGCACAGCCTGGATATTTTCCCTGAGATTTTGTGTTCAAGGGTAGTGCTCTAGGACTTGAACCCATTCCACTTCCAGGTTTTTGCTGGTTAAGTAGTGGTAAGAGTCTCATGGACAATCTGGCTTTGAACCATGTCCCCCAGATCTTAGCCTCCTGAGGATCTAGGATTACAAGCAAGAAACATGATTTTATATATCAAGAAGTCTACTAGAAGACTAGGCATGGTAGTACATTCTGTAATCCTAGTACTGAGAGGGATTGAGGATTGTGAGGTTTGAGATCAATTGATTAAAGAGTGAGGCTTTTATTCCCCCTGGTGCTTGTACTGAGGCTTGAACTCAGGGCCTCACTACCGCTTAAGCCAGGCCACACCTCTACTGCCAGCTTTTTGCTACTCAATTGAGGTATGAGTCTTATGGATTTGTCTGTCTGGTCTGGCTAGGATTTACAGGAATGAGCCATTGGAGTCTGGCTGAAACCCTGTCCTAAAAATAAAAGTCTATAAGAAGTCTACATTTATATTTCTCATCATATATGAACAATGTCACCTTACCTATATATGTGTGTATATATATATCAGTGTTTTATATTAATATGTATAAATATATGTATATGTAAATACAATGAATATGTATGTACACACATTTGTACTTTTGTGTGCATTTACATATATGTATGTATATGTACATATATATTTATATACTACATATAAATCTGTGTGCTATGTATGTATATATAGATTAGGTAGACAGATGATAGACAAATAGATATTAGATGCATGGCTAGATAGATGGATACTTAATATGGATAGATAGACTCAGAGATTATGTGTGAGTAAATAAATGTATGTGTAAGTATAGTTTAATAACATGAAGACAGACTTTTCAGCATAATTTAAGGTCATATAATATGTTAGCCCCCTTCTGGAGGATTGAACCCATGGCCTCCAGAGCATGCTGTTTAGTGCTCTTCCACTGTTATACCACCAGCCCTATAAATAACTCTTTTACTCATGAATTGATCAAGGACACTTCCAAGTTTAGGGAGTTCCATCCAGGTACGGGTCTTAGAGCATTTGACTGATAGGCCTCACATCCCCTTTAAGCCTTTTGCCACATAAAATTCCTCCTCTCTGGCTCCCACATGTACTTCCTCTTGATCTTTTATTAAGTGACTTTTGCTGTTTGTGTGCTACTCCATGGGCCTTGTTCATTTTACGGTGCCTGAGTGCTTGGTAGGCTGAGAGCTTGATGTGCTCGCTGGTTGCTGATGGACCATGTGAGGACGTTGCCCGGTGGTGACCTCTAACTCACCTTGACAGACAACACTGGCACTTCCCTTCACCATAGAGCCATGGGAGGCCCCATCTGTGCCTGCTGCCTATGCTGGGAATAGCTGGATGCTTGCCCGTGCTAAGAGAATGCCTGCATTCCATCTTCCAGATTGAACTCATCTCCTTCTGACAGAAGTCTGCAGGAGTGTGCAATGGTTCCTGAAGGTCCCCTGGATCAATGAAAGCAGTAAGCTTTATTTTCCTCTGGAGAGATAGAAGACGAGTGGGTCATTTGTCCCTGCTAATGAGCTCCACAGATCTGAACACTGGGTAACATACAGAGAGAAAAGGATTCACCAGACACCAGGGTGCTTTATCTGCTTTTGGTTCCTTATTTTCCAGAATATAGCCTATTCATTGTGTGGTATTAGGAGAGGAGAAAGACAATAAACCTAGCCAGCCACAGTGGTCTGATTTAGAAGATCTTAAAGAAGGCTATAAGAGAGCTGTGGATTGATTGTCCATGCAGGAAAACAACAACACATAACCAAAGAAGCTGCTTATGAAGAATTAGGCAAAAGCTTACAAAATTTTTATTTTGTTCTCTTCCCTGGTGCCCACATCTACTTTCCAAACCTAGAGTTGGAAACTGGCAGAAAGTATTATCAAAGTTTAAAAATTCTTCCTTTGGGGCTGGGAATGTGGCTTAATGGTAGAGTGCCTAGCATGCATGAAGTCCTGGGTTTGACTCCTCAGTACTACCTACACAGAAAAAGCCAAAAGTGGTGCTGTGGCTCAAGTGGTAGAGTGCTAGCCTTGAGCAAAAGAAGCTCAGGGAGGGCTGGGAAGGTGGCTCAGTGGTAGAGCGCTTGCCTTGCATGCATGAGGCCCTGGGTTCGATTCCTCAGCACCACATAAG
>NW_012267235.1:7722167-7729348 GCF_000151885.1 Dipodomys ordii
TGTGTGTGTGTGTGTGTGTGTGTGTGTGTGTGTGTGTGTGTGTGTGTGTTTGTGTGTGTGTTATTAAGAGAAGGTAGCTTAGAAAGCCAGACATGCTTGTGCACATCTGTAACCCCAGCACTCAGAGGGTTAAGACAGAAGGATCTTGAGTTTGAGGCCAGCTTGGTTTACATATCATGTTCAAAACCAGCCTAGGATACAGGGATACTTTAGACCCTACCTCAGTCAATCAATAATAAGCATAGACTAAATATATTTTATAGTATTTTAAATTTCTGTTTCATTTAATTGTTTGCCATTCACATTGAATGTGAGATGATGATAAAACCTCAGTACAATACTTTTCTGGTGATTAAAGAAAAGAAAGAAAGGTATGATGTAAGTAATATAGCATTTAAGGAAAAGGGATAAGGCTGGGAATGCGGCTTAGTGATAGAGTGCTTGCCTAGCATCTATGAAGCCCTGGGTTCAATTCCTCAGTACCACATCAACAGAAAAAGCCAGAAGTGGCACTATGGCTCAAATGGTAGAAGGCCTTGAGCAAAAAAAGCTCAGGGACAGTGCCCAGGTCCTAGTTCAAGCCCCAAGACTGGCACAAAAAAAGAGGGTAATTTTTGTTTTTAATAAAACAGACTTTTCTGAAACCTTTATTTTTTTATTTTTTGTGTCAGTCCTGAAGCTTGAACTCAGGGCCTGGGTATTATTACTGAGATTTTTTGCTCAAGATTATTGCTCTACCAGTTGAGCCACAGTTCCACCTTTAGCTCTCTCTCTCTCTCTCTCTCTTTCTCTCTCTCTCTCTCTCTCTCTCTCTCTCTCTGTGTGTGTGTGTGTGTGTGTGTGTGTTTAATTGGAGATAAGAGTCTGGCTTTTCCTGTTCAGGCTGACTTTGAACTGCAATCCGAAGATCTCAGGCTCCTTAGAATCTAGGATTACAGGCATAAGCCACCAGTACCTGACTTCAAAATCTTTACTTTAGAATAAAAGATTATAAATATATGAACTGGGTGAAGTTGTGCATGCCTGCAATCCTAGCTACTCTAGAGGTAGACATAGAAGGATTGCAGATCAAGGCTGCATAGGCAAAAGTGTAACTCTATCTTAAACATAGCTAAAGCAAAAGGAGTTGAGATCATTGTTTACCTAGTAAGTATGAAGCTCCGCTGTCAAATCCCAGTACTGACAAATCCCCAGTAGCAAATAACAACAACTAAAACAGTGGCTCATGCTTGTAATCCTACCTACTCAGGAGATTGAGATTTGAGAATTAAAGTCTGTGAGGCTCTTATCTCCAATTAACTACCAAAAAGCCAGAAGTGGAGGTATAGCGTAAGTGGTAGAGCACTTAAAAACTAAGGGACGGCACCCAGGCTCTGAGTTCAAGCCCCAGTACCAACACACACACACACACACACACACACACACACACACATACACACTTATTGGAAAGACAAAAAAGCAGTCAATTATCATTCCTGATTTAGAAACATATTAACTTAGTAATTTTCACTAAGCATTGCATTGCTTATATTCACAGTCTATGGAGGAACAGAATAAAATGCAAAGTCTCTTAAGCCTTTGTCATCATCTGGTTCATCTCCCTAGAGACAGAACCAATGTTCCCAGATTTTGGTCATCATGCAAATATACTTCAAAACAAGTTGTGTATGTTAAAAACATACTTCGCCACTTTTATACAAATAGTAGTAAGTAGTGCTCTTCATCTGGATTTTTGTCACCTATACTAGTTAGATTGCCTCTGATTTATTGGCAATCATCCCATGTCTCTACATGAAGACCTCCCCCTCCCTTCACCCCACTGCCCTCTAACTCAAGGACACTTAAATTCATTCTAATATTTCATTATAAAAATACCATGCTCGATAATAATATGCATATGCTGTTTTTCATCCCTGTTAAAATATTTGTATGAAGAATCTTCTAGAAAAGTTGAGTGCTGAGTTAAAGGCCCATATACATTTGCAAATATGACAGGCATTGCTAAATTCATTCAGTTCGACCAAATACACAATTTTCCTTGCTAGGTTCATACTATAGGTGTCTATAGTCATCATATTCTTGAGAAATTGCATCTCAATGCAACTTTAATTTGTATTTTTTTCAACTTTTAGTGGCTTTGGTTGGCAATATGGAATTTGGGGGCTCTTCCATGATAGGCAGGGATGCTACCGATTGAGCCATGCCCTCACCTCCATTTTGGATTTTTTTTGGGGGGGGGTCCGGTCGTAGGGCCTGAACTCTGGGCCTGGGTGCTGTCCCTCAGCTCTTCAGCTCAAGGCTAGCACTCTACCACTTGAGCCACAGCATTACTTCCTGCTTTTTCTGCTTATGTCCTGCTGAGGAATTGAACCCAGGGCCTCATGCACGTAAGGCAAGTTCTCTACCACTGAGCCACCTTCCCAGCCCCTCCATTTTGGATTTTAAAAGATTCTTTTCCCACAGTGGCTGAATCATTTAGATATGCAGTTCTTTCCCACATTCCCAAACTAGAAACGTTCCTGTTTTGAGCAACAAGCTCTTAATGTACTCTGCTGATAAAGTGTTTCATCAGTTACTGAGATTGTAATTACTCACACCACAGTATTTGAAGAGAGCCAGCATCCTGAACCTATGGCTTAGAAAGAAGGCTTTCCTGAACTCTGATTGATTAAATTTGATGGTCTTATTGTATCAGAAGAGATCAGCAGATGGTCACAAGAGTTTATTGGTAGCTCTTGCTTGATAAGAAACGTACACATTATCTTGCCCATGTAATTGTAACCCCTCTGTACAGTATTTTCACAATAAAAAAAAGAGTTTATTGGTAGCTCTTCTGGAAACAAGCATGTTTAATCTTTTTTTTTTTTTTTTGCCGGTCATGGGGCCTGAACTCTGGGCCTGGGCGCTGTCCCTCAGCTCTTCAGCTCAAGGCTAGTGCTCTACCACTGGAGCCACAGCGCCACTTCCGGCTTTTTCTGTTTATGTGGTGCTGAGGAATCGAACCCAGGGCCTCATGCTTGCAAGACATGCACTCTACCACTGAGCTACCTTCCCAGCCCCAGCATGTTTAATCTTAATTTATAAAAGATACAATGTCTGCTAATGTCCAGGTTAGTGGATATTGTCATTGAAATGCTTCAATTACAGTGTATAATTTCTGTATGATACTAACCATCATTGGCCTGTGTATGTGCATGTGTGCCTATGTGTATAAATGCCTGCATATATGTGTGTGTGTGTGTGTGTGTGTGTGTGTGTGTGTATGTGTAGAAACTGGAATTCTCATAGTGATTCAGCCACTGTGGGAAAGATTCATGGTTAAATTAAACAGGGACTATAAGACCCATCAATTCCACTGCTAGACATGTACACAAGAGAACTAAAAACATGAAAACATGTCCCCAGGAGAACTTGTGCACAAATATTCACTTCAGAATTATTCATAGTAACCCCAAAAGTGGTAACAATCCAAAATGTCTATCCAAGTACAAATATACAAACATGCACTTTTTTTTTGGTCGGTTGTGGGGCTTGAATTCTGGGCTTGGGCACTGTCCCTGCACTCTTCAGCTCAAGGCGAGTGCTCTACCGCTTGAGCCACAACACCACTTCCAGTTTTCTAGTGATTTATTAGAGATAAGAGTCTCACCGCCTTTGCTGCCCAGGCTGGCTTTGAACCAAGATCCTCAGATCTCAGCCTGCTGAGTAGCTAGGATTACAGGCGTGAGCCACCGGTGCCCGGCTCAAATGTGCACATTTGTAATTGGTATATCGCCAGGCATAGAAAGGGGTGAAGTACTGATACATGTTATGACCTGAGTGAGCCTTTAAAAACATGTGAAAAGAAATCAGTCACAAAAACCCACCAGATATATGGCTCCATTGATATAGAATGTACAGAAAAGGCAACTCTATTAGAGAAGCCTGTAATCCTAGCTACAGAGGAGGCTGAGTTCTGAGGATCTTGATTCAGCACCCACTCAGTCACACAAATGCTGGAAGCCCTTAGTGCCAATTAACCAGAAAACTTCTGAAAGTAGAGGTATAGCTCAAGTGATAGAGCTCTAGCCTTCAGCAATAAATTGAACGGTCTTGAGTTCAAGCCTCAGTACCAGCACAAGCAAACAAACTAGAATGTAGATTAGTGGTTTGTTGCTTATTGTTGGTGTGGGATGATTGAGGGCCACTGGAGAATGACTGTAAAGAACATAATATTTCTTTTGGGGTTGATGAAAATGCTCTAAACCTGATTGTTGTGATGGTTGCCCAACTTCCTAAATATTCTAAAATCTGATGTATTGTACACTTTCAGTGATCTAACTATAGCTTAGGAAGAATGGTTCAAGAAAGCTGTTATCAATAAGATTCAAAAAAACAAGTGTCAATAAACTCAAGCCAAATATTGTCCCTTGACCAACAACAAGACAGGCACCCAAACATCAAACTCTATCCATTACCTTCCCAGCCACTTCCCAAATGACCTGCTGTAACAGAAGCACTTTCTTGTTTTTTATTATCTTTCTTGATTACACCAGGTCTCACTGTGATCTCAAACTTGGTATCCTCAGGCCCTAGTGTCCTAAACGCTGGAGTTAAAGGTAGATACTTTGATGCCCCCCACATACTTTCTTTTTCCCTTCATTTATTTTATCCCTTCTTCCTTCTGTTTTTTCCACTCTAAACTCAAAGTAGAGTTAGAACAGAAAATATATAATACAGAATCAGATTTGAGTGTAATTCCAGCAGCATAAGATCATATCTTTTTGGAATATATTTGTATTTGGTCAGATAATAAGTAATACTATAACTATGACATTTCTTTGGGACTAGTGACTTATGAGTGTGATATTTGCATTCTTTTATTTTTTATAAATAATGCTTATAAATATTTGTCTAAAAATTTTATATGTACACATGACTATTACTAGCCCATATTAGTAAATTTTTTTTTACCTGAATCTGGTTGAAACTTTGGTTCTTTTTATTTTATTTATTTATTTTTGTGCCAGTCTTGGAGCTTGAACTCAGAGCCTGGATGCTTTCCCTGAGCTTTTTCGTTCAGTGCCAGCACTCAACCACTTGAGCCACATTTCTACTTCTGGCTTTCTGGTGGTTATTCAGAGATAACTTGAGCTGGCTTTGAACAAATATCTTCAGATGTCAGCCTCTTGAATAGCTAAGAATACAGGCATGAGCCAACAGTGCCTGGCTGAAAATCTGGTTGTTTTGATGGTAGAAATAGGTCAAACTTCACACATGGCCTATATTTCCAGTTAAATATGGTACTCAAATGATGCACAGAAACCTGCACAGCCCTGTGCCCATTAGTCATTAGCTGGCCTTATCTTGAGTCCTGGTCATTTGAGGGTGAATTGGAACTGAATTTTCTCAATGTCAACTGCTGAGCCCTTAAAGGAACTGTCTGGCCACTGTTTCAGCCACATGGAGGTATTTGAAGCTTCAGATTAATGTTCTACAGGCTGAATTTAGGTTTCTAAGGTGACATATATTTGTAAGTTACTTTTTATTTTTGGAACAAGAAGTAAAAAATGTATTTTTTTTTGGTTGGCTGTGGGGCCTGAACTCTGGGCCTGGGTGCTTTCCCTCTGCTCTTCAGTTTAAGGCTCGCGCTTTACTACGTGAGCCACAGCACCACTTCTGGGTTTTTATGCTTATGTGGTGCTGAGGAATTGAACCCAGGGCCTCATGCATGCAAGGCAAGCACTCTACTACTGAACCACCTTCCCAGCCCAAAAGTGTGTTCTTAATCTAACCACTGAGACATATTAAAGAGAAGCTAGCAAGCAGCAAGCCTTTCTTAAGAAAGGCTCTCTAGGCAGGGGAGATATCAACATTACATGTCTCTCTCTGGACAGCATACTTTTATCTTTCCATGCTTTGCTCTTAGCAACAATGTTAATCTCTCCTGCCAATCTTTTGGTGGGAAACAGTACCTAGCAGACCAGACTCTAAAGAGTTAGGCCCATTTGAGAATTTCTTTAAGGATCACCAATAGATGTGACTTTTCTGGTTATTTATACATATTGCCTAGTCATCTTCCCAACTCCTCAAACATGATGCCGTACTATTATTATCCCCCAAAAGGTAAACTTCTTTTAAACAATTCTTAAAAAACAGTATAGCTTCAGTTATTAGAGGTACTGTAGCAAAACACCATAGATTAGGGTGCTTATACAACAGAGCTCTATTTGTCCATAGTGCTAAGGATGGAAGCCTGAAAGTGATGGAAAGTTGATTTCTCCCAAGTTGATTTCTTTTCTTGGCTTGTGGTGCACTATCTTCTCCTATGATAGTCACCTAAATCTCCTTCTGTGTGTGTCTGTGTCTCAGTCCCCTTTACAGGAACAGTAGTTGTATTGGATTAAGGCCAACCTATATGACTTTTTACATCTGAATTATCTGTTTGGGCAGATATGTAATATAATAATATAACATATATTATATCATATATATATAACATATAATAATTTTGGCATTATTACATTAAGCCTTCTTTTTTTTTTTTTTGGTTGCTCATGGGGCTTGGACTCTAGGCCTGGGCACTGTCCCTCAGCTCTTCAGTTCAAGGCTAGCGCTCTACCCACTTGAGCCACAGTGCAACATCCATTTTCTGGTAGTGTATTGGAGATAAGAGTCTCACAGACTTTCCTTCTCGGACTGGCTTTGAACTGTGATCCTCAGATCTCAGCCTCCTGAGGAGCTAGGATTACAGGTGTGAGCCACCAGCACCTGGCTTGCCATTAAGTTTTATTATTTATTTATATCTCTAAGCAGTTATACAAAGGGGTTTCAATTGAACACATCGCTTTTTGAGTACAGTGCATCTTGATTAATTACACCTTTGAAGAGCCTGTCTCCAAACACAGTCACAGTCCTGGAGGTTAGGAATTGGTGGTGTGTATGGAAGGGAGTGGGGACGTGTAAAATTCAGTCCATAACAAATGCAAAACACACATCTGCAAGAAAAATATAAACATATGAAAAGTAAAAAAGGATAGTTTTTTTTTGGGGGGGGTCCAGTTGTGGGGCTTGAACTCTGGGCCTGGGTGCTGTCCTTCAGCTCTGCAGCTCAAGGCTAGCACTCTACCACTTGAGCCACAGCACCACTTCCGGCTTTTTCTTTTTGCTTATGTGGTGCTGAGGAATTGAACCCAGGGCCT
>NW_012267235.1:7732295-7745201 GCF_000151885.1 Dipodomys ordii
TGCCCGGGCTTCCCCGCCGGCCCTGTGGGGGGGCCCACCTGGCCCGGGGACCGCTCCCCCTTCCAGACCGCCGCTTACCTGGCGCCGATCGGACCCCCGTTTCCGGGATCCGAGGCGCACCCCCCCCTCCCTTCCCCTCCGCCCGGGCCTCGCTCGGGTCCGTCCCGGCGGCCACGCAGGTAAGGCGGCGGCGTCCCGGCCCCCGAGCCCCTCGGCCCCCGCCGCCCCAGAGGGCCCTTCTCAGGCCCATCTTGCTTCTCAGATCGGGCTGAGTTGGGAGCAGACAGCCGGGCTGACCTCCGGGGGGAGGACCCCCCCCACCCCGAGGTGCTGCGGGGAAAGCTGCGTTTCCCAAGTTTTGCCGGCTGTCGGTGATCTCGGAGGACCTGTGCGGGGGGAGTGGGGGTCGCCCAGGCCTGTGCCACCTGTGAGGTAGGTAGACAGCCGTGGCCTTGGTCTGTGTCAAGCCGGAGATGGGTGCTAGCATCGCATGCAGATAGACAGAATACCAGAATGGATTTGGTTTAAATGGAGACACTCAGAAACAGAACGTGGTGGTGGTGGGGGGTCAAAGTGTTAGTGTGGGATGCTCAGAGATGCTCTGCTCTCCTCATGAAGGGCCTTTCCCACTGGCATGGAGGATGAGCTGACAGGGGGCCTGAAACTATTAGGAACCATTTACTTAAGTTTACTAGGGGGAATTTTGAATAATAATCCTTAAAAAAAAATAAATGTGCCAGTACTGGGGCTTGAACTTAGCTCTATGCTTCATCACTTGAACTACAGCTCCACTTCTGGCTTTTTGGTGGTTAATTGGGAATAAGTGTCGCATGGACTTACCTGCCCAGGCTGGCTTTGAACCTCAGCCCTCAGATCTCAGCCTTCCTGAGTAGTTAGGATGACAGGTGTGAGCCACCGGTGCCCGGCAATACTGCTATTTAAAAAAGAGAGCATCTGAGAGATATCTTGACCGCTTTAGCAGAAGACTTTGGATTGTTAGCAGAACTGGTTGGGTATCCTTGGTAATCACTAGGACCCCTGGTTACTTCTTGATCCAACTGTTCCTGAAGGGTTCCTTTTGTTTAGTTAGGGGCCAACAGACATATGTGGGCTATATTGTGTTTTGCGAAAGCATGCTGTGATTTAGGTAACAGAGATGGGAATTTTACTCCCCTTTACTGCCCTCTCTATAAGGTAAATTTAGACTGCATTAAAATAACTGTGATTGGTAGATTGGCTGGATGATGTCAGAGGTCCGATGACATGTCCTGTGCAGGCCCTAAGCTAATGAATTCAAATCGAGTTAGTTTTGGATGGTTGCTATGTCACACAGCACACTGACAAGGGGGAAGTACAAGACTGATTTCCTGATCTTACAGCTTCACAATCTAGTTGGTGTTAGGAGTAAATGAAACAGCAATCCAATGGTAGTTTAGGATTTATGACTTGTCCAAAATGGGTGGCTTATAAGGCTTACAAAAGTATTTCAGAATTAGATTTTTGGAGGGGATTTTGAAAAAGCTGTATAAATTTGAAAAGCTGTATACATTTATTTGTTTATTGTGCCCAAGACTGGGGCTTGAACTCAGGGCTTGGTTGCTGTCCCTTGGCTTTTGTGCTCTACCACTTGAACCACAGATCCACTTCCAGCTTCTTGGTGGTTAGTTAGAGATAAGTGTCACTTGGATTTTACTGCCTTGGCCTGGCTTTGAACTAAGTTCTACATATCTCAGTTTCCTGAGTAGCTAGGTGTGAGCCACCAACACTTGACTTTTTATTTTTCACTGAAGGTAATTTGTTGTTGTTGTTGTTGTTGTTGTTGGTCGTGGGGATTGAACTCTGGGCCTGGGCGCTGTCCCTCAGCTCTTCAGCTCAAGGCAAGTACTCTACCACTTGAGCCACAGCACCACTTGACTTTTTATTTTTAAGATGGGGTCTTGTTCTCTTATCTGCGCTTTTATGCCAACTCCTCTTTCCTCTCACAGTCTGCTTCTACTTCCTATCTGAAAAGTTGTCTTTCTGAGAGCTAATGCATGTGCTCTTCCTTTCCTCATCATTTAATTGTGGACTTGTGGGATGCATCTTGCTCAGTAGACACTGGACATCCTTTTGTGGTCAAACACAGTTCTGGGCACTGGATAAACCTGCATACATTTTCATGGCTTGACCTAAGTGACCCAGGAGTAGTCTACATTGGTGAACACTGTTTTTCTTTATATCATAAAGCTTAACTGAGGAGAGCTCTGGAGTCCTGGGTCTTATTGGCCTTACCAGGACTTAGGCATTTTATGAATATGAACAAGGTACTTAACCTCTCTAAGCCTCAGTTTAGTTTCTCAGTTGGAAAGCAAGAGTACTGCTTATCTTTCAAATACTTTGGGAATGCATTTATGCATTGTACATATAGTAAGGATGCAGCACAAGTAGCTGGTGCCCTTAGTAATAATCTTGCTACCTATAGAGGTCTCTTTTCATTCTACTTCCCAAGTGCCAAACTTGGGAAGCTTTTTACCTTTACCTGTCAGTTCTTTCACTTTCATTATTACTAGGTCCCACTCTTTCCACCTGTGGATGTCACCATTTTCAGGATGGAACAATTCCTTTCCTAGACTATTCTGGAGGATTCTTTATTCTCAGTCAGACTTCACATACATCTTTCTTGGGTCTGACGATTCTCAGATGGTTATAGTGAAAATGATAAGAAGTAGAAGTCACAGATTTGCTCTGCTTTTTCTTTTTAAAAGTGATGTGTAGATGAATTACAGTGAGTTTGATTTGTAACAGTTATTCAGTTACATTGTCATACTAGCACTTGTGGGTTTTTTCTTTTTTCTTTTCCTTTCCTTCCTCCCTCCCTCCCTCCCTCCCTCCCTCCCTCTCTTTCTTTCTCTCTTCCTCTCTTTCTTTCTTTCTTTCTTTCCTTCCTTCCTTCCTTCCTTCTTGCTTTCTTTCCTTCTTTCGTACTCCTTTACCACTTAAGTCAAACACCAGCACAGGAGTTGTAACTTCTAATCTGGTAATTTTTTTTTCTCTTAATGTTCTTATCATTGTCCCTCAGATCATGGAAAGAGTTGTTAATTTTGTTATTCCTCAGGTATTTGTATATTTTGTTCATTCTGCCTCTTTTTTAAAACAAGTTGAATAGTTTTTAATACTTTGGTTCTTTGGTGACTAAAACTATCAAAATGTATAGTTCTTTGGTGACTATGACTATCAAAATATAGGTCAGCTTGTCATGTGAGGAAAATAGGTTTATTAAACAAAAAACACAAAACACTCCACATTAGGACAAGTTTGCTTTTCAGGAGAAAAGATATCCAAATGAAGTACTATGAGACCACAGTTTTATTCCTAATAGTTCAATAATACTTGGTCATTGTAGGTAAATATAACTGAGAGGTTGTGTAGTAGAGTACTATAGTATGATTGTTTAGTCCATGAAACCCCAACCTAAAGTGTGGGATTGACTTGTTAGTATTTGAGAATCTTCGTAGATTTTCTATGATGGCAAATAAAAAACTTGGTTAATGTAGCTAGGATAATGGAAGCCTGTGAAAAGAAGTGGATCCCACGTGATTAATCTCAGGTGGAATAGCCTATCAAGGTGAATAGAGCTCTCCAGTGGAGAGTTCAGCAGCTCTGTAATGGAACTGCAAAGGCAGGCTACCTTCTTCTGCAGCACTAGCTTTATCTTTGTCTGTAGCAGTGTTTTAGAAATGAAAGCATTTTGAAATGGAAGAACCTTGAATTTGGACCCAGGAAACCAAGGCTCAGAAAACTGCTCTACCAAGCATAAACTCTGCATCTTTGGGGGAAATTACCTTATTTTTCAAAATTTTAGAGTTTCTGATCCATTAAAACAGGGATAAGAAAGTAATGAAAGAAAATAATTGGCTGTGCAAAGTACATTTTTAATGTGTACAAAAAGTGCCTTGAAAATTACATATCTAAGTATGTAGTGATTATTAGACATGTTTGCCCATTCTTGTTGGCTAGTCACTTAAATTTAAAAGATCCCTCAAACATCAGTAGTTAAGGACTTAAGTCTGAGAGAAAAATAAAGTGTTTGATGAAATGTTACTCAGGGAACTGAGAAATACCACTTAATTTTTTGTTTGTCTGTTGTGTTGCGTGCTAGTAAGTACCAGGGCTTCTACTTAGGACTTGCTTGGCTTTTTTGCTCTAGGCTGTTTTACTCATCTATCATGTGAACCACAGCTCCAACTTCCAAAAAATGTTTTCTTAAAGTGGTAAAAATTTGTGTGCATGTATTTGTGTGTGTGTATTCTTTTATTCTCCTAAGACAGTGTCGCTATGTAGTGTAGGCTGGCCTCAAACTTTCAGATTGACTTCAAACTTTGAATCTTTCTTGCCTCAGCCAGCTTCCTGAGTGCTAGGATTATAGACATGCAACCCTAGGTTCACCTTAGACTTCTGGAAAATGCTGAACCATTTGTCAGTACTTTTTAAGGAAATAGATACAAAGTATCTGTGTGTCTGATTCTTGAAATGTGTTGATCTTTTCTCTTAGGACTTCAATATTGTCTGATAGTCCAAAACTTCTGGTCCAGTCTTCACATATTTCCCCTTAGCTGAGCATGTTATTGATTAAGGTGGTTTTGGCATAGTTAGTCCCTTTCAAAAATTAGGGAACTAACATTTAGTCACTGTGCTCTCATAAAGGTGGGTTTTTACTTGTCTATTTGCCTTTTGTCTTCTTCTTAGTCTTTTCCCTTCTTAGCTTTTCCCTTATTACATGGCTGCATACAGGTTCTCTGAGCTCTATTTAAGTCATTTTTGGCTGTTCAAATACCATCAAAGAAGCTTTGCCGGAAGTGATGCACATTCAGTAGACACATAATTGGAAGCTCCAGGTTACTTTTTTGCTGTCTCTTTGTGTTACCCTGTTCTAAATTGTCTGAATGGTTACAGTGGCAATTTGAATTCAGAGGCACTTTGAGTGGGAATCTGCAAATAAATAGAAAACTTTGAGTCAGGCATTGGCTCAGGATGCCAGTGTCGATTTCAAGAGAAATAGCATCCTTTTAGCAATATATATTTAATGCATTTCAAAAGTTAATACCATATGTTCCATTCTGACTAAATTTGTCATCAAATGACTGTTGTGCTGATGGACATGCCTAGCCTTTTACTCCCTGGAAGTCCTACTGTATCTTCACATTCAGCCAGAAAGTATTCAAGGGCAAGGAGTCTTATGATGTACTTAATTACAGCCACACAGAGAAAGGGAGCATTGGCTAGTATGTTAGTGCCCATCAAGATGGGTCAGGAGGACTGAGTGCCCGAGGAAATTTTCAAACTGTATTGTTTCTCAATTGAGTCCTGCACACAGAATTTTCAAAAAGGCGAGACAAGACATACCTTGAATGCATTCTGCATATAGGTTGCACTTATGTCTTCTTATTGCTTGGCTTTGCTAAAGAAACAAATGGCACCTAGTTAGACATGGAATTGCTTTGGGCATTTCTCTGGAATCAAACTGAGATGCTTGTTGGAGGGTGTTTGGTTGTTAGTCCTCAGGACACCAGGCTGTGCCTAGGAAATATGTGGCTAAAGCATTCTGTCAGAAAAACAAAGTATCTTTTTTCTTGCTCATTTCACATTATATCAGTCATCATAGACTTCTGTGACTTCACAAACTTTTTTTGATTGTTTTTTTTTTCAGTACTGGAACTTGAACTCAGGGCCTAGGAGTTGTCCTGAGTGTTCTGGCTCAAGATTAGCATTCTACAACCTGTGCCACACAGCTCGACTTCTAGCTTTTGGTAGTTATTTGAGGATATGTGCCTCAGGTTTTCTTGCCTGTGCTGACTTTGAACTGTGATCTGCAGATCTTACTCAGTCTCCTGAATGGCTAGGATTACAGTAATGAGCCATTGGCACCTGGTCCCAAAAGCATTTTATTTTTTTTGCCAGTCCTAGAGCTTGAATGCAGGGCTTGGCATTGTCCCTGGGCTTTTGCTCAAGGCTAGCACTCTACCACTTGAGACATAGTGCCACTTTTGGCCTTTTCTGTTTATGTGGTACTGAGGAATCGAACCCAGGGCTTCATGCATACTAGGCAAGCACTCTACCACTAAGCGACATTCCCAGCCCCTCAAAAGTATTTTAAAGGTTCTACTTTGCAGAAGTATTATCAGATCCCACATTTGGAAGCCTTCTGTTATTTTGGAGTGCCATTCACAAACCCCAGGTGGTTTACCTTGTTTCTGACCCACTATCTATAAATTGGAATTCCCAACCAAGCTGGAGTTCTGAGAAACATGTTTGCCAGTTTATAAAGAATATTACAAAAGCTAAAGATAAACTACAGGTGAAAAGATGTATTGGGCAAGATGTGAGGGAGCTTCCCTGCCTGGAACCTCCATTTATTCAGTTCTCTGGAAGCTTTTTGAACCCTGTCCCTTTGGGCTTTTATGGAGATGTCATTGCCTATCTAAAGCTAATGCTCTTGTTGGGAAAACCTAGCAAGGCCTGTCTGCTTTAGCATTTTGGCTTCTCTTCTCTCTGTGCACCAGTCCTGCCCCTATGCTTGGAAGGGAACCCAGACCTAAGGCCTCAAGCATGCCAAGCAGAAACTCTACCTCTGACCTGTACCTTTATCCCTTATCCCCCCAGCAGAGAATTGCTTTATGGCTATCTCCAAGACCAAAAGGCCAGGCAAAATTAAGAGTTCTAAGAGCCTCATGTGTGGAAGAGAAATTCTAGTTTCTGTGTCCTGACCTGGGGAGGGAGTCATGAGCCTGGAACTGTACATGGAAACCAAAAAAGTATGCATTTTAGTTAAGTTTGTTGATTCATCACTGATGACAGAATGGGTTCTGAGATTGGTTTTTTGCCCTTAAACTAGGCATTGCTTTTATTGTATTAAAATAGTTATTGTTGACAGTCTATGTAGTCACATGTAACTTAAAAAATTCTCATGTATGCTGGGTGCCAGTGGCTGACACTCAGGAGGCTGAGACCTTGAGGATCAAGGTTAGGGAACACCCCAGACAGAAAATTCTCCAAGGCTCCATCTCCAATTAACCAGTGAAAATGCTGGACTAGAGGTGTGGCTTAAGTGGTAGAGCACTGACAGTTCTTTACCTGGTACCAACACATACACACACACACACACACACACACACACACACACACACACACAGAGTGAGTGAGCTAGAAAGAGAGAAAAGAGAGAGGGGAGAAAGAGGGGGGAGAGGGGAGGGAGAGAGAGAGAGGGAACTAAACAACCAAAACATACTGATTCATTGATTTATGTAGTTCTGGGACCAAACCCAGCACTTTGTGCATGCCAGGCAAGTGACCTACCAATATCCTTCTTTTCTATTTATTGTTTACTTTATTCTGCAACTTTCTTTTTGGTCATACACCCTTAAATATATATCTAACTACTGGTTTTTCGTACACTTCTCAAGTTTAGGTTTCATGCTCCATTCCTCATTTATACTGCCATTTTGTGCACCTCTTCTTAGCTTTTTTTTTTTTTTTCCTCTTTGCTACCTGGTAACAACTACTCAGGCTATTCAGAGCTGCAAAAGGAACAGTTGCCTTAGAATTGTTTCAGCAGCCTCCTCTAGTTGTGGTGAGAGGTAAGATTTTTCCTTCCTTCTCCTATGGCAAGCTTCTGAGCTTATAGAAGTCCCTAGTGCCCTCTCTCCTCTGATGCTGGCAGAGAAACCCTTCCTTCCCGAGTTGTACTCTGCTCTTTTTGCCTGGAAAGAGGCTGGCTGGCTTTTAGTTTGGGTTTGGCTGGCTTTCTTGCTTTTCTTCCTGGATTCTCTTCCTGCTGCACTTGGGAAGGAGGCTGTGCAGCAAGTTGACCTGTCTGGTAAAGACAGGTCAGTGTCTTGATGTCCAGATTTGCCCAGAACTTGTTTTCCATGAAGGATCTCTCCACTGCTACTTCCTACTTGTTTGCGTGGCTAGGAAGTCAGAAGTGGCTGCTTCCACGGTGCACCCAAGGACCCTCTGTGTCAAAGTAGCCACGTTAGCATTTTTAATTTTTGTACATTAGGAATGATCACTGTCTTCTTAGAATCCTAAAAATCATGGTAACTGGACAGTTAAATATACTTGTATCTACTTAAACATATCCTCTCTTTAATCATGGCTCTTAGTGGTACATATTTTGATTGAATTTGTATAAACAAACTTACTTTATTTTCCCTACAACAGTAATATATACAAGTATAGGTAGAAGGGTACCCAATAAGCTAAGAAATGAAAGCATATTTTATAAGGGTTTTGGACTTTTTTATTTGGTGGGAGGGAGAGGCTCAGAATATCAGTATGTCATCCAGGTTGGCCTCAGACTCATGATTCTTTTGACTCCTGAGTGCTGGAATGGACAGTCTTCACCAGCGTGCCCAGCAATGACTTTTGTTTTAAATAACTTACTTTGCTAGATTCCCGGATCCAAAAGAGACTCCAAGACACCCAGTTAAAGAAGCTTGGAACTTCATTACAGCCGCATTGGGTAGTCTTCCTGGGAAAGTAGGAGCCCTGAACTCAGGGTAGGATGGGTTTTTATAGGGTTAGGTTACATAGAGTTACATAGACGAGCCATGCAAGGCAGGTTTGGCACATTTTCATTGGTTATGGTTATATGACCTTTAACTTCATTTGTTCTCATGATAAATATCATACATAATAATTTGCAATAGGCAGCCCATAGTGGGACCACTCGGTGGTGGTCTGCAATTGTCACCTGTGGGTTTAAGGCCTTGCTACTGAGGCAAGCGAGCAAGGTTGTAGAAACAACACATAGCCTTGAGTCACAAGAGCATAGGCAAAACATAACCTTGACTTGGTCAGCATGACCAGTACTATCAATGCTATTGACACTATTACAGCAACAACAATAATAACAAGTTGTTATTATTATTTTGTCAGTGTGGGGCTTGAGTGATGTCTCTGTGCTCTTCAGCTCAAGGCTAGCGCTCTACCACTTGAGCCTCAGCGCCACTTCCGGTTTTCTAGTGGTTTATTGGAGATGAAAGTCTTACAGACTTTTCTGTCTGGGCTGGCTTTGAAGTGTGATCCTCAGATCTCAGCCTCCTGAATAGCTAGGATGACAGGCGTGAGCCAACGGTGCCCAGCTCAGAAATGATTTTCATTATAAGCTCCTGACTAATACAGCCACTCAGTGCAGCTGGTGGTAAGCCTCAAGGTTGTTAGCAGCCTTCTGCAAAGCTGCCAGCTTGGTGAACTTGACTGAGGGAGAGATGTTCTTTATTTCATTTTTTTAAAGCAAGGATGGAAAAAGGGGCTAACGCTGACTGCTTAGTCAGCCTTTGCCAGGGTTTTTCTTTACCAAGAGGTTTTTCCCTTTATTAATAATTTCGTTCTCTTTTCTGATTTTACATTCTAGTTCTCATGGATATCCTTCTTTTCCAAGGGAAAGGGAGGGGGCCCAGGAGAGAGAGTACATGTCCAACAGCAGGAGGGACTGAGGCCAGACAACAGGAGGAACTTTCTGCCAGTGAATAGCAACTCAGAGATTACAGATCCATTTTATGAAGAATCTGTATCTGTATATCTATCTCTCATGCACACAGACAGACAGACAGACAGACAGACATAGGGTATAAGCAGATCCGTTTGGACTTATAAAGTATATTTGGCAGGAGATTTCACACTTTCTTCTTGTGACTTCTGACATCTTACCCTGATCTTACAATTTCCAAGGACACTCCATGATTATTTAGGAGAATTTCAGCTTCTCTTCAGTAGTTCTTGGTCTTACCATTCAAAATTAGTGTTTGAATAGAAAACTAAGTTGTCTTTTTATGTGTGGTTAAGTTTTTTTTGTTTTATTTTATTATTTTATTTTTTTTTATTTTGGTCCGGTCGTGGGGCCTGAACTCTGGGCCTGGGCGCTGTCCCTCAGCTCTACAGCTCAAGGCTAGCGCTCTACCACTTGAGCCACAGCACCACTTCCGGCTTTTTTCTTTTTGCTTATGTGGTGCTGAGGAATCGAACCCAGGGTCTCAGACATGCAAGGCAAGCGCTCTACCACTGAGCCACCTTCCCAGCCCAGTGGTTAAGTTTTATAACTTATGAGTTAACTAAAGCTTTTGAGTCATGGATGGTAATTAATCACATAGACTTTCAGGAGTACTTCTAAACCAGTAATTTGGGTTGGTAAGATGATTTGTAATGTATTCTGAGTTTGTAGGTTGAAAACTGAAAGTTGGAATATCTTGAACTATTAAGGGTTAAGTGATATTTTTGTTGAATATATGGGAAAAATAAAGATGAAGACAATGTAACACTAACCTTGATTCACTGCCATATATTATTATTAATTATTATACTATTACTATCATTATTATTTGGTGGTGCTCAGGGCATTGTGCTTGCTAGTCAAATGCTCTTCTGTGAGCCATGAGCAAAACCCAAGAGCTGAGTTCTTAAAAGAAAACTCTGGTGTTATCACATGGTCTCTGTAATAGCGGGGGTAATGTGATTTGAACTGTTCTTGAATTACTTTTATTCAAAATGTAATATAAAAATGCAATGTCATGTTCTAATTTTGGTTTGTTTGATTTGCAGTAAATGAACTGGAACTTATCTCTTTTACTTTAGGCTTTCAGATAAACTTCTGTGAAAAGGCACAAAGTAAGCTATATATTTTGATATTATGCTACTTATATTTTTTTCATATCCATCTTGGTATTGGGAATGTGTCCACTGTTGTTCAACTAACCAACCATGGCAGTTTTACATTTCAAGAGCTTCCATTTTTCATTCTGCCCCTCCCTCCCGAATCTATTCTTAACGTGCTTGGCTAGAAATTGTTGTTTTTACTTGAAATAGAAAAATGGTGCATAGAGCTGGTTACATGGAGCTGGCAGTATAGCTCAGTGGGAGAGCTCTTGCTTAGTATGTGTGAAGTTTGATCCTTAGCACCTGGAATAAAAGAAACAAATATACCATTTGCATAGGTGTAGGGAAATACAGCTATTTAGACTTGACTACAATTTAAATTACAGTTTGAAGGAAGATCTCTTTTAAGTTAGGTACAAAAACCATCTAACTGCATTCATTGATATTATGCTTTAAAATTGACTCTTTTGAAAATACATCTAATGAATCCTTTATTTATTTATTTATTTATTTATCTATCTTGTCTGTTGTGGGTCTTGAGTTCAGGGCCCGGGCACTGTCCCTGAGCTTCTTTTGCTCTAGGACTAGGCTAGCACTCTACTGCTTGAGCCACAGTGCCACTTCCAAGTTTTGAGAAGTTAATTGGAAATTAGGCTCTCATGGGGACTTTTCTGTTCCTGCTGGCAAACCGTGATTCTCAGATCTCAGCCTTCCAAGTAGCTAGGATTATAGACTGAGCCACTGGTACCTGGACAGTTTTTTTCTTTAAAACAAAACATTTCTTCTTCTCCTTCCTGCTCTGAATTAGGATCTGAGTCTTCCTAAAATACAGAATAGATTTTCTGTTAAAAAAATGAAAGTTTATAAAGTTGAAAAATGTATTTGGAAATTTTTTTTGGGGGGGTCAGGTCGTGGGGCCTGAACTCTGGGCCTGGGCGCTGTCCCTCAGCTCTTCAGCTCAAGGCTAGCGCTCTACCACTTGAGCCACAGCGTCACTTCCGGCTTTTTTCTTTTTTGCTTATGTGGTGCTGAAGAATCGAACCCAGGGCCTCAGGCATGCAAGGCAAGCGCTCTACCACAGAGCCACCTTCCCAGCCCCTGTATTTTGAATTTTAAACTTGATTTTGTATACATTATAATCAAAACTTACGTCAAGGAAAATTCTCTTCATTTAACATACCGATATTCCAAAATATAATGTGTTCTATAATTGCATTTTCTTTATTCATGGTTTATGGAGGATGGGTTGCTACAGTGCACCATTCTTAAGTAAATTAGTGTAAAGGGAAAAATCTTATCTGGAGAGAAAACATTCTGTTATAATAGAAAAGTGTGTGTGTATGTGTGTGTGTTTGTGTTTAAATTTAAAATGCTTAGTCTATTGGATGGTCATTGTGCCTTTCTGTGAAATATAGTGACCAAAAATTTATTTCTTGAATAAACTCACGAAATAAATATGTGGTAAATAGCAGAAATAAGGCAGTTAAGTCCTAGAGCAAAAGTTTTTAGCTGATACATTAACATCTTTCTCAGATGCTTCTATTCTATTTTGAAGGGAAAAGAAGGGTACTGGGATTTGAACTTATGGCCTCATACTTCCCAGGCAGGTGCAGTACCATTGAATCTCCAGATCGTCACTTTTCTCTTACCATAAATAATAAACTAACACTAGTACATGGTTTCCTAGAAATATGTAATATATACTAGTAATGAAGTTATAACTTTTATGCTTTTTTTTTTTTGGTCATGGTGCTTGGACTCTGGGCCTGGGCGCCTTTCCTGAGCTCTTCAGCTCAAGGCTAGTGCTGTACCACTTACGATGCCCCTTCCAGTTTTTTGGTGGTTAGTCTCACCAAACTTTCTTGCCTGGGCTAGCTTTGAACCATGATCCTCAGATCTCAGCCTCCTGAGTAGCTGGGATTATAGGCGTGAGCCACTGATGCCTGGCTTTATACTGTTTTAATTTTAGTGTAATGTGATTTTTAGCTTTTTTTTTGTCAGTTGTGGGGCTTGAACTTAGGGTCTGGGCACTGTCCCTAAGCTCTTTTGCTCAGCACTCTACCACTTTGAGCCACAGTATCACTTCTGTTTTTGAGTGGCTAATTGGAGATACGATTCTCATGGGAACTTTTCTGCCCAGGCTGTCTTCAAATTGCAATCCTTAGATCTCAGCCTCCTGAGTAGCTAGGATTATAGGCATGAGCCACCAGTGCCCAGCTTAGCTTTTTATTTGTTGTTTAACATGTCAACATAATATGTATTTTTTTTTTTTTT
>NW_012267235.1:7745251-7746700 GCF_000151885.1 Dipodomys ordii
TCCTTCCCTCCCTCTCCCTCTCCCCCTTTCCTTTCCTTCTTTCTGTCTGTCTGCATGCCTGTCTGTTTGTCTGTCTTGTACCAGTATTGGGGCTTGAACTCAGGGTCTTGAGCTCTTGTCTGGCTTTTTCGCCCAGACCTGGCTCTCTACTACTTGAGCCACATCCTCCTCACTTTCACTATCCTTCCTTCCTTCCTTTCTTCCTTCCTTCCTTCCTTTCTTCCTTTTCTGGTTACTGGACATATGAGTCTCTTGGCTTTATCTGATCAGGCTGGCTTTGTACTTTGATCTTCAGATCTCAGCCTCCTGAGTCAGTAGGATTACAGAAATGAGACACTAGGTCCCAGCATCCAAGCCATTTACTGGTAGCACTTTGAATTCTAGGAACTGCAAATAAGAAATGAGATGACACACAGTACAATCACCATCAGATAATAGGAGCAGGTTAGAAACACTAGTGCAGGCATCAGAATAACTTTCTGAAGATTGCTTAATAAAACTGTCTGATATCTGGTTATCTTGCCTCTAATGTCTGCTGGTGACAGGATACAGCATTTGGAACATGGCCATCATATTTGGGGAGGGGACTATTATACCATTTCCCAGTTTGCCAAAGTTTCCAAGCCAATGGAAATACTATATTGTATGGGGAGGGAGTTATTACTCTGCATCCATTCCCCCCATAATTCTGGGCAAGTTGTATTTATGTTTTGATAACTGCCTTCTAAACTGCTCCCGTTCCTCTTCTATGAGCATTAGGCAGGAGATGAAGATAAAATTTTAGTCTATATTCTGGGCTGAACAGCTTGGATGGATTTATTGGGGGGGGGCGGCGGGGAACAGTACTGAAGCATGAACTCAGAGCCTGAAACACTATTCCTTAAGCTTTTTTTTTTCCTGCTCAAAGCTAGCACTCTACCAGTTGAGCCACAGCTCCACTTGTGGCTTTTTTGGTGGTAACTTGGAGATAAAGAGTTTTAAGATTTCTTTCTTGCCAAGGCTGGCTTTGAACCTCAGCCCTCAGATCTCAGCCTCCTGAGTAGCTAGGATTACAGTGACAGCCCTGGGCTCTTCTAGCCCTCCCTCCCCACAACCTCCTCTGGCGTTTAGTCTGGGCCAGGCTTGGTACCACAGCTGAAGCTGATTTTCCTTGGGAAGTGATGTATCAGATGGCTTTCAGTGTTACCATTCTGATGTTGGGTTCTGAGGTTCCAAGGACTGTCCTACTTTTAGGGGATCCTAGGCTCTGTAGGCACGATGGAAGCTACCCATCTGCTCTTCTCCCCTACGCTTCTGATTCTGCAAACCACCAGGGCCAGAGACTGCTTGGCACACCCGCTGTCTGACCCTGGGGGGGAGGGGGGCGCTGTCTGTCTGGGCCAGGGAAGCATCACCCAGCGCCTGGCTGTGGGTGGGTCCTGGCGGAGGCGTGTCCGGGGAGGCGTGGCT
>NW_012267235.1:7752335-7756364 GCF_000151885.1 Dipodomys ordii
ATCAAACCCAGGGCCTCAGGCATGCAAGGCAAGCGCTCTACCACTGAGCCACCTTCCCAGCCCCCATAATATGTATTCTATATGACAGTTTTAACTTGGACATAAAGTCTAGTCTGAGAAAAAAGACTACATTTATTTTTATATTTTTATTTTTTGCCAGTCTGGGGTTTGAACTCAGGGCCTGGGCACTGTCCCTGAGCTGCTTCTGCTCAAGGCAATGACTCTCCCTCTTGAGCCACAGCGCCACTTCCAGCTTCTTCTGTTTATGTGGTGCTGAGGAATCAAACCCAGAGCTTCATGCATGCTGGGCAAGCATTCTACCACTAAGCCTCATTCCTAGCCCCTAAAATTTTTTTAATGAACTGGTCAGGCATGATGACCTATAACCCTAACTACTTGGGGGAAAGAGATCCAAGGATCTCAGCTCAGGGCCAGGCCTGGCAAAATGTTAGTGAGCTCCCATCTGACCGTAGTGGCCTGTGCCTGTTATCCCGGCTACTTGGGAGGCCATAGGTCAGAGGAGCACAGTCCAAGGCTGGCCTCAGGCAAAAAACAAGGTCCCATCTAAAAAATAATATGAAACTAAGCTCAAACATGGCATGCTACCTTCTCCCTAGTTGTATTCACACTATTGCTCTCCTTAGCCTGTACCTAAATAAGAAACAGTAAGTACCCGCATATAGCTCTATGGATAGATCACAAACACCTTTGACCTTCTGAATGGCTCCCCCTCCCCTTTTCAACTGCTGTGGGAATGAGAGGCTTGGAGACCGAGGCAGGAGAGTTGGGAGCTTCGCCCTGAGGGAGGGCCTCACAGACACTGCTTTGCCTGCACTGGCTTCTCAGGGTGGATGCTTTTTCCTGCTTTCCCCATCTCCCATTTTGCTTGTATCTCTTCCCCTTGAGAAGGTCTTCTTGATTTTCCAGCAGTTGGGGATCCAACAGTTCTATCCAACAGTGCATCCATTCACGGAGCACATATGGGGAACTTAAGAACTGTATAGTGAGTGAGCTTCTTGGACAGAATGGGTAGACTAGGCAGCTGCCCTTAGCAGGAGGAGGGGTGGTGAACTAGAGTCGGTCCTTTGGGAATGATGTTCTTGTGAGGGACCAAGCATAGCGGGTGCTGGGGGGGTCTCATCACCACTGCCTTTTTCTTTTTTGGGAGGAGTAGGGATGATCTCACTTTGTTGCCCAGACTGGCCTCCAGTTTGTAGACTCAAGCATTCCTTCTGCCTCTTCCCTTGAATCAGCTGGGACTACAGGTGCCACTACAGTCACTGCTGTCTTTATCAGAAGCCATGGTGCAGGTCTCCAACGGAGCACAGCCCTCTGTGCTGGCTGGTTCCGACCTCCCTGAAGGCTCAGGAAAAGGAGATCCCACCCCAGGGGGAGTGGGAGCTAGGAAGATGGTAAGGAAAGATGAAAACAGTTATTTTTGTCCTAGCAGTGCTAATATTTTATGAAAAATTTTCAGTTGCTACATATATTGACAGATTTTGGATTCTTTTTTCCTCCAAAGGGTCATCCTACGGTTTTATGACTTAAAAAATTAAAAGTGCATATTTGTATGCTTGCACAAACACTCTTTCAGTTAGCTCTGGAATATGGACATTGCACATTATTTTTGTTCAAAGTTATTACTGAGCCATGCACTATGGCTCACACCTGTAATTCCAGCTACTCAGGAAGCAGCAGAAATTGGGAGGATTGTGGGCAAGGCATTATGGGCAAAATATTAGTAAGACCAAATCTCAGTCAATAAGCCAGGCACGGTACCTTTGGTCCCACTAAAGCAAGAGGCCACTGATTGGAAGATCTTGATCTGAAACTAGCCCCAAACAGAAATACCAGACTTGTATTACCTTAAAAATAATGCATAAACACACACACACACAAACACAAAAGCAGCTGTAGGTATAGTTCATACAGTAGGCTGTGCAAGATCCTCAATTTAAAGCCAAGTGTCACCAACAAAACATTCCCCCAACCCCCAAAAAACAACAGCAGCCTCAAACAGTGGTTATTCATAGGCCATTTGTAATGACACCTACAATTTTCAGCTACTTAGGAAACAGAGATTGGGAAACAGAAAACCCAAGATCTTATCTGAAAGATAATTAAAGCTAAACAGAAGGATGTGTGTGCAGCTTACATGGTAGAGAGAGGGAATGTGTGTGTATAGGTGTAGCTTACGAGGTAGAGAGCCCATTTAGTAATGGGAGGGCCGGAGTTCAAACCCCAGTATTGCTATTTAAAGAAAAAAGTCACTCATTTCTCTCAAAATCAAGGACTTAAAATCATCAGTGGAGTAGTTTCTCCCCTATTGAGGTGTATTCTAGTGCCAGGAGCTGTAATTTTATTCTGAAGATGTCTAAGAATTGTCAGGGGAGCTTGCAATTTCATTTATGGGAAGTGATTACATACCATGCAGTAATTTTAGGTAGGGTGGAGACAAAGAGCACAAAAATTAGATTTTGTTAAAGTCCATTGAGTTTTGAGTACTGTTGCTTCAAATGCTGAATTCCCTTTCACAAATCAAAGATTTATTGTCACATGATTCTGATGACTAATGGAAGCTCTGAAGGATTAATTTTTTCCTGTTGTTTGACTTTCACATAATTTTTATTCTTTATATTGCTACATCACTCTATTCCAATCAGCTTTTACAATTGCCTGTTGTAAAGTAATGGAATTTTATTGGAGAGGGATGGATATATTTACATGCACAAAAAGCGTGAAGTCGTAGATTTAATTTGGGATCCAGATTTTCATAGACTTCAGACAAATCCACTGTTCCTCATGGTGATCTTTTCTGTAAATTACAGTTTGTGCATTTATCTGATCTTTGTTTTTCTAAATATGCATGTTTATTTAAGATACTATATTTTAGATAAGAAAATAAAGTATTATATTTGTTTAGGACAACAATGCTTTATTTTAATCATAGAATTATTCTGAATGTTAAAATACTTTAAGGGAAAGTATCTTTTCATTTCTAAATGTAGAATTTCTACATTTAGAAGGTTCATGGATTAATCATTTGAAGATACGCTTTTGTACATGTAAAAGGGATTTGTGTAATTTATGACCAAGTTTGAATGATCATGCCTCATTGGCTTTAATCACATAACTTATTGTTCTTTAGAACATGATTTGCTTTTGGTGTAAAATGAGATGTTGGGGGTAAAGCTGAAGGTTTACCTAAAAGCACTGAGTCTGAGAAATTCTTTTACAAACATCAGATTTGCCTGGTGTTTGTCAGAATTCTTTCTCTCTCTCTCTCTCTTTTTTTTTTTTTTTTTTTGCTTTTTGCATGAGAACATTGTCTTTTAAGAATCCCTGGGCATAGGGATTTTTCTTAGCCAGCACCTGAAAGAATCTTGTGATACTCAGTGTGGGAGTGGTTAGTAGTTTGTCAAATATTCCTTTAATAATTTAGTTTTTACATAATACTGTCAGGTGTTTATTTTTTTTTCCTGTGCTTCAGTGTATTATCAGCCCATAGTCAAAGAGGTCTTAGTCTCTAAAGAAAATTTTGTGAATATTGAGTTTCTGTAACTTTGCTTCTACACGTTTGGTGACTTTAGGAATTATTTGACTTGGGAATGTTTGTGTAACAACTGGATCTTTATTTAGAAAATTATATGCTCCACACCTGTTACCTTTAATGGCACAAATATTTTTGGTGACACTGTACATCATTGTATTTGCAGAATGGAGACATCCTAATGACTGATTCTTGTTTATTTTTAATGTGGGATTTATTCATTTACTTTGCTGCTGGTCCTGGGGCTTGAACTCAGGGCCTGGGCACTGTCCTTGAACTCTCTTGCTCAAGGTTAGTGCTCTACCACTTGAGCTAAAGCTCTACTTCTGACTTTTTGGTGGTTAATTGGAGATAAGAGTCCCATAAGACTTTTTTGTTTTTTTTATTTTATTTTATTTTTTTTATTGTAAAGATACTATACAGAGGGTTACAGTTACATGAGTGAGGTAATGAGTACACTTCCTCTTGAACATTGTTAG
>NW_012267235.1:7763539-7776922 GCF_000151885.1 Dipodomys ordii
TCTCTGAGTGTTCGTCTTTTTGTTGTTGTCGGTCTCTTGGGGAGATTAAGCGTTGGAACTCGAACTCTCTTTTTGGTTGGAGAGAGCTGTGGCGTTTCCCTACTGCCCCGTCGCCATCTTGGTCCCCCCTCCCAAGACTTTTTCTTATGCTGGCTATGAACTATGATCCTCAGATCTCAGTCTCCTGAGTAGGTAAGATTACAAGAGAGAGTCACTGGCATCAGGATCCATGTAGCTCAGGCTGGCCTTAGACGCTAAATTTTTTATCATCCTGCCTCTTCCCTTCTGAGTGCTGGGATTAGTGGGGATGTGGCATCATGCCTTTAACTATGAAATTGTTCTTTTATAAGGAATATCCGTAATTGTTTACAATTGGTTATGATAAAAAGTCAACAAGAGGTATGCTTTGCAAATATTTCTAGAAATTAGGGGTTGATATTAAGCTTTCTGACCTGACAAGAGTCGCTAAAAGGTGTTGAGTTTATTGAAAATAATGTAAGAGAGCCCGCGGAATAAGGGAATGGAGCTCAATTCAAACTTTCCTGAATTTAAAACGAAGAGCTTATAAGTTGTTGTTATTGTTGATTTTTTTTGTCTTTTTGGGAGTGCAAAAGGGCAGTCATGGTATTTAATATACACTATGTAAAAAATGAATAGTGCAACTTGGGGGCAGGGACAGGAGGGGGAAACTGAGGCGAGTGAGGGAAGAGGAGACATTGTCCAAATAGAAATGGACTCATTACTTAAGAATTATAACCCTTCTATACAATTCTCTAATAACAACATTAAAATTAATAATAAAATAATAACAAAAGTAAACCCTAAGAGCTTATAAAATTCCACTGATTGAACTTCTAAATCTTCATATTTTTCTTAGTAAAAATGTCACTTCAGAAACACTAAATTCAGTTGAACTTTCAACAATATAAGGAAACAGTCACTACATTTTATTTATTTATTTATTCATTCATTCATTCATTGTCGATCATTGGGCTTAAACTGGGGCCTGGGCTCTTTTTCTCAAAGCTAGCACTCTGCCACTTGAGCTACAACACCGCTTCCAGTTTTCTAGTGGTTAATTGGAGATAAGAATCTCATGGACTTTCCCACCTGGGTTGGCTTCAAACTGTGGTCCTCTGATCTCAGCTTCCTTAGTAGCTAGGATTACATACATGAGCCACCAGTGTGTGACTAAATTTATTGCTACTGGATGATAGCAGAGTTTATTTACACTTATGTAGATGGTGAACTTAGTTGACAAATGAGAATTACATAGGATTAGCCATAAATAAGTTCAACTTAGATTGTTCAGGTTCTTTGGTACCTTCCCAGGACTTTGGAATCAAAATTAAAAAAAACAGATTGGTAAAGATAAAGATACATAAGAATTATTGGGTAGGAGGCTTGGCTCATATGGTAGAGCACCAGCCAAACAGCAAAAGATAGTGAGTTTGAGTCCTGGTCTCAGACCAAACAAACAAACACAAACAAACCCAAAAAACCAAACAACAAAAAGAGTTATCCTCCAAGTGGCACTGTAGCTCAACTGGTAGAGCACTAGCCTTGAGCTGAAGAGCTGAGGGGCAGTGCTCAGGCCTAGAGTTCAAGCCCCATGACTGACAAAAAAAAATTATCCTCCAGATATATTTAAAACTGAAAAATAGACAGACTGAACTTCTTGTGCCCAGTATGTGTTTGTCCAACAGGTATCATTTTTCCTCTAGCTAATGCTTTCTGAGCCAGTTCTCTTTCCCTGCTTCTTCTGTTCAGTCATCCAGCCTTAATGTATGATAGTCTTTTCTCATGATGTTCTCAAATGGACTTTTTCTTTTACTTTTCATCATTAGATCATGAGTATGTACAAAGAAAATTAGAAACATTTCAGTCAGGGTATGCTTGTGCCCTACATACACAATGTAACACATAGCATGGTGAATACCATTCACTCTTGATTTTTCTTAATTTAGTCTAACTTTAAAAAAAGTATTGCAATCTATAGAATACATTTATGGACAACAAGTCACTCTTAATTGTGTTCCCTAAGAAATGAAAGTCTTATTCACATCTTGATGTTTTTCAAATCAAGAGGTTTATAATGAGGGTCAAAATAAGCCATTCAGAGGGGGAGAGAAGTATAGCAGTGCTATGGTGACTGTTTATATGTGTACAATACTAGCTTTGTGTCAGGGATGGTTGTTCATTTTCCACCTCTCTTATTTGCCTTGGTAATAACACAGTTGGATTTTTATTTAAATTGGACTCTGATTTGTTTTCTTGAGCAAATGGATACTTTTCACTGTGAAATTGTCTATCTTACAGCTTTATCCTAGTATATTTGCTAGTGAAGTTCTTACAGGATTGAAATCCTGAAGAATTAATTACATAATGGTGGGAAACTCTAGGTATTTGGGGCAGATAAGGGAAGAATGGCTGAAACTCACTTTTGACAAGGATCTGACGTGTGTGTGTGTGTGTGTGTGTGTGTGTGTGTGTGTGTGTGTGGTGGGGGTATGAATCTAAGCCAATGTTCTAAGGAGCCAGGGGTGTGCTGCTGTAAATATGTCACATGTTATTTGAGAGATAGATTTTGGATGTATGTCCTGGAACCAATCAGTGGAGATCCAAGTCACTGTGCTTCAGCCAGGAAACATTTTCATGCTCCTTCATTGTGTTGAAGAAACCTTTCTATCATATATTATGGCATATATAACAAAGGTTTGGTAGTACAGAATGCAGAACTACTGATGGAGTAGTTAAAGAAATGTAGAGAAGATGCTTGCTTTGTTTATGAGTGGTGGAATGTTAAATTTTGAATAGTCATTGTGTGTTATGGGGTTTGCTAAACAGGAACAATGAATGTGACCCATGGGCCTTTTAGTTCTTTACTAGAGTTTAAGCAAGCCATTCTTCCATGACTCTGTGTTTTAGTAATTTGCAATACAGGAGGAAACCTCTTAAAGTCTCCAGAAGTTCCTAAATAGCACTATAAGCTGGAGACTCTGGCTTTAACACATGATCTGGGTTACAGGGGGCATTTCATTGAAATTCTGAAACAGTTGTGTTTAATTTTTTTGTGTAGTTATACAAATTGGATAATTTTCATCTTAGTGGTTTTGTCTGTTTGTTCTTTATTTATTTTCATGATACTGGGGTTTAAACTTAAAAATATATACTTATTAGGTAAGATGTTACCACTTGAGTCATACCTCAATGACATTTCATTCAATAAACATTTTTTCTATTAGGTCTGATTTTGGGCTTTAGGGGAATCCTCTTGCCTAAGAAACCTTGTTCATATCAATACTGTAAGATGTTTGATCGTGCCTGATTTTCTCTCGGAGCTAAGGGAATGCTTTGTCTATCTCTGTTGATTGGTTTGAAGCAGACAAAATGACAGTCCTTTCATAGGTGTAATGTCAAAAATTTGCAATATTTTTTGACAAATTATTTTAAAATCTGCTGAACTAATATTTTAATCTCTTTGGCATCTAAAAGTCTGTCTCCTCAGATTATTTATGGTACAGTTAATTTCCTTTTGGGGGAAAAAATCTTAAAATAAGAGCCTATTTGTTTGTAGCCTTTGTGATTAAAGATACCTGGCTGGAGATTTAAAGCTATATAAGTGAAATTGCCTAGGATGTGAAGGGCAGAAGACCTTTTTTTGTCTTAGATCTCCAAACCCCAAAAAACTCTTTCCCCAGTAGGTTAGGCAAATGATACCCCAAGAATCAATGTTATAGACCATTGAAACTATCTGGGACCAGGACTGAGATCCCACCCAGGAGAACTTGGGTGGAAGGTACACTTTGCAAGCCAAATGCATGCACTGGCAGCGACTGCCAGTGTGGGCCCACCATTTGCATCACCAGTCACCTGGTGTCAAATGGAGTGAGTTGAAAGTTGTTTCAGGGAGGTGAGAATTACACCAGTGGAGTGGAGAGCAGGCTAAGGGTCAGCAGGACTCTGAGCAACATGGCAGGTACTGCAGATCAAGGCGTAAACCCTGAGCTGACAAAAGCAATGACATTGAAACAAACTAGAAGGCAGGCGTCCCCAGTGACCTGGAATCAAGAAGAAAACCAGACCCAACATGGAATTGACACTTTCTATTTACTACTTGTGCTTGGGGTTGTCAAGGTTAGGACCTCAAAAATGCCAGGTTGATAATCTGTCACTGAGCTAAGTCCCCAAATCAGAGAACCACCCGTAGTCTTGTTCAGATTTGAAACATTCCCAACAAACACACAACCAAACAATAGCAAGGAAATAATTTTTCTGTGGTTTGGAAGTGGAATATACCTTCTTCAATAAGGAAGAATTTGTGATTGTTTTTGTTTTGTTTTTTCTTTGTTGAAGTTTTGGTGCTTTACTCTCTTCTGTTTTATATTTGCATATTTTAATGCCTGCCTGCCTGCCTTCCTTACTTCCTTTCTCCCTCCTTCCCTCCCTCCCTCCCTCCCTCAAGGGTTTTCACTCAAGATCTCAAATTAGTTCAGCTGGTGCTCTACTATTTGAGCCACATCTCCAGCTCAGCCTTTTGCTGGCTCACTGGAGATGGAATTTTGTGAACCCTTTTGCCCAAACTAGCCTCAAACCTTAGTCCTCTGGATGTCAGCCTTCTGCGTGGCTAGGATTATAGCCTTGAGCCACTGGCTCCTGGCTTTTTTTTTTTACTACTATTTCTAGCACTTTCCCAACATATACTTTTCCCCTCTATATCTTGCTACTTCTGTGTTTCCTTTTCCTAGCCCCTCTTCTTTTTTTTTTAATTAATTAATGATTAATGCTAATATCTTTGAAAAGTTTAAACCTTAGTTTATTCCTTAAGTAGATCCTTTTCTTTATAAACTCATTGGGGTTAATGTTTATGTTTGTTTTAGCTACATTTAAATAACTAATTTGTGGATATTACTACTTTCTGTTTTCTCTGTGTGACAGAAGAGAATCCAGCATCAGATGTTCAGATTTCAATGTAGAAACATAAATAGTATGAAAAAGGCAATGTGACTCCTCCAAAAGTTCCTAACACCTCAGCAGTCCTATCCAGAGAGAGATTAAAATGGCTGAAATGCCTCAAAAATAAAGAAAATAAAAATCACCAGGCGCTGGTGGCTCGTGTCTGTAAGCCTATCTATTCAGGAAGCTGAGATCTAAGGATCTGATTTGAAGCTAGCACAGTCAAGAAAGTCTGTTAGACTCTTATCTCCAATAAACTACTCAGAACAAGCCGGAAGTGGCACTGTGAGATCAAAGAAGTTTCAAACAGATACATAAAGTACGGAAGTCAACCTAAGATCTATGAAATATGGTTGAGAAATACAGCAAGGAAATTGAGATTCTGGAAACAAACCCACAAGCAAAATAAATAAACAATAAGTAATAAAATAATGGTTGCAAAAAAAAGCTCAATAAATCTAATTTTAAAATGTATAGAGGACAGGGCTGGGAAGGTGGCTCAGGGGTAGAGCACTTGCCTTGCATGCCTGAGGCCCTGGGTTTGATTCTTCAGCACCACATAAGCAAAAAGAAAAAAAGCTGGAAGTGGTGCTGTGGCTCAAGTGGTAGAGCGCTAGCCTTGAGCTGAAGAGCTGAGGTACAGCGCCCAGGCCCAGAGTTCAGGCCCCATGACCGGAACCCCCCCCCAAAAAAAAATGTATAGTGGAAGTAGACTAGATCAGTTAGTGTAAAGCTTATTGGGGATTGAAGACAAATTCAAGAAAATAATATATTCAGCAATAAAGAAAAAAACAACAGTAAATATTAAATTCTCTTAAAAAATTCTAGGGTATTACAGCATATACTTCACTGGTAAAATTCCCTAGCAAGCACAAGACCCTGAGTTATAGCCACAATAGTGCTAGAGTGTGTGTGTGTGTCTATGTGTGTGTGTGTGTCTCTGTGTCTCTGTGTCTGCCTGCCTGCCTGCCTGCCTGTCTGTCCACATTCTTGGACATAATTAAGACACCATTAAAATTAAAGGAGAAAATTTCCTAATTCTAAAGTATGATATGCACATTTAAGTCAGGCATTTAGGACCCCAAATACACATGATCAGAAAAGTACCTTTCCAAGTCACATTATAGTTAAAAAGCCATGACTAGAGAGTGCAGGGAAGGATTGTTAAAACTGCAAGAAAAAAAATGCTAACTTATGTACGAAAGTAAACCAATAAGAATTACCCCTCCACCTTAGTGTAAATAATAAAAGCTAGAAAAGTGTAGAATGATACACTCAAGTTCTGAAAGAAAACTGCCAACCAAGATTGCTATATCCAGCAAAGTGATCATTTAAAAATGATGGAGAAGTAAAAACAAGCATAAGTTAAAGCAATTCCTGACCACTAAGCCAGCATTACAGAAAGTATTTAAAAGGGCATTTCACATAAATGAGACAGAAAATCATTATAAACATGAACAGAAAGGAAAAATTTCAGGAGAGAAATTTTCAAAAAAGAGAAAAAGAAGAACCAAACATGCTCAATTTGGCAAAGGGCCTATAAACTCTTAAAAACAAGAAAGAACTAAAAACTAGTAAAATTCAAATCAACCCACAATTATAGGAATTGGTAAAGACGTGTTGATGATGATTTTAACTCATCAGTAAAAAGTTGCAGATTGGTTGGTTGTTTTTACAGATTTTTTTGTTTTTCATTCAAAGATCCACCGGGCACTGGTGGCTTATACCTGTAATTCTAGCTACTCAGGAGGCTGAGATCTGAGGATTGTGGTTCAGAGCCAGCCCAGTCAGGAAAGCCCATGAGACTCTTACCTTTCTCTAATTCCAAAAGACTGGATGTGGAGCTATGGCTCAAAGTAGTAGAGTGCTAGTCTTGAGCAAAAGAGCTCAGAGACAGTGCCCAGGCCCAGAGTTCAAGCCCTATGACTGACCAGAAAATAAATTCAAAAAACAAAACAAACACATCTCTTAGCGAGATACATAACTGAGAGTAAGATGCCAAGACCTGTCACCAAGCAGGAGCCAAAGTTAGCAGTGTTAAAGAAGGACACTACAGATTAGTAGAGAGAAGAATTCATCCAGAACATATATCAATTATAAATTTATATGCATAGAACATTGGTGCACCCAGTGCAATAAAACAGATGCCACTGGACAGAAAGGTACAGATAAGACCAGGCAGAATAAGAGTAGGTGACTTCAGAATCTCGCTATCATTGGTAGAGAGAACTTCTTGATGAAAATATGGAGAGATTCTTCAGAGTTAAGCTGTACCATGTATCAGATGGATAATACTGTGGACCTGTAGTTTTCATCCAGGAGCTACAGAATAGACATTTTCAGCAGTGTGTCAAATTTTTACAAAAAAAGTCACATTTTAGATCATAAAGCAATTCTTTTATTTAAAAAATTGTACTTTATTTTCATTTTAGAGGTGACATACATTTGTATGAATCGGTGTAATAAGTGTATTTCCTTTCGTACGGTGTCATCTGTTCCCTTATTCTCTCCCATTCCCTCCCTTCCAGCTCCACTCATTAATTGTATAGTTCACTTTCATCAGTGCCAATGTGTTGCACTGATGAACTTTTTTTTTTTTACCCTTTTCCTTTGGATTCTGTGCCCTCCCTCCTACTCTCCCACAGATGAGCATGTGAATACACTAGTAAGGTAAAGAATACAGAATCCTCAGAACAAAAAACAAAAAACAAAAAAGATTTTTGTTTCCATATCTTTAGAGTTTGTCTTGGTATGTATATTATTTTATGTGAATATGGAGGTGCTTAGACATTCCACCTTTGTGCTTCTCTAAGACTCTTTGAGCTCACTGTATGTGTCTAGAATCCTGTGTATTTTGTATCAGATTTCCACACACCAGGGTGAACATGCACCATTTGTCTCTCTGAGCTTAGCTTACCTCACTTAACATGATTTGTTATAGTTCCACCCATTTTCCTGCAGATGGCATTATTTTATTGCTGTGTAAAATTCCATTGTACATAGGTATCAAATTGTTTGGGTCCACTTGTATACTGTGGAGCATCTGGGCTATTGTGAATAGTGCAGCGATGAACATGGATGTGCAGTTGTCCTTATATCCTGGTTCATGATACTCAGAGTAGATGTCAACAAGTGGTATGGCTGGGTCGTAGGGAAGATCTGTGTTTGGTTTTTTTGAGGAAACTCCAGACTGTTTTCCAGAGTGGCTATACAGATTTACATCCCCACCAACATTTGTTGTTGTTCGAATTCAAAATGTTAGCCAATCTAACTAGGAAAAGATAGAATCTCAGATGTTTTGGTTTAGCATTTCCTTTATGGCCAGGGATGATGAGCATTTCCTCATGTGTTTTCTTGCCGTTCTTACCTCTTCTGAGACGTCTCTCCTGAGCTCCATTACGCATTGAGTAATTGGTATATTAAGTTTGGGAGGAGTTAGTTTCTTGAGTTCTAGTACATGTTGGATATTAGGCCTTTGTCTGATATGTTGCTGGTAATGATTTTTTCCCAGTTGGTTGGCTGTCTTTCTAGTTTAGTAACTATGTCCTTAGCTGTGCTGGAACTTTTTATTTTAATGTAGTTTCACTTGTTGAGTCTCTCTCTTATCTGTTGTGCCCTTGGGATTGTTAAAAAAAGTTTCTGCCTCTACCTGTAAGTTGTAATGCATAAAGCAATTCTTTTTTTTTTTTTTGGTCGGTCATGGGGCTTGAACTCTGGGCCTGGGCGCTATCCTTCAGCTCTTCAGCTCAAGGCTAGCACTCTACCACTTGAGCCACAGTGCCATTTTCGGTTTTCTGGTGGTTTATTGGAGATAAGTGTCTCACGTCTCACGAGAACTTTCCTGCGCAGGCTGGCTTTGAACTGCAATCCTTAGGTCTCAGCCTCCTGAGTAGCTAGGATTACAAGCGTGAGCCACTGGCACGAAGCATAAAGCAATTCTTAACCAATACAAAAACATTAAGATGATTTCCTTTATCTTAATATATCATAATTGAATATAACTAGAAATTAAGAGAAATTATGGTAATCACACAAATGTGGACATTGAACAACATACACGTTGATTAGAAGGTCAGTGAAGAAAATAATTTATAAATTATTTAAATTAAGTGAAAACATAGTTTACCATAACTATTAGGACACAACAATAGCAGTAATAGTATAGATTATAGCTATGAGTGACAACATTTAATAGTCATAATTGGGGCTCTAAGTGTGACTCAGTGGTAGAGAACCTGCTCGCAATCATTAAACTCCTCTATTTACACACAGAGAAGACATACTGAATGTCTTCTAATGAAGTCATATTTTAACAGCAGTTAGGTTGTTAAAGCACAGTAACTCAAGTCTCTGAATTCCAGGAGGAAATCTTAGCCAGATGCTGTGGTGGCTCAGCCTACCATCCTAGCTACTCAGTAAGCTGAGATCTGAAGATCAAGATTTGAAGCCACCCTGAACAGACAAATATGCATGTCTCTCTCTCTCTTGCCCAGTATGAAGCCATAAATGGAAGTGTGGCAGCTGTGAGCCCAAAATCCAAGGGAGGAACTGAGTTCAAGTCTTAGTACCAATGTACCACAACACAAATTGGAAATCTTAACATAACAATGCACCTCATCCTCTTAGCAAGACAAGTATAAGTCAAAGTCCAAAATTATAGATGAGAAGAAATAACAAAGATCAGGGCACAAGTTAATGAAATGGAGCTAAGAGAACTATACAAAGGATCAATGAAACAAGAGTAGGTTCTTTGAAAAGATAAACCCAATCGACAAGCCCTTAGCCAAACCAACCAAAAGAAAGAGAAGACTCAATTAGTGAAATTTAAGATGAAAAGAAATATTTCAGCACATAACCAAGTAGGGAATATTTTGGAAAGAAATATTCCAGTTAACTGGAAACTCTAGAAGAAATAGATAAATTTCTAGATACTTGTGGCAAGGACATTGAAACAATAGCCAGCTTCCAACAAGAAATCAGATAGATTCACTGCCAAATGCTACCAGAACTTTGTTTCATTATTTTTGCTGGTACTCAGGTTTGAACTTGGGACTTGTACTTGCTCAGCTTGCTCACTTGACTTGTGCTGTCCACTTGAGCTATTCTAGCCTAGATTTTTGCTGCTTAATTTGAAGATGAAGTCTCTTGTACTTTTCTGCCTAGGCTGGTCTTAAATTGTGATCTTCCAGATACAGCCCTCTGAGTAGGTAGGATTATAGGTAAAAGCCACTAACACCTAACATGCACTAGGACTTTAAAACTCAGCACTTCTCAACCCGTTCTATGAAATAGAAAGAGACGGAATGCCACTAAGCCCATTCTATGAAGCGAGTATTTACATGAAACCAAAATGGAATAAAAATGCAGCAAAAAATGTCTAATTTCTCTGATGAACATAAATACAAAAGTTCTTTATCCAAACTGAATTCATCAACACACTAAAAAATTATACACCCTGATCAAGGTGGCTTAATTTCAGTGAAGTAATGATGGTTCATCATTTATAAATCAATGCATGTAATGCAGAACATAAAATCAACAATAGAAAAGAATCATATAGTTATCACAACAGGAGCAGAAAAAGCTTTTGACAAAATGTGACATACTTTCACAACAAAAGTCCTTAGGAAACTAAGAATGTAAAGAATATTCCCTAATACAATAATAGCTACATATGACAGATACATTGTACTAAATGGGAAAAACCGAAACCTTTTCCTTTAAAATCAGATGATTTTTTCTTATTCAATATAGAACTTGAATTTTTTATTAGCTAGAATTATAATGCAAGAGAAATAAGGAATACAAACAGGAAAAGGAGTGGTTAACATCCCTGTTTGCAAATGATAAAATCCTATACTTGAGAGACCTTTAGGACTTTATCAAAACATTTCAGACCCTATAAACACTGTTAGCAAAATAATAGGATACTAATTCAACATTCAAAAATCAGTAATGGGGTTGGAGGCATGGTTCAGTTGATAGAGTACTATCCAATAAACAAATGCATCAACTATGGAGTTCGAGTTCCAATCTCAGACCTTTAAAAAAAAACAAAAAATCAGTAGCTTTTCTCTATAGTAAGGATAGACTTTCTGAGATGTACTTGCTGGAACATAGTCCATTTATAATAGACTTCAAAACTAGAATAAAATAACTTGGCATAATGGTGTTAAAGACATCTACAGTGATAAGTGTGAAGCACTGAAGAAAGACCTGAAGCAAGTTCTATAGGATGAATTGTGTTCATGGGGAGGATTAATGTTATTTAAATGATTACACTACTGAATGTGATCTATAGATCCAGTGCAGTCCCTAACAGAATTCCAGTTTTATTCTTTACAGAAATATAACAATCCTAAAGTTCATAAGGAAGCATAAAAGACTCTAAATAGAAAAAGTCTTAAAAAGAGCAATAATGGAGGTATCATAATATCTGTCCTTAATTTACACTACTGAGTAATGGTAAAATTTACCAACATGATACTGCCCTGCCAACATACCTACAGACTTACTGAACTAGATTAGAAAACACAAAAATAAAACGGTACTATGACAGCCGTCTGATCTTCAATACAGATACCAAAATCAGATGTTGAGGACACAGCTCTTCAACAATGGGTAGTAGAAAATGACTGTCTACATGGATAAGACTGGAAGTAGATTCCTACCTTTCATCCTGTTCAAAAATCATTTCAAAAGGTTTTAATATCAGACTTTGAAATTACTGTAGCAAAACATAGTAAAAACACTTGAAGACATAGGCACACAATCAGTGACTTTCTGAACAGGACACCAAATAGTTGAGGAAATAAGAGCAAGAAATAGGAAATGAGATTGCAGCAAACTAAAAAGCTGCACAGCAAAGGAAATAATTACCAGAACAAAGAAACAGCTTACAGAATGTGAGAAAAATCTTTTCCAACTGTTCATCTCACTAGAGACTTAATTTCCAGTGTATATAACACATTCAAAAAATTAAACACAATAATAAAAAAAATTAAACACTGAAAGAACAAATAATCCAATTAGCGAATGGGAAAATGAAGTTCAAAAGAAGAACAAATGACCAATAAATACATGATTGTGTAAAGGAAATGCAAATAAGAAGCAATGTGTGGTGCATATATATATTTTTATATATATATTTATATATATGTATATATGAATTGTGTGCTTCCATCAGAAAGAATGACCACCCCATTTTTAAGGAAATGGAAAGATTTGGAAAAAAAATCATATTAAGTGAAGTAAACCAAACTCAAACATAGATCCATGGTTTCCCTTATTTGCAATAATTAATATACAGCTAAGATAATCTTAGCAGATGAACAGGATAGCTCAATAACTACATATGACCATCTAAGATGATGCTAAGTGAAATGAACTCTAAGACATGGATATAAGGGGTTTTTTCTTTGTTGTCGTTGTTTTTAATGTACTATGTGATTGTTTCTTTTGTTTGTTCTTGCCCCTATGATACATCCCCCTATTGTTACTGTATTTGATTTTGGTACCCTGGTATTGTATATATGTTTGTTTGAATTAGGGAAGGGAAGGGGAACAACAGAATGGTGAGACAAAGGACAAGGAGGAACCAATGCAACAGCGGTATACACAAGATAATATGTTGGAAACGATTTGTACAACTTGGGGGAGGCTAAGGGGAAGAGAAAGGAGGAGAAAAATGAGAGAAGGTGTAACAAGGTTGATGAGAAATGTACTAATTCTCATATGTAACTGAAACCCCTCTGTATATCACCTTGACAATTAAAACAAAAAACAAAAAGCAAGATTGAAATTCAGTCTCACTTCTGTCATGAAGGAAAAAAGCAAATTCTGATGGGGATGGAGGAGGAAGAACCCTTGACCACTGCTGGTGGGAATGTAAATTAGTTCAACCACTGTGGAAATCAGTACAGTGTTTGCTTCTTCTCAGACTATATTATGAGTTCATCTTAAAGTGACCATCATTTGGAAAGTTGGTGAAATGTAACGCAATCTTATCCCAAATGCTTCAGCAAGAATTTTAGGTTTTCTTTCTCATTTATGCTTAAACTTCAAACCTTTATAATAATTTAGTATATCTTATTAGTAAATGACTATAATATATAGTTGTTTTCAAGGAAATCACAGATGTTTCTTTTCTTCTTTCTTTCTTTCTCTCTTTCTTTCTCTCTTTCTCTCTCTCTCTTTCTTTCTCTCTCTCTTCCTCCCTCCCTTCCTTCCTTCCCTTCCTTCCTTCCTTCCCTTCCTTCCTGCCTTCCTGCCTGCCTTCCTGCCTGCCTGCCTGCCTGCCTGCCTTCCTGCCTGCCTGCCTTCCTTTCTTCCTTCCTCTCTTTCTCTTTCTTCCTCTCTTTCCTTCCTTCCTTCCTTCCTTCCTTCCTTCCTTCCTTCCTTCCTTCCTTCCTTCCTTCCTTCCTTCCT
>NW_012267235.1:7776972-7818030 GCF_000151885.1 Dipodomys ordii
CAAAGCATGACCCACTGGCTCCTGGCATCTTATAGCTTTTAAAAAGAGCTCTTCCTTCCTTCCTTCCTTCCTTCCTTCCTTCCTTCCTTCCTTCCTTCCTTTCGGTTTTGGGGCTTGAACTCTGGGCCTGGGTGCTGTCCCCCAGCTCTTCAGCTCAAGGCAAGCACTCTACCACTTGAGCCACAGCGCCACTTCCAGTTCTCTGAGTGGTTTATTGGAGATAAGAGTTTTCACAGATTTTTCCTGCCTGGGCTACCTCTGAACCATGATCCTTAGATTTCAGCCTTCTGAGTAGCTAGGATTACAGGCATGAGCCACCGGTGCTGGGCTCACAGATATTTCTTAAACATAGATGTATTTAAATCTAATTTATGCTAGCTATTCTGTTCATATTGAGTCATTCTGTGCATATTCTTATGGAGTAAATAGCCTTTGAAGCTTTCAATTTTTTATTTTATTTTTTGTGTGCCAGTCCTGGAGTTTAAACTCAGAGCCTAGGCAGTGTCTCTGAGCATTTGTGTTCAAAGCTAGTATGCTCTACCACACTCCACTTCCAGCTTTTTAGTAGTAAATTTACATTTGAGTCTCATGGATTTTCCTGCCCAGGCTATCTTTGAACCATGATCCTCAGATCTCAGCCTCCTTTGTAGCAAGGATTAGAGATGTGAGCTACCAGCACCTCACTTCTAATTTCTTTTTTTCAAAATAAATTACAGTGATAAGGATGACTGTTTTCCATTATAAAAACAAATGCTGATGTTCAATAAAAGTTTGTTTGTAGTTCTACATTTTAGTATTTGTCTGCAGAGGTTACCTCTGCCCTCTCTAAATTGAGCTTGTGAAGGAAGGAGCGATTTTGGTGTTTTCTTCACATGGATTTCACACTGGTTCTATCTTTGTTCCACCTTTGATCAATTAATCATTAATCAATTTTCTCCATATGAAGAAACAATGAATGGTTTTTAACGTGTGATCTCAAGACAGTTCGTGCTCAGTGCATGATGTAGGGAGTTTAGTGGTGTTGAGCTTATTAAAATATATGATTTTGGGCTGGGAAGGTGGCTCAGTGGTAGAGCGCTCGCCTTGCATGCTTGAGGCCCTGGGTTCGATTCCTCAGCACCACATAAGCAGAAAAAAAAAGCCGGAAGTGGCACTGTGGCTCAAGTGGTAGAGTGCTAGCCTTGAGCTGAAGAGCTGAGGGACAGTACCCAGGCCCAGAGTTCAGGCCCCACGACTGGACCCCCCCAAAAAAATATGATTTCAAAAATATTCAGCTTAATTGTCCTTGCTAACACTCTGCTTGGTATATGAACACTCATGAGTTTTAATAACTGGTCTCTAGGAGCCCCTCTTTAGCCCACTAGAATGTATTCAAATGTTCATGTATATTCCATGTGCAGAATACCTTCACGTTATCTTAGCATCTCACAAGATTTGAAGTTATTTTGGTATTAGAGATTGAACTTGGATCCTTGCTTTAGCTAGGCAAGCATGCGGCCACTTGAACTTTTACATTTAGTTGGTTTTTAAATAGGATATTATTACATCCTGCCTCATCTGGTCTTGGATGACAATCCTTCTGCTTTTTCCTCCAAGTAGCTGGGATTGCAACCAGGTACTGCCATGCCTGGTTCAATGTTTTATCTCATTTTATCATCAAATCAGATCTAACCCCGCTTAAATATTATCAATTCCCAAATATTTTCTTAGGTAGGGCTGAGACTCAGCATTTGGTGCCTTCTGCACTGTACTTTTACTCCATTTATAGACCTAGAAACTGAAAGGCCTCCTTGCTTCTAAAATATAGTGGTGGCATTGGCATTGGGCAACAGACATTCCAATTCAAAGAGGGAGAAAGCAGAAGGACTCAGGAGTCTTAAGCAATTTTAGAATCTAGTACAGCAAGTTACATTATGTTCAGGGTCTGGGAATAATTCACTGCCTTTGAGTATTACAAAGACACATTTCTAAGAAGCAAAAGGGCTTACTCAGTACGGTTGTTTGTTTTTTGTGTGTGTGTGTTTGTTTCTCAAGTTTGTCTGCCCAGGCTTCTAACTGTGATCTGCAGATTTCAGCTTGAGTAGCTACGATTACAGGTGTGAGCACTGGCTCCTGGCTCTGTACTGTGTGTGTGTGTGTGTGTGTGTGTTTGTGTGTATGTGTGTGTGTGTGTGTGTGTGTGTGTGTGTGTTAGTCCTGGGGCATGAACTCAGGGCTTGGGTGCTGTCCCTGAGCCTTTTTGCTCAAGGCTAGTGCTTTATCACTTGACCCACAGCTCTACTGCTGGCTAACCACTAAACAGTGGTTAATTGGAGATGAGTCTCATAAACTTTCCTGCCTGGACTGGCTTTGAACCACAATCCTCAGATCTCAGCCTCCTGAGTAACTAGTATTATGGGTATGAGCCATGGGCACCCATCTTTGTACTGTATGATTTATTTATTTATATATTTTTGTCTTTTTTTAAATTAAAAACTTATTGTAAAAGTGATGTACAGAGGGGTTATAGTTACATAGGTAAGTTCATTAGTACATTTTTTTTTGTCGGCCTTTTTTTTTTTTCTTTTGGTAAGTCATGGGGCTTGAACCCTGGGCCTAGGTGCTGTCCCTCAGCTCTTCAGCTCAAGGCGAGCGTTCTAGCCACTTCTGGTTTTCTGGTGGTTAATTGGAAATAAGAGTCTCACAGACTCTGCTGCCCGGGCTGGCTTTAAACTATGATCCTCAGATTACAGCCTCTTGAGTAGCTAAGATTACAGGCGTGAGCCACCGGTGCCTGGCTACATTTCTTTTTTCACCCTGTAATTTTTTTTCTTAATGTCTGTGTGTTTGGTGTTCCTGGAATTCCCATTGTGCTGTAGCACAGCCCATTCCTGAAAGCAGCAAGGTGGTCAGTGCTCTCTTGCTGTATGAAGTCCTTCACTCCAATATGCCCATCTCAGGTCTACGTTTTGAGCTGTTTAGTAAATCTTCTGAATCCATTGGGGCCAGAAAATGTTTGGATTTAAAGATTTCTTAAAAGTGGGTAGATATAGATGTAGTAAACTCTTTTGCAAGTGAATTCAGGCAAAATACCTTTCATATGAACATGAAACCAAGGTTTGTTGCAAATATTCTTGTCATTCTGTTATAATGTGTCCATTTAAATTGCAAAGAAATGATTCTGTGTGATGTATCAATATGGAAAGAAATGTAATGAATGATGAAAGTGAGTAAAAATGGTAGTTTGGGCCCAGAGACAGGGCTAGAGAAAGAATGCTTGCTTAAAGCTGGGTGCCCGTGGCTCATGCCTGTAATCTTAGTTACTCAGGAGGCTGAGATGTGAGAATTGTGGTTCAAAGCTAAGCTTAGGCAGGAAAGTCTGAATCTTATTTCCAGTAAACTACTAAAAAAGCTGGAAGTGGTGCTGTGGCTCAAATGGTAGAGTACTGGCTTTGAGCAAAAGATGTTCAGGAACAGTGCCCAGGCCCTGAGTTTAAGCCCCACAAACACAACTGGCATAAAAAAATTAAAGAAGGTATCTGCTTAGCATTCACAGGTTTTAGGTTCCAGCCCCAGCACTGCAAACAAAAATAGAATCACAGGAAATAAAAACTGTGTTAGGGACTCACTTAAATTTTAGAGAAAGAAATACATCTTATCTACTTATAGGGAAAGAAGGTATCAACAGAAAGGAATAACCTTGAAGGTGGTAAGTGGATTGATAAGTCTGTACTTAAAAATTATGAAATGGTAACACCTGTATAATACCTATATAATAAAAATAAAATTATATTTTATAAACCATATATTATGTGGGCAGGTATCTGTAAAGTTTTATTTTTAAATATATTTTTGCTTTTTCTTCTTTGAAATTCCTGTTTTTTGTATAGCAGACATGTTTTATTCATGTGTTTAAAAAAATGGTTACTATCTCTCACCCCAGTGAAGCTTCCTTAAGGAGATAATTCTGTTGAGTACTTATGATAATAGCATGGAATAGACTGTACCATAAGTTTTTAAATATATATATATATATATATTATTGTAAAGATACTGTACAGAGGGGTTACAGTTACATGAGTAATGTAATGAGTGTGTTTCCTATCCAGCATTGTTACCCCTCTTTTGTTTTTCCCCTTCCATCCCTTCTCTTCCTACCTTCCCAACTCTTCCCCTTTCCTCAAGTTGTAAAGTTTGTTTTCCATATAGTGTCTTGTACATCTCCTTGTTACAATGGGTCAACCTGTATCCTTGTTTCAGCGTTTTGTTATTTCCCTTTCCCTTCTCAAATTAGAAAAATGTATATACAAGATGCAGTGTGCCATGATGTTTTTAGACCATTATGGTTGTAGAATATTATCTTTCATTCAGGTGTGAAGTAATATTGTTCTTGAGGGGAAATTTTTTTTATTAGTCGACAGGCATTATAAGGCTGAGCAAGTGGTGATATTTAAACTTTTTTTTCTTTTGCAATATCTGCTGAGATAAATGACTCTTGGAGTGACTGGTATGTTTTTTTTTTTTCAATTGTGTCACAGCCTCAAACAAAGTGGACAGGGGTACTGAGCATCTTTATGTCCTGGACTGTTGTATTAGTAATAGCTATAGAGCATTTTTATCTGCTTTTTGGCAATTCTGAGTAATTCATTTTTACCTTTCAAAATGTTGTCCAGCAACTGTTTGTACAAACAGGTTTTTCTGCCTTTCTGTTTGAATTTCTTATGCCCTTATAAGACCTGTTTTAGGGTACTTGAAGCTTTTACTTTTTATTTGTTATTTCTCAGGTAAACGCAAAGCACTGAAGTTGAATTTTGCAAATCCACCGGTCAAGTCTACAGCCAGGTTTACTCTGAATCCCAACACAACAGGAGTCCAAAATCCACACATGTGAGTATTTTTCTGTGACCAAATCCAACGCCCAAGTCACATAAAGGGTTTAACATGATGATGTTTCATGCATTTTCCTAAACCCAATGTTTGTTATTTCTGTTTTCTTACGATTTAGAAATGTTATCATGGGAACTTAATTAGAAAATTATTGGTTCTCCATTCTTGAATCGATAAACACAGTTTTCCCTTTTAAAAGTTTCCTTGTGGAACAAAAAGCCAGAGACAGATACATTTGTATGGTTTGAATATCTCTTACTAGACTTCCTGCAAATATCACTTATCCTTTTCCTCCTGGATTGCCACTTAAATGGCAAGTTGTATTTTGCAGATTAAATGTCCTCTCTCCACAAATCCTCATTGCTTACTTGTTGACAAAATAGATTCCATTCTGAAAAAACTCAGTTCCTCTAAGATTACCATGTCATAGGACATTGAAAGTTGTGTCCATGTGAGTGTACAGGTGTCAGTGACCTTTTTTAAAAAAATTGTATAATGAATGTTTTAATTAAAGAATAGAAATGATATCGTAGCATCTTACTGGAAATATCGTTAAAAATATGTTTGTGAATTTAAAGTAACTTCCTGGCAATGTTTTACCTAGACCTTCAATTTAAGTGAAGTGACATATTATATAATAATTGTCCCTTCCTCTAAACCTGTCATTATATTTATGCTCAGATTCATGGAAAGACTTTTTATCTAATCCTGGAACTGTAAAGCAAGCAGTGAACGGTATGTGTTAATGAGCATAGGCAAATCCAGGCACTGTGGTGCACAGCTGTAATCCCAGCTACCGCAGACAAAGAAGTAGGAAGATTGTGGTTTGATGCTAGTCACTGGGTGAAACCACGAGACCCTATCTGTAAAGAATCTATAGGCAAGGCTGGGTTATGGTCCAAGTGATAAAGCACTTTCCTAGAGGCTTGAGCTTGTCAATTGTGGGTACGTCCATAAGGCAAAAACAAAAACTAAAAACCAAAAACTATCACAGAATAATTGTTTTGAATAATTTCTCAGCAGTTTGGATGTAAACCTTACTAGACTTGAAATGTACTTAGTTTTCTCAGAGACACATTTATTGTCATTTTCTTTTCATTTAAAAAGGTCAGTATATATTTTACTTGCAAAGAGTAATAAGTTGGCTGATGGTGCAGTGTACTTTGACACGAATGCCTGAGTATAAATACTTCGTTATTTTTGACACTCTCCTGGGCTAGAAGGGAGGAGTGTGCATGTGTGAGTATATACTCCCGCTTTGACCTGTGAATTTAGAATGAAAACCACATTAAATGAGCACTGCAGTAAGTTTATTTCACTAGGACTGCAGCTACTGCAGAAAAAGAGATTAGAAGATTGTGGCTCAATGCAGGCCCCTGGGCAAAACCTTGAGACCCTATCGGTAAAGAAACTAAAAGCAGAAGAACTTGTTCTGGTGTAGAACCATTCTAGAATAGAATGGTGTTCATTAGTCTGTTTCTCTATAGAAACCGAACATTATCCTGTCTCTGAAACATCTGTATTGATCAAGAAACCTTATATTTTTCAGTTGGTTATAACAGAACCCAAGCAACAAGAAAATGCTCTCCCAAAAAACCTTTCATTGTTCATTTCCTAGAATTCTTCATGAAAGCTTATATGAAACTTACTTCTTCAACAGTTTAATCCTGTTACCATGGTTACTGGCCAAGCGTGTATTTGAAGCCTGACAGAAAAGGCTTATGTAGTAATCATCAAGATGATCCAATCTTTCTCTTTTAAAAGCCCGTTAGTAATGAATCACCAAAATTCTTAGGTCTCTCTTTGTTTATTAATATTGTTGCTATATTCTGGTGACAATACTGGGGCTTGAACTTAGGACCTGGGAGCTCTTGCTTAGTTAGCATTTTTGGTCAAGGGTACACCTCTGTTTCCTTCTTTTTGGTGCTTAATTGAGGATAAAAGTCTCCTGGACCTTCTTGCCCATGCTGGCTTGGAATCTTGATCCTCAGATCTGTCTCCTGAGTAGCTAGGATTGTGTGAGCCACTGGTGCCCAGCTTTAAATCTCTCTGAAAAGCTGTTATGACCAGGGGAATGCTACTAACTTAAATTTAGAACTGGAACAACATTTACATATTTGAAAACATTCTTTTCTCCGCAGATGCTTCATTTATGGAAAATTCATAGACAAAAATCCCTTTTTTATATATTTTAAACAAGTAAATAGGCTGAAAACAACCCCTTTTTATTTTAAAAATTGAACGGATTTGGTTTTAAGTCTTACTCTTTTAACTAGTGCTTAATAATAAGTCTGTAACCAGCTCTCAGTGGTCCATTCTGTCTCTTAACAAGTGTAGAAGTTTGAGGCTATTACCAGAACTGGTGATGTTCCAGGGAGGAGGTCTCCCAGAAGGAGGAGGCCTCTGCCTGCCTCTCTTCCATATTCATGCTCAGTTCCAGAGCACAAAATTGTTTGAGTTGCACAGACAAGGTCACATAGAAAGAGCTGCTCTCCCCTTCTGCCTTTTTAAAAAAATTCTTTTTAACTAAATGTTGCAACTTATTGGGGGGAGTTTAAGACTGACAACCAAAAAAAAAATAGTGTCAGTGTGCTTTTAGTCAAGCTATGCATTAACACAATATTTATCTCTTATTCCTGGCTGCTGTTTTCCCATGTCTCATTTTCCCTGATGTCCCCTGCCTTAGGAGGACATGTGGTCAAGAATTCAATGTATCTCTTCCAGAATTAAGAAAAGTGAGGGAAGGGCTGCCCGGGGAGGGAGGGCTGGGTGAGAATGGTGAAGGGGGTAACATTGATCAAGGTGCCCTGTATTCCTAAACTGCTTTGCTAAATGACAACTGCTTGAAGACAGTTTAAAAAAAAAACCCATTAAAGCATGGGATTGAGAAAGATGAAAAAAAGATTTCAACCAAGAGTTTGTTGGATTTGTTGCTACACAGGTCTATATGGTCTGGATTAGAAGTAGGCCATTTACTGGAATTGATAGATAATTGTTTTATTTCCAAGGCCAGCGTGTCTCGACATCCCCAGGCTCTTCATAAGGTATCCTTTTGTTCTCTTCCTCTGTGATATGTACCAGAAGCACTAATAAAAAAAAAATCATTGTTGCTGTTTAGAAGTACTTTGCAACTTAGAATCCATGACTTGATTTTGTGAGAGCTTTGAAGTAAGATCTCTCTTGCTATTTATGTATGTTTTCCTCCTGAAATTTCCATGAGCTTTAGTAGGATTGTAAATGTAAACCCTCATGAATTTAAGACAGGAAAGAAGAATGAAGTTAAAATGTGTCCAGGAACTGCTTTCAGATCTAAATGGGCATTTGATACTCTCCTGAGTGCAGGATCCTTTGGAAGATTTAAAAAAGTAAAAATATAAAAAGCAAGAGTGCATCAGTAACTTCTGAGAACCAATAGTTCAAATGAAATGCCAAGGAATGACAGTTGAAGAAGTACAGCATAAGGCAATGCAGACAGAAATGTCAAGTGAGACACGGGCAGGGGAGGTTAGATCTATTACTTAGTGAAAAATTTCACAGAGTAGCAAGGTTTGAATTGGACTTTGAAAGATCAAGAAGGATAGGGGAAGAGAAGCGGAATGGCATTTTGATGAATTTGGAGAGCCATTTATGTAGATCTGTTTAATTGTGGCAGGATATTGCTTACAGATTGCCTTGTACCTCTTGTTGGAAGCTTTTAGCACTATTTTTGTATTATTGGTGTTCTATAATTGTATGAGAATATACGTAGGTGTGGACCCATGTCTCTGGGTAGCAGAGGGGCCATTTTATTTTATCTTAAATTAAAAAAAATGGTACTGGTATTTGAACTGTACCTCCAACATAGCTGATTGTTATAGGCTTGTATCACCACACTGGGCTTGTTGGTTGAGATAGAGATCTTGCCTAACTAGACTTAAACTGTGATCCTCCTGCTGTCGGTAGGATTATCAAATAAAGACTTAGTTTAAAGATTCATGTATCTGTTTTTAGCTTTCCTTTTGCTGTCTTCCTTCATGTTGTTCTAGGCAACTAATGCAAGTGAAATCAGAACACAGGTGTTTTGTTCCAAGCTCACTGAATGGAATGTCTTCAAGGACCATCCTGTTGTAGTACATGTCAGAATCTCCTTTCTTTCTGAAGAGTGAATAATAGTTTACTGTATATGCATGCACAATTTTCTTTATCCATTCAACTGTTGGTGGCCACGTGGGTTGTTTCTAGCTTCTGCCTGCAACAGATAATGCTGCTTGTGTGTATAATCTATTAAAGCTTTTTATTATACGTGTGAAAGCTGTAGTTCACTGATAATTCAATATTGTCCATTCAGCAGTCTGTCTATACTTTTGCTCTTAACTGGAGTGGGTGCTCTTTAGGACTTCTTCACAATTTGTGAATACCTGGTTTTGATTCTTTGTTTCTGCCACTTCATGTTTTCTTTGTCCTCCTGTCCTTCTCCCCAACATTTTTGTTTTATGTGCTGGTCATGAGGCTTGAACTTGGGGCCTCGGCACTGCCCCCTGAGTTTCTGTGCTCAAGGCTAGTGCTCTACCACTCGAGGGACAGCTCCACTTCCTGCTTTTTGGTGATTAATTGGAGGTAAGAGTCTCACGGACTTGCCTGCCTGGCCTGGCTTTGAGCTGCAATCTTCTGATCTCAGCCTCCTGAGTAGCTAGGATTACAGGCTTAAGCTACCAGTGCTCAGCTTCTCCCCAACTTTCTACCTTGGTTTGGTAGAGTATACTTTCTAAGTCTTCCTGAGAAGAGTTCTGTCTTAATAAAGAAATTTTTTGGGTCTTTGAATGTTGGAAAAATGTCTTTATCCAACTAATTTTTGAAATAAGTTAGCACTTTTTTTTTTTGGCTATGGGGCTTGAACTCAGAGCCTGGGTGCTGTCCTTGAGCTCCTTTATTGAAGGTTATTGCTCTACCACTTTCAGCTATAGCTCGACTTCTGATTTTCTGGTGGTCAATTGGAGATAAAAGTCTCATGGCCTTCCCTGCCTGGGTTGACTTCAAACCATAATCTGCAGATCTCAGCCTTCTGAGTAGCATGAGCCACCAGTGCCTGGCAGGTTAGTACTTTAATTGGCTATTGGATTCTGGAGTAGATTTTTTTCCTTCAAAATATTGAAGGTATTACTCCATTTCTTGTCTTCTAGGGTTGCTGTAGAAAGTCATATAAGACTATCATTTCTTCTTCTTCTCTTCCTCCTCTTCCTCCTCCTCCTCCTCTTCCTCCTCCTCCTCCTCCTCCTCCTCCTCCTCCTTCTTCTTCTTTTGCCAATCCTGGGGCTTGAACTCAGGGCTCTACCACTTGAGCCACAGTGCCACTTCTGGCTTTTTCTGTTTATATGATACCAAGGAATCAAACCTGGGGCTTCATGCGTTCTAGGCAAACACTCTACTACTAAGCCACATTCCCAGTTCCATGACTATCATTCCTAAACCTTGGTGACTTCACTATTATCTTTGTGGTGTTTGGTCTTTTTTTTCCCCACAGAAACAGAAGTCTCATTCTCTTCTTTCCCCTTTATTCTTTTTATTTGGCCCTTAATGGTCTGTTTCCATTTAGAAACCATTGCCTTTACCTAGGCACTGGAGGTAATGGCTCATGCTTGTAATTATAGCTTCCCAGGAGACTGATAACTGAAGGATTGAGGTTTGAGTCCAGCCTGGGCAGAAAAATTTCAAGAGATTCATCTCCAATTACCCAGCACAGAGCAGGTCTGAAGTTATGGCTCAAGTGGTAGAGTCTGTGTCTAGATGTATGCAAGAAAGCTGAGGGATAGGTCTGGAGTTTAAGTCCTAGTGCATGCACGCGTGTGCGTGCACACACATACACGGCTTCTTTTGTTTCATTATTTAAGAGCAAGAGGAGAATAAACACATGCATATCTAGTAATCTCTTCATTGAGTGGGTTTGAAAATTAAACTCCTTGCCTGATACAGTGGCACCACCTGTAATCCTAGGTACTCAGAAGGTGGAGATTAGGGAGATCACAGTTCGAATGTAGCCTGTGCAGGAAGTTCGTGAGACTCCATTTCAGCCAATAGAAAGCAGGCCGTGATTGTCATCCCAGTTGTGCAGAAAGCACAAACAGGAGGACTGGGTCCAGACTAGCCTTTGCACAAGTGGGAGCCCTTATGCAAATAATAATGGAAGGAAAAAGCAGAACAGTCAGGGGACGTGGTTCAAATGGCTGAGTGCCTGCCTAGCAAGGGTTAAGCCCTGAGTTCAGATTCTTGCACTGCCAGTCCCTTCACCCAAAAAACCAGAAACGAAAACTTAGACTAAAGAAGGAATTACGTGCTCCTTTTTATCTATCATCTGAACATTTTTTTTTTCATTTTCTTTTGAGGGAATAGACTGAGGATTTAAGCTAACATCTTCCTAGGTATCCTAAGCAGGCCAGGAATTTGCTGGGTAAATTCATCTTGGGTGTCCTCAATTCATTGCACCCTCAGCTTCCTGAGTGCTGGGGTTATTATAGGCCTTCCCTGGGCCTATAATACGTGTGTTTTGATTCTGAAATTTTTCTTTTAAGGAAACGGGCATAAATTTGAGTGCATTTGAGGAAGAATTTACAGTTCTTAATAAATCAGAGAAAACAAAGTAATGATAACGTTTTGGTTATTTAAATTCCGCAGCAAGGAACTGGGTATAATCGTTAGAAGAATAACGAATAACACAAAGGAAGTATGTCAAGAAGGTGAATTTAACCTACAAATAATAGAAGAAAATAACAGAAATCAACTCAGTAGAAGATGGATGAATAGTGGTCAACCATTTTGAAAATTGTGCTTAGCAGATCAGTAAATAGCTGGGTGTGGTGGCACACATATGTCATCGCAGTACTCATAGGCTTCAGCAGGCTTGATTCTCGATGACATAGACATGACTACATGTTCTTTTTTGTTGCTATTGTTGGTCATGTGGCTTGAATTCTGGGCCTGGGCGCTGTCCCTCAACTCTTCAGCTCAAAGCTAGTGCTCTACCACTTGACCCACAGTGCCACTTGCTTGACTACCATGAGTTCAGCTACTATGACTGTAGAAGAGTATTTTGATAATTTTTCTCCTCTTGTTTCATTTCCCTTATTGTGATGTCTGAGGAAAAGCCAGGGTCAGATCTGATTATTTTAGGATGTTCTCTGGGATGTACCCAGGGCCTTGTGGATGCTATCAGTTACTCACTTTGCCATGCAGGTACACCCTGAGCTCCAGAGTGGAACTTGAAGAAGCATCTTTGAGCATTAATCTGGAGTGCTTGTGGCATCACAGGAGGTGTAGTGGATGCTCTAGAGAACTCAGACATTTGTGCCCTCATTGTGCTTTCAGAAGAATATGTATAAGCCTGGTATGGTGTCACATCCCTCTAGTCCCAGCTACTCAGAAAATTGAGGCTTGCTTGAGCCAGGTGATGGAGGTCAGCTTGGGCAACAGAGTGAGATGCTGTCTCAGAAACAAAACAAAACCATTTACTAGTCTCTCTTTCTTTGCCTCTTTCTGTTTCTCCTCCCTTCCCCCTTTTCTTTCCCTCTCCTTCCCTCCCTCCTTCCTTTCCTTCCATTCTTCCCTCTCCTTCCCTCTCTTTCCTCTCCTTCCCTCCCTCCCTCCCTTTCTTCCTTCCTTCCTTCTTTCTGAAAAGTATAAAGAAGAAAAACAAAATGGCTCATAATCTTATCATTCAGATAGTTCATAGTACCCTTCTAAAAATGAATAATACACTGGGTGCTGGTGGCTCATGCCTGTAATCCTAGCTACTCAGGAGGCTGAGATCTGAGGATCACGGTTCAAAGCCATCCCAGGCAGGAAAGTCCGTGAGACTCTTATCTCCAATTAACCACTAGGAAACCAGAAGTAGTGCTGTGGCTCAAGTGGTAGAGTGCTTGCCTTGAGCTGAAGAGCTGAGGGACAGCACCCAAGACCCAGAATTCAAGCCCTCCCCCAACAAAAAAAGAATAATACATACTTCAGGTAAGCGTACTCAATTGATGCTGAAAGTTAAAGAATAAGAAGCTTCTTGCTCTAGATAATTCTTTCCTAACATAAGCCTACTAATTAGTAGTACAACATGACCTTGCAGAAAAATGTTAGCAAAATTTATAATTTATGCAAATCCTTAAAAATAGCCACTCAAAAGTTCATTGTATACTACTTTGTAGCTTGATTTTCTTGTTAATACATCTAGAAGATATTTCAAACTTAGTACATTCCTTCTTTTCTTAGTTTGTTATATGACATTCTTTGCATTGCACTTTATGTTTAATTCCTTATCAGTAACTATTTAGATTATTTTCATTGTTTCAAAGAACAGCTTGTGTTGATTCAGTGTTGTTGTTTTTTTAATTTAAAAACATTTGCTCTTTTATTGGTTGGTAGTTATTATTGCCTTTCCCCTATCTTAGGATTGATAGAAATAGCTACTTTTTTTTGACCTTGATAGTGTGGGCATCTTAGGCTGGATAATGTCACTGTGGGACTGTCCTTTGCATGATCAGATCTTTAGCTATGTCTTTGGTCTTTACCTAGTAGATGCCAGTAGCATCTCCTAGCTGTAATAAACAGAATGTCTCCAGATACTGTTAAGGTGATCTTTGGGATGCAAAATTTCCCTGAGTTGAGGTCCTCTGGCACACAATGCAAGCTGGTTACTATCACCTTTTTTCCCCAGAGATTGAGGAGATACAGAAGTGAGTCAGATGTGAGAAGTCTTGGAGCTGGAATGGATGTAAAAAAAAAATGTGAGAGCGTGGTGAGTGGGTTTTGGGATATCATATAGCATCTGGGAAAACACTTTCTGAGCAGCCGATAGGTGTCAGAAACCAAATCAGCCTGGTAAACCTTTTGCTGTTCATTCAGGCAGTATTTGTTGACTGTTCCCCATGTGCAATTCCCTGTGGTATAGACATGGCTACTTCATGATCAGAGATGTTATTGGTACTTCATGTAACTTGGTGTTTAGAGATAGACTGTGTGTGTGTGTGTGTGTGTAAAACTATAACAATGCATATGCTATTGAAGGAAACGAGCCAGGTCCTTCCTTATCATAAGGGTGTTGAAAAAGTAGTCACTGAGGCTTGTAAGCCAGAGTGTATCTTAATTAGATTGGTAGAATGGAGTGTTGCAAGTGGAAGCAGTCACAGGCATTTGGAATTGCCAATGTGCTGAAGACTCAATTTCTCATGGAGTGGACAGGCAGCCAATTGGGATGGAGGATAATTAAAAGAGGAAGGAAAAGTGGATTCGGATCAAGAGTAGAGATAGCCTCAGGATGGGGAAATGGGCTACATAATGTAGGGCTTTCTAGATTCACAACCATGATGACTCATTGGGTGCCAATCTCAGTATTCAAGAACTTGAGACAGGAATATCACAAATTTGAGGCCTGCCAGGGTTGCATATTGAGACCTTGTCTCAAAAACCAAGCAAGAAGGCAAACAAACAGGCAACAACTCAACAGACAAATGCGGGGGATGTACTCGAGTGGTAGAGTGTTTGTCTAGCATTCCCAGGAGCTCAAAGAAATTTTAAAAAAGACAAAAGACATTTGCAGTGTTTGGAAACAAGGTTTAAGAAAGAAATATGTGTGCGTACACTCAAACACATAAAAACGTATGGCTTTTTGGCGATTAATTGGAGGTAAGAATCTCGTGGACTTTCCCGTTGAAAAGACTTCAGAAGGCTGAGAGCCTCAGATCTCACATCCTCAGATCTCAGCCTCTCCCAAGTAGCATGTTCCCTAAAAGCTGATATTCTCTATCAGCCATACTCCCTGTTTACCTTCACAGTAGATTTTGGGTTCTGCTTCAAGTAGGAAAAGTTAGGAAAGCTGCCTCAAACCAACATGAGATCAAGATGCATTGTACTCATCAATTGAATTGTTCCCTGAAATCCCTTTGTACAGCTACTTTGACAAGAAATGTACTTTTTTAAAAAAAACATATTTTTATTGTAAAGATACTGTACTGAGGGGTTACAGTTACATGAGTAAGGTAATGAGTACATTTCCTGTAGAGCATTGTTACCCCCCTCCTTTGGTTTTTTCCCCTACCATCCCATCCCTCCCTACCTTCCCAACTCCTCCCTTCCCCCCCAAAGTTGTAAAGTTCATTTCAACATAGTGTCTTGTACATCTCATTGTTACAATGGGTCAACCTGTATCCTTATTTAAGCATTTTGTTATTTGCCTTCCCCTCCCCAAATTAGAAAAATAGGTATAAACATACAGGGCATTGGAATCAAATACACTGAAAACGGGGGTTATACCATGTGGAGAAAATATACAAGGGAAACAAAAAAAATCACATAATACATTATAAGTACATTAGAAACAACAGCAACAAAGATAAAACCTCTTGTGTCCCTATCTTGGGGTTCATTTTGTTTAGCATCATCTTATGTGGTTATTTGTACATAGCCTTTGGCCTTTACTGCTTGTCCTAGACATATACTAGTTATTGCAGATAAGAGAAACCATGGGACCTATGTTTCTTTCATCTGGCTTACATCACTGAATATGATTTTTTCTAAGTCTTTCTATTTCCTAACAAATGGGGCAGTATCATTCTTTCTGATGGAGGCATAGAATTCCATTATGTGTCACATAAGAAATGACCTATCAATCCCACTTTTGGGCATTTACCCAAATGATCACAAACAAGACCATACTAAAGCTACCAGCACAATTATGTTTATTGCAGCATTATTTACTATAGCTAAGACATGGAACCAACCCAGATGCCCCTCAGTAGATGAAGGGATCAAGATAATGTGGAATATATACACAATGGAATTCTATGCCTCCATCAGAAAGAATGGCACTGCCCCATTTGTTAGGAAATGGGAAGACTTGAAGAAAATTATATTAAGTGAAATAAGCCAGGCCCAAAGAAATATAGGTCCCATGGTTTCCCTTATTTGCAATAACTAGTATATGTCTGGGACAAGCAGAAAAGCTCAGATAAGATGATATTAAGCAAAATGAACCCGAAGATAGGGACACAAGTGGTTTTTTCTTTCTTACTATTGTTTCTAACGTATTTATAAAGTACCATGTGATTGTTTTGTTGCTTTGTATGTCCCTCCCCCATGGCATAACCCCTGTTTTCACTGTATTTGTTGTTGGTATAATTTGGGGATGAGAAGGGACAAAAAATGTTTAAGTAGGGATACAGATTTACCCATTGCAACAATGAGATGTACAAGACACTATGTCGAAAAATGTAGTTGGGGTGGGGGAGTAGGGGGGTGGGAGGTGTAATTGAGGAGGTGGGAGGGACGGGATGGTAAGGGGAAACAAAAGAGGAGGCAACAGTGCTGGATAAGAAATGTACCTTGCTCATGTAACTGTAACCCCTCTGTATATCACCTTGACAATTAAAAAATAAATAAATATGAACCACCAGAAAAAAAAGACCTTTTTTTTCTGTCTGGGTCCCAATGTCCACCTTGTGTTAAAATTCTTCCTCTCCCACCCACCCTCTAAGAAATCAGAGTTCTCAGCTGATTCTACCAGCAAAGCAGCCATAGCCATGTTCTCAGAGCATCAGACATAGCAAACCTTAACCCTTTTCCACCTGCTCTGAAGTAATGCTGAGTTCTGTAACATTCTCGGTTTCTCCCTATCTTTCAAGTGCCAATTATTCTTGCCCTGTACTGTTTCTAAATGTTACACTTCTCTAGGGCTCAGCCTTGTATCTGCCTTCATATAAAAACACACTGTCATTCTCTGGTCTTATTACTGATACATTGACAACTCACATTATTTTATTTATTTATTTATTTATTTATTTGGGCCGGTTGTGGGGCCTGAACTCTAGGCCTGGGCGCTGTCCCTCAGCTCTTCAGCTCAAGGCTAGCGCGCTACCTCTTGAGCCACAGCGCCACTCCTGGCTTTTTTTCTTTTTGTTTATGTGGTGCTGAGGAATCGAACCCAGGGCCTCATGCATGCAAGGCAAGCGCTCTACCACTGAGCCACCTTCCCAGCCCTCACATTATTTTAATCTCCAGTTTCTACTCCCTCCTCAACCATCACTCAGACACTGCAACATCAGGGCAAGATGTGTGTGTATATGCCACCTGACATCATCTCAGTGGGCTTGTCCATGGACATCTCAAGCTTAACATGTCTAAAATCCATTCCTTGCCCCCTTCCAGATTCCTTGTCTCTAGATGCTCCGCATCAGCAGTCTTCATCCTAGCCATGGCCAGAAAACCCATTCATTTAAAACAACCTCTAGCATTCATGATGGATGCTTCCCCTCTTCACGACCCACATCCAGTTTCTCTGACTTCAGTGTCATCAGTTTAATTTCACTGTGATCCATCAAGTGCCAGCTCCTGAATTCCATTCTTGCCTCTTCCTAATCTCTGTTGATCCCATCAGATAGTGCTGCTCACCTATTTATAGCCTGTCTATAGCTCCCCACTGCATTATGCTTGTTATCCCAATTATTATTTTCTTTATACTCTTTTTCAGTTTAGACAGGATCTCGCAGAAGGATCAAGCTGGTCTGAGATTCTTGATCCTGTGTTAGCCTCCATAGTGCCGGGCTTACAGGCCTGTCCCACCTTGCCTCTGTGATATTATCTGAAAATAATATGAAAATGTGAGCATTTCTATTTGGAGTTTGGAGCTGTTCTTCTGGACATCTTTGTTTTTCATTTTTTACTTTTTGCTTCCTGTGAGTTTGAGGCAAAGATGCTCATTTTCTGAGTAGTGCTAGGAAGCAGGCAGTTTCCATGGTAACCGATAGGCAGCATTTACTGTGGAAATTTCCGGAATTAACAGAGCTGCATTGCAGAAGGATGCATAAAGCAGTATTTATCTAGAGATCCTTGGACGCAGAAGAGCACTTGCCGTGTTTTGAAGGGTATGTGTTGTGTTTTTTTTTCTTCCTCTCTGAGGAAGATTAGTGGTGTTATATATGTATGCTAAGGAGTAAAGGATTTTCGAGGTAGTTATTACATGCTGGCTTGATAAATCCAAGGTTGCTTAGAGGGAAAAGAAGAAATGATTTGTTAAGGAGGATGTGCTTGTTGCATAAATGAGAGGGACGAATGTGATAATAAAACACATCTAAAATTTGTCAGATAATACAGTGTTGTTATAATAGTGGCTTTTAGGCACAAGAAGACATTTACCAAGAGAAAAAAGTAGGCATTTGGTATGAGAAATTGAGTTTTCATGTCCAGGATGAAAAAATCTATGATGACCGTACTCTTAATACCTGTTGAAAGGTATGTAGATAGGAAAAATGTCCAAGGAGGTTTGCTGCTTTTTTATTGTGCTTACCTCAGTGATGAGAGAATTTGGGAAGGGCAGTTAGACCTTTGTCCTGTTCACTGTCATACTTGTTTTATGGGAGATGGTTAAGGAAAATTCCAAAATGCATTTTTGTGTTAATTTCTGGATCTTAAGCTGGCAGATTTGAGTAGATCATTGGGGGTTTCTTATACAGCGTCCTTATAAGCCCGAGAGAAATGAAAGATACAGGAAATAAATAGATATGATTTAAGTCACTTAAGTATGATAGGTATAGTTTAGATGCTTAGCCATTGTGGTATCTGTTCTGTCACGCAGTCAGCAAGCTATATAGCTCACAAGCTATATCTGGCCCATTTGTTTCTTGCCTGTAAAGTTTTATTGGACTTTAGCCATACTCATCAGGTTGTATGTTTGCAACAGTGATGTATTGCAATTTATTACAAAGTCTCTGGTGAAGCCTGAGATAACTCAGCCTCTGAATCCTTATAGAAAAAGTTAGGGACTCGTGGTTTAGGTTTACTGAATTACTCAAACAGACTTGGTGGCTCAAAGCCAACAGAAATTTGTTCTCTCACAGTTATTTTTCTCTCTCTCTCTCTCTCCCCCATTCCTAGGGCTTGAACTCAGGGCCTGGGCACAGTCCCTGAGCTTCTTTTGCTCAAGGCTAGCACACTACCGCTTGAGCCACACCACCACTTCTGGCTTTTTCTGTTTATGTGGTGCTGAGGAGTTGAACTCAGGGCTTTATGCCTGCTAGGCAAGCACTCTACCACTAAGCCACGTTCCCAAGCCTCTCACAGTTCTTGAGGCCAGAAATCTGAAGTCAAGGTGAAGATCCTTCCTTCCTTCCTCCTGCTCGTTCAAAGTCTGGCTGGAGGCTGAGTCACATGCCTATAAATGCTGCTTTCATCTGCAATTGGTCCTTTTCTCCAATCTTGATCTTCTTTCTCTCTCTCTCTCTTTTTTTTTTTTTTTGGCCTTAGAAGGATGGTTGTCTTATTTAGGGTTCATCTTAATCTAGGATGCTGCCATTTGTTCATTCAGATTGATTCACTGATTCATCATTCATTTCTTCATTCATTCTAGCTTACATTAGTTATACAAGGAAGCATCTCATTATTACATTTCCACCCATGATCCTAGCATGTTCCAGCCTATTTCATCCCCTCTGTCATTCTCCTCTCCCACGTCTCTTTCCCAAAACAATTTCAACAGGTTTCATAGTTGCTCAGTTTTCATAGTTGAAAACAGTGTGTTTCAACTGTATTCATCCCTTTTCAAACCATGTTTCAAAATTCTTCACTCTAAGTCGTTCTTGGACTTTTAATAATATTTGTAAAGAGTGCATTTGAGGTTCCATATGAATCTATATATTAAAGAATTGGGCTTAGGTTTCTTAAGCTACATTTTATGTTACGAATACCAGTTCTTGGTGAGCTTTCTTTGGAAACCTGTGAAGAATACACTCTGTAGGAGACTTGAATTACTGGGAAAGATGTTAACTCACTTCTCAAGGTGAGGACCATCTAGGCCTACTTAAAACTATAGAATGTGGTACCTATGATACATAAGAAGGTGGAAGAGGCAGTGCTAGACTATCTAGAGGAGGAAAAACAGTAAGATAGTCTTTGCAGATAGATGAAGACCAATGCCTGACCCTTTATATCCTTTTCTTCTTATCTCCATGTCTTTTCCAAGCTCTCATCCCTAAAAAACAGCAAGTAAGTTTAGAGTTTAAGTAGATTATGATAATAGAAAAAATACGATTCAAAAGACATAGGTGTAATAAATAAGCAGCAGAGTGTCTGTGTAGAATGTATACACCAGTGTACAGGTCTCAGACGTTGCTCCTTGGAGAGTCCTTCTGTCACTGTAAGAGTATATAAATAATTAACTGAGGCTGGAGATGTCAGTGACGTTTCCTTATATCACATAGGCTCATTTATAAAGCCATAGTAATGATAGTAATCTATGATGTCTGAATTCCCAGAAGATTGGTATAGCATATTTAGCTACAATTTTGAACTGTTTCAAAGTAATATTTGCACATAGTATCCAGCCAAATACTCACCCAGGGATTCTAGTGTGTGTATACTGGAAAACTTTTCTCATGCTGTAACTTGATAGCTTATGCCAATATTCTTACCTGTGCACTTTAAAATGAAAACTCTTGGCTAGGTGCCAGTGGCTCGCACCTGTGATCCTAGCTACTCAGCAGGCCGAGATCTTATGATTGCAATTCAAAGCCAGCCTGAGCAGGAAAGTCCCCATAAGGCTCTTATCTCCAATTAACCACTGAAAAACTGAAAATGGAGCTGTGGCTCAAAGTGGTAGAACACTCTCCTTGAGCAAAAGAACTGGGGGACAGTGCCCAGGCCCTGAGTTCAAACCCCACAACCAGTAAATAAAATAAAATGAAACATCTGGAACAGGCTTTATGAAATAATCATAGGCACTAGGTGAAAAATATTTAGAAGTAGATTTTAAGGTAAAATTCAGCAAAGATGAGCATACCAGACTAGTCTAATATATTTTCCTGAAAATGTTAGTGAGATTGTAGATCAGTTTGCCTTGGACTGGGTGTCTCTTGATTCTTCATACTTAGCCCAGATGGAAAACACAAAGCCAATCCAGAATTTTCCAGAGGAGTTCCTAGAAAGACAGGCCTGAATGCACTCTTTGTTTCCTTTGTGTTTGAATTGTTCATCTCTGAATATTTGGTACTCTGAACATCTAATTGAGATGGTAGGAAGCCATGAGAATGAGTTTACTTTTTTTCCTTTAACAAAATATTTATAAAGTTAAATTGTATGCTTAAGCCTAAATATCTTTCCAGAAAGACTCAACTTCCCTTGAGTCCAACAATTTTAACTTTGGTGATCCTGAGTATGTGTAAGAATATCATAAGGAAATACAATAAAGTCCAATTTAAAGCATAGTTGGGATTATTTTAGCTGGTCAATCACAGTTCATATATTCAAGTTAAAATTTAAAAATATAAAGCACTCAGAAGAGCATAGACTTTTGAGTCTGGCTGAGTAAAATGCCCGTGTTCTTAAATTTGTCTGCAAATGAAATCTATTTTTGTAAAAAAAAAAAAATTCTCATTGATTGGTTTGGTAAACGTCCCCAAATGATGGAAGTGTACTTGAGAGTGTAGTGTTTTACTAGTTAATGGCTGAGAAGAAAATTCATATAGTAAGTATATTAAAAATAAGTGAGAGGGTGGGTAATTGATGATTCATACTTTTAATCCTAGCTACTCAGGAAGCAGAGATCTGAAGATAGCAGTCTGAAGCCAGGAAATTGTGTTAGACTCTTATCTCCACTTAATTATCAAAAAGACAAAGGTGGAGTTATAACTCAAGTGGTAGAGCCCTGAATGAAAAAGCTCAGGGATAGCCCTCAGGCCTTGAGTTCAAGCCCCAGTACCAGCACCAATAAACAAATAAACTGATTCTTTTTTTAATATATATTTTTTATTGTAAAGATACTGTACAGAGAGGTTACAGTTACATGAGTAAGGTAATGAGTACATTTCTTATCGAGCATTGTTTTTCCCTTACCATCCCTTATCTCCCCACCTCCCCAACTCTTTCCTCCCCCCCCTTGCAAGTTGTAAAGTTTATTTTCAACATAGTGTCTTGTACATCTCATTGTTGGTCCCATGGTTTCCCTTATTTATAATAACTAGTATACGTCTAGGGCAAGCAGAAAAGGTCAAAAGCTATGTACATAGGACCATATAAGATGATGCTAAGCAAAATGAACCTCAAGATTAGGGATACAAGAGGTTTTTATCTTTGTTGCTGTTGTTTTTAATGTACTTATAATGTACTATGTGATTTTTTTGTTTCTCTTGTATGTTCTTCCCCCATGGTATAACCCCTGTTTCCACTGTATTTGATTCCAGTGCCCTGCATCTTGTATAAACAGATTTTTAAGGGAAAGTAGTTGAGATTTTGGTTCTTTCTTGCTTCAGAAGCTAACCTTCTAACTTTGGAGATACTATTTCAGGTGCATAGCTCAAAATGATGTCTGAGTAATATTTACTAAGAACCAAGATGAAAATACAAACTGAAAATTAAGACGTTTGTGCTAAGGTGTTATTTTCTTTGCTTTTCTTTTTTTAAATTGAGACAGAGTCTCACTAGGTAGCCCAGACTGACCTGAAGTTCAAAATCTTCTTCCTTACTGGTATGCAACCACACCTGACTCTCATACCAAGCTTTCTATCATAATGCAGCCAGAATAAAGAACAAAAAATTACCTTTGATCCACTAGTCTCAAGCACAGAACATCCTTATTTCACTTACACTCATTTTCTCCACAAGAAATAATGCTTCTCACTTGATCTCCATGGGGAGAACTAGATGGTGACACATTTTTGTCTGGGACATTTAGACTCAAGTTAATTAGTTCTAGTACATTATGTAGTAGTTATCGGTGATTGCTTTTTTTTCTTTCTTTTGGGAATGTGTGGATTTGTTTGGGTCAATGTAAACATGAAAATGACTTTGCTGAAGGATTGAATCATTAGTGGACGTGTAGGTCCCTAGAAGATCAATGACCAGAAAAGACAAGCATGGGGGCACCTGTATAGAGATGATAGTTTTCATATTTTTTTATGTAACAAGTCCCTGATTTAAAAACTTAGCTTCACATTATACTTTAGTAACTCCTGCTTGGTATGCATTGAAGTCCAATGCCAAGTATTCTACTCCTAAACTTGCCTGTTTTACAAATGTCAAGTATTCTACTCCTAAACTTGCCTGTTTTACATAAGTTACATTTATTGACATACATTGGATTTTTTTGGATGCCGTGGCATGTGTCAGTGTATTCTGCTCATGAGTATACGTGTGTGTTTACTCTAGAATATGGAACTGTTGTGTCTCTGCAACTAAGAATTATTCATCAGCTCCAGGATTCATTTGGTATCTAAAAAAATCAGAGATCCCAGAGGTCCGAATTCAATTCAAGGAAAGTGCTTCTGGTCAGAACAGGTCTGTGGGTTGGGAGAGGTGTAGCATTTGGGGCTTCTAGCCACCAAGTACTAAAAATTCACCCTTGTCAGGCCTTGCCTGCCCTGTCTGCCTTATGTCCAGGTATTGGATGGGGTTCACTGGGATTCTCAAGAGCATTGTGGATGACAAGAGCTCTAGTGGTTTCTGCCATTGTAGGAAACAGGATGTGGGTGGGGACAAATAAGGCAAAGGACTTTCTTTCTCGCTTGTTTGTATTTGCCATCCCTAACTACAAGGATGGCTGATACCTTAGCCTGGCCTGACATCAAAATAAAAACGAAAAGAAAACCCATAAGATTTGGTGGTTTAAACAACAGAATTTAACTTCTCCTAATTGTGGGGGCTCTATACTCAAAGAAAAAGTGACAGCAGGGTGGATTGTGTTCAGAGGCCTCTTCCTGTGGCTTGTATGTGGAAATTACCTCACTGAGTGCTCACTAATGTGACCTTATACATGAATCTCCTATTACAATGACAATCCAGTTGGATTAGGGCCCACCTTCGTTTTTTCCCTTATTACCATCTCTTCTTCAGTATAGTCTGATTTAAGGGTTAGGACTTGATCATGTGAAGTTTGAGAAGGAACATAGTTCATTCTGTAAGCAGGTAAGACATCAGAAGTTAATACATTAGCTGGGTACGCTGCTGTCCCCATCAAAGGAGGATACCACAAGAAAGGATCAATGGAGAGTGGACATTTTTTGGTGGGGGAGGGGAAGTAATAGTTGGTTACTTCCCCAGGTTCCCATGATGGCTTCCCTGTTGACAGAATCTTGTGGCTCCTCTAGTGAAGGCAATGAAGGACAATCTGTATAACAGTATGCATAGAAAATTAGGAAGGGGGAATGAAGACGATTTGCAGATTAAAATAAAATACAGTCCCTTTCTCAAGAAATACTGCTTTTCCAAGGAAGAGTCAGAGAACATTTTTTTTTCTTCTTTAAGACTCTTAACTGTAAAAAGAATACCTCTTTTCTCTTTTTTGGTTTTCACTAGTATTCTCAGTGTTTTGGGTTTTTTTTTCCTCCATGTTTATTTGCTTTCTTTCATTGGCCCCTAAAGTCATTGTGGGTATAAGTTGACTGCTAGAGTTTTAATGCTTAGGCAACCCATTGCCCTCTTATAGTCTTCCTTTTGAAGCCATCATGGTTGTGCTGTTGAAATCAGAGCCATGAAGCTCCCTCAGTTTTAATAGGAAGGTACCAGGCTATAGAGATGAGTAAATGAATGAACAAATGCCATAGGAACATGTTGTGGTGATGTCATAGCTATGGCATGTCTTTTTGTGCTTTTCACAACTTTTTTGTCCCTGTCTCAATGAGAAACCCTTTTCTTTCAATAGCTTTACCAAGAGAGAATCCATGGGTCCTGTAATCTACATATTTAAGGTGTCTTATTTAGCTCAAAAGATACATTGCATCTATTAACTGTTGAAGTGTTCACTTTCTTTCTTTTTCTTTTTTTTTTGGGGGGGGTCCTGTCGTGGGGTCTGAACTCTGGGCCTGGGTGCTGTCCCTCAGCTCTTCAGCTCAAGGCTAGCACTCTACCACTTGAGCCACAGCGCCACTTCCGGCTTTTTCTCTTTTTGCTTATGTGGTGCTGAGGAATCAAACCCAGGGCCTCAGGCATGCAAGGCAAGCACTCTACCACTCTACCTTCCCAGCCCGAAGTGTTCACTTTGAAGAAGAAAATAAGGAGCCAAACATGAAGCCATACTTTTATAATCCTAGATCCTTGGGAGGCAGAGGCAGAAGGATCACAAGATTAAGGCCATCCTGTGTCAGAAGTTAACAAGGAGGGCTGGGAATGTGGCTGAGTGGTAGAGTGCTTGCCTAGCATGCATGAAGCCTTGGGTTCCATTCCTCAGTACCACATAAACAGAAAAAGCTGGAAGTAGTGCTGTGGCTCAAGTGGTAGAGTGTTAATCTTGGGCACAAAGCTGCTCAGGGACAGCACCTAGGCCCTGAGTTCAAGCCCCAAGACTGGCAAAAAAAAAAAAAGAAGATTAAAAAAAAAGTTAACAAGGAGATCCTATCTTAAAAACAAATGGTAGAATGCTTGCATATCAAGTGTGAGACCCTGGGTCTTCAATACCACAAAGAGGTATCAGCAATAGCACAAAGGGGGGAAGGAAGCTTTATCTAGAAGCTACAGCAGACTACATTATCCTAAACCATTGTCAGAGATGTTCCATAATTCTAAAATTGAATCTTGAAAATGATTGAAAATATAATAACTTGATATTCTATGATATGTGCATAGTAGTGAAATATTCATTTCAGTTCTTGGAATGCTAGCAAGAAGTGTTATGTAACATCATCCAATCATGAGAATGTCATCTCACCACATTTACCATATTCTGTTAGTTTGAAATAAGTCTTAAGTCCCACTGACACTTAACTCAAAACTTACACTAAACCGTACAGCCAATACAGTGTAGCTATTGCAACCCACCGACAGCCTGTCCACTACAGCTTGTACATTAAAGAATAAAAGTAAAAATGTGGCTTCCGATTTATAAGTAGTTCCAGTTAACTTTTCTCAGCTACCCTGGGTGTTGGGCTGATGCTGTATGTTTCAATGATGATAACTTAGCTACAGAGTGGGTGTTACTTCCCAATGCTTGCAGAACAATAATCTCTAGCAGTGGAATTCCTTTGTGTCAGTCGATATCCTCTTAATCTGTTTACTTCATGAAAAAGGTTACTGTGAAAGTGTTCATGCCTGCATGCAAGTTCCTTATTTTAAAGATCAATCCTAGCTTTGTACCACTTATTTCTGGGCTTCTTGTGACTCTAGATACTTCGATATCAAATGAAGGGAATGAAATTTTTTTCACCTACTATTATTCATTTTATTTCTTTTTTTTTATTGTGAAAATACTGTACAGAGGGGTTACAAGTATATGGGCAAGGTAATGAGTACATTTCTTATCAAGCATTTTTGCCTCCTCTTTGTTTCCCCTTCCTGAAAAAAATTTTTTTGAACTGAAAAGCAATTATAAGAATGAATACTGAAATCATAGATTACTAACACTGTGATTTGAATATCTGTTATTTGGAACATTGGTTCTTTAAGTTGTTATGTAGACAAACTAATCTTTGAACTCTCAATCCTGGCTATTAATGTTAGTACTAATATAGTATAAAATAACAATACCACAAGAGAGATTTTGACACATCAAAGTTTCGAGAATGTTAGAAATAGCTATATTGTATACTATTAGCTACATTGTGTATACTAGAAATAGCTACATTGTATAATAGCTACATTGTATATGTTTGGAGATAAAGTTCTAAACTCTTGGGATTCTCACTTGATAATATGATTTTGTCAGGCTTGGAAAGAATCTACTACCTAATACAAACTGACAGCATTAAAGTTGTCAATAAATGGAAATTTTATGAATGTCATTGAAGCTATTTCTACAGGATATGTAAAGTTAGTTTATATATATATAAAAGGATGACAAACCCAAAACCTAGAGGATGGACTGTTTTACTTTATGAAAAAAAAAACACAAATTTTCTCACACCTTAATCAGTGCTAGCGAAAAAGAAAACGTTAAAACCTGTTTAAAATGTGGAAAAATTGCTTCCCAATATTTTAACAGAGAGAGACTGAGAACACACAGCATTGAGTCATCAGGAAAACTGAAGATCTCCCCCGAGCAACTCTGGGATTTCACTGCAGAGGACTTGAAAGACCTTGGAGAGATTGGACGAGGAGCTTATGGTTCTGTCAACAAAATGATCCACAAACCAAGTGGGCAGATAATGGCAGTTAAAGTAGGTGATGCCATGATTACTTTTGGTACTTGAAATCCATTAGGGGGAATTGTGTGGTCCAAGTAATCCACTGTGTCATTCTGTTCTTACATTTCTGGCTCATAGGGGTGTTTAAATGACTGTCTCTCTTGACTTCCTGGAGGCTGTGCTGTGTAGAGGTTGTCTTGTTGGAGGCATGTTTTCTTTCTCTGGAAACATGAGTGTACAAAGTGTGTATGTTCATTGCACTTTTGGCACGATGCACTAACAGGTCTTTAACCAGCCCCTTCCACTGCTAAGGTGAGTTCAGGCTGGGCGGCTGCACCCTGGGAGCAGGGCAGGGCTGCTCTAAGCCAGGCGGGCGCTGGAGGAAGAGGCAGCACACTGGGCTAGGCAAGGTGCGGGGCTAGGGCTAACAGCAGTCTTGCAGAAGGTTTCTTGGAAACCACACACATGCTGTTGCCACTAACCTCAACCTTACTCAGTCCTGACCGGCTCGGCTTCTCTTTGTTTATTGCATCTCTTCTACTCAGTACTGCCCTGTTCCCTGGCTTCAAAAGTTGTATTGAAATGCATACCTTGTAATGATGCTGTCTTGTGAGTGTCACGCCACTTACTATGTTCATGTAACAACAGGCCAGAAATGGAGATGTGGCCCATCGATTGGTGCCTGTGATGAACTGGTAGTGTTCATTTGACTCCTGTTGGGTGTGCATAACGATACTCTGTTTGTTCGTTCTGATGTTTAACAAATATACTTGTTCTATGTGAAGCCTGTGAGGAAAATCATCCAATAAGGGGACAATTTAAAAAGTTTACTCTGCTTCTTTTTTTCCTTTTTTAACAATCTGAGTTAATTGTCTTCCTATTAATCTCCTGCTTTTGAGAGGTTTGTCAAAGTGGCATTTGAGTCTGTGTCACAAGCCTTAAACTGTTAACTAGCTTAATTAATAGTTAACTAGTTAAGCACATAACTAGTTTTAAACACATTCTGTGTGGAAGTCTGTTGCAAACAGAATTTCAGTGTTAGCCTGGTGCTGGTAGCTCACGCCTATAATCCTAGCTAGTCAGGAGGCTGAGATGTGAGGATTGCAGTTCGAAGCCAGCCCAGGCAGGAAAGTCTGTGAGACTCTCATCTCCAATAAACTTCTCAGAAAAGCCCAGAAGTGGCACTGTGGCTCAAGTGGTAGAGTACTAGCTTTAAGAAGAAGCTCAGGGACAGTGCCCCTAGGCCCTGAGTTCAAGCTCCTGGACTGGGGGCGGGGGGAGGGGAGGGGAGGGAAGCTTATGGTTAACTTTCTTATTTTCCTTTATTGTAGAACATCTCTGATTTTGACTCATGTAAAAGTAATTAAATAGTGTTAGGGTTCTATGCTTTTGATCATGTTTATACATTTTTCATAGGAAGATGTGGACATACCAACAGTTTTGATTATGACTGCATACTTCTGCAGGTCCCATTCTGCAGGTCCCACGGGCTAAGACCTCTGGATTATCCATTAAGATAATTTTATTTTTCTGGGAATGGGAATGCTTTTGTGTTTTGCATTCCTGCATTGTAAGTGGGAAGAGATTATTTTATTGGATCTTTTCTGGATGTATGTTTAATTTTCCATATTCATGTGTGACCTCTAGTTTCAGGGAACTAAGTTGTAAGGGAAATCTTTTCTATCTGCCTAAGGTTCTAAACCATTTGATCAGGCTCCAGGGGATGCATTTTAAAAACAAAACAAAACGAAAAAAACTCCTACTGCTTTTTATAGTTGGTCTTGTATGTGCTGTATTGATCAACACTGTAAATTATTTTAGTAACAGATTTTTTTCCAAGATAAAGGACTTAAAAAGTAAAGAAAGTACTTTAATCTTGACATTTAAAATAATTTCCCCACCCCCTCCCAGTGATTAACTTGGTTACATTTTAGTTGGTGTCACTCTCTAGTTTTGAAGAAATTTACGAGTGAAAATAGGGAATTATTTTCCAGCCTTCAAAATGTAATTTGATCAGTGACTACAGTGAGAGCTGGGGTTGGATGTTGATGTAAATCCCAACTCTTTAAAAGATGCTGCCCTGCCGGGCGCTGGTGGCTCACGCCTGTAATCCTAGCTACTCAGGAGGCTGAGATCTGAGGATCGCGGTTCAAAGCCAGCCCCGGTAGGAGAGACCATGAGACTCCTATCTCCAATAAACCACCGGAAAACCGGAAGTGGTGCTGTAGCTCAAGTGGTAGAGCGCTCGCCTTGAGCTGAAGAGCTGAGGGAGAGCGCCCAGGCCCAGAGTTCAAGCCCCACGACTGACAAAAAAAACAAAAAATAAAAGATGCTGCCCTCAGCCATGGGACCTATAGACTAACCACCAGAGTCACATCAATACCCGCTAGGGGGCGCCATTTGTTTACAGCCTTAAAGAGTATGGATGTATGACCAATATCAGACGAATAATCAGTCCATCTGTAGGTGAGGCATGCATCATTGAATTCCATGACTTTTGTAATAATGGAAGAACATTATTCAATGGAATATACATTGAAATATGATACTAATTGATGATGGACGTATATGGTCCCTGATGAATTTTTAAATGTATCGTTGCATTCTACAGGGGTGTATAGCCTTTGATCACACCTGCTGCATCATCCAGAAACCTATCAGATTGACAAGCATCATTTCATAGAAGCAATCCATGATTAGGAAGGACTTATGTTTGACATGTTACATTTAAGAGGACTGTGAGACAGTTACTGATGAGAACTTTCCATTGCTGTTGGCAGTGGAAACAACACTTTGTAGTTACCTCTGTGCTGACATTTTAATATATATTTCGGGAATATAAAAAAGAGGCTGGCTTGGAAATTATCTTTTAAGATTTGCTTTCAGTAGCTCTATAAATTTTTAAATGTTTCTTCATTTTGTACTTCCCTCAAATTAATTTTGTCACATATGAGATGTATGAACAGTTGAATTCCTAGCTACAAGAAATAATTCTCAAAGACTTGGTCTAAAAATACCAGTTTAAGGTAAGTATGATAAATCAGATTCAATAAGGCATACATTTAGGCTGCCAGCGAGGTTCTTTGTTAGGACCTTAAGTGTGGACATTGTAAAGCCCCTGATTTTTAACTGGACATAACTAGAAAAAGAGATCTCGCTGTTTATGGAGTGGGAGTGATTCTACTGGTTTGTCTACCTGCGCCTGACGTCTGAGCCCTGGGGCTGCCTAGGGCAGAGCCTTTGTTGCCGTAGGGATGTCTTGAAGCTCAGGGAAGGGAGCTGTCCATCTGCTTCTGACTTTCACCAGCACGGTACACAAAATACTTACTGTCCCATTTTTTTTTTCATTTAAATTTAGAAAATTTAAATGAGAATGTATAAAAACATAGACTGTACATATTAAGAAGTTAACATGGGGTTTTGATATACGAATACATGTGTAATGTTGAAAACAGGTTCAACAAATCCATTCAAACATGTCTCATTTCTTTATGGTGAAAACAAACCCCTTCTAGATTTTTTTTTAATATATGGTATGCTATTAATATCTGTAGTCTCCCTGGTATATAATGAACAGCACACCAGAGCTTATTTGCATCGAACTCTAACTTCCCATTGACCAGCAATTCCCCATCTATTTCCTGAGATCCTTTCCCAGCTGTTGTTAACCACCATTGTACTCTCAACTTCAATGACATCAACTTTTGTTGTTGTTGTCAATGACAATTGAACTTAGAGCCTCATGTTTACAAGACAGGTGTAGTTACTCTACCACTTGAGCCATTGCTCCAGTCCCTTTTTGCTTTGATTGTTTCTGAGGCAGAGTCTTGCTTCATGCCCCAGCTGGCCTGGGCTACTTGTGCTTCCCCAAGTCATTGGGAGTGACAGGCACATGCCACCACATCTAGCCATTGTGCCTTCCCTGTAGCTGGAATCATAGGTGTGCACTACAACACCAAGCAGTTGATCCAGATGGAATCTTGTAAACTTGTATGCCTGGGCTAGATTCCAGCCTTGATCTCCCAATCTTTAGCCTCCCAAGTAGTTAAGATTATAGGTTTGAGCCCTCATGCTCAGTGAGATCAACTTTTTTAGATTCAACAAATAAGAACACTACCATGTTTATCATTCTGTGCCTGGCTTATTTTAACACAATCCCCAATTCTACTCATATTTTCCTGACTGACAGAGTTTCATTCTTTTGTCTGGCTGAATGGTATTTCATGGTTTGTGGGAACCGCATGCTCTCATCAGTTGATATATGTTTGGGTGGTTTCTGTCCCCTGGATATTGTGAAGATAGTTCTTCAGTAAACATTGTAGTTAACTCTCCATTATGCACAATGGTGGCATAACCACTGAATGTGAGATTGGAGACTAAAGTAGGCTTGCTTCTCTGCATAGCAGTTTATAGTGATTATTTACTTGGGTGGTAGAAGTCAGAGTTCAGACCCAGTGTTTGCAAGATGTGTCAGGATTAGGTTTCTGAGCTATGGTTAGAGAAAATTCAGGTCTGCTAGAAACACACAACATTGTTAGGGCTAAGCTGATTAGAATTAGGATGACAAAGCAAATCCCAGGATTCAGGAGAAGAATGACAAAGAGGAGATGACGTGCCCAGTTCTGATCCTTGGTTGAGACAGAGAGTATTAAGCTGATCACTTACGTGGATTGCTGAATGAGGGAAGGCTGATTGACAGCACAGTGTGAGTTTCCCTATTGGTTTCCAATAGACTTGTATGCAAGTCAACTTGTTGGAGTTGTATGTGCCCCCTCCACGTTTATAGGCTATGAGAGAACAACTGGGGGAGTATGGAAAAGTTGGAATGGAAGTGGGATTGCTATCTCTGAAGGTAGCAGGCAGCAGGATCTGGATTATTGTGAAGGGACACCAGGCCCTTGTTGCTGGGGTACAGCTTCCATCTCATTGGAGAACGAAGCTCACAGGAGCTCACTGGAGCTAGGGTTTGCCTGTGTAGATAGGTTCTGTGAAGGTAGTGGCTGCTGATTATCATGATGACTCTTTTTTAGTCCTCTGCTTGGGAAGTTCACTTGGGTTAGTCAGGAAAGCAGATTGCTCGAGTTTACATGCGGAGGCCAGACTTGAGCTAGCAGTCCGATCTTGCATGGAAGGACCTTCAGTGTTTTCTCTGTTAGTAACCTACCTCACTTCTCTTCTTCCTCCTACCCTCAACTCTTCTCTCCCCTCTTCTTGTTCATTGATGTAACTGCTTCCGATCCAGGCTTGGTTACTCGAACTTTGATATTTGGAATTCTGTTCATGTATTTCTGGTGGAAATAGGGTTTGGGCTCAGGTCTTTGTGCTTGCTAAGCTGGCTCTCTACCACCGAAGCCGTGTTCTCAGCCTAGTATGTGGATGTTGAGTCCAGACCTATCTTACCTCTGACACTTGTTGGGAAGGATTAGGACTCTCTGTGACAGAATCAGCAGCCCTCACCTCAAGCCCTTCTCAGTTGTCTGTTGGTTAGTTCCCACCACTCTTCTTAGTATAGATGACAAGATTGTGTAATCAGAAAAATAGGTCTTTGCTTGTCTTCCTACCATACCGCTCTCATAAACATACCCCTTCTGTCGAAAGTTGCATGAACTGAATGATTTTGAGGGGATTGTGATGGTCAGTAATAATAGGAGGTCTTGTCTGTTATTCTGAAAACACTAGAATGCTGTGTGACAAGGGTGTTTTTAAATTAGGAAATGTTTTGTTAGGCAACTGAAAGACCATAGTGATGGCATTTGGTTATTCAGGTGTCTATGAGATACAGATGTCAGGGCTATGTTGTTTTGAATAGAGAACAGATTCTATTATCATATGCTTATGATTGGCCAGATATATGGCATCATTTAGAAATTCATGACTGACAGAGCCATATTCTTTTCCATTGTCCTCTTCTTTTTTCTTCTTCTTCTTCTTTTTTTTTTTTTTTTTTTGCCAGTCCTGGGGCTTGACCTCAGGGCCTGGGCACTGTTCCTGAGCTTCTTTTGCACAAAGTTAGCACTCTACCACATGAGCCACAGCCTCACTTCTGGCCTTTTCTGTGTATGTGGTACTGACGAATCGAACCCAGGGCTTCATGCCTGATAGGTAAGCACACTATGCCTCAGCCACATTCCCAGCCCCTGTTATCCTCTTTTTTTTTTGGTGTGTGTGTGGGTCAGTCATGGGGCTTGAACTCTGGGCCTGGGCGCTGTCCCTCAGCTCTTCAGCTCAAGGCTAGCACTCTACCACTTGAGCCACAGCGCCACTTCCAGTTTTCTGGTGGTTTATTGGAGATAAGAGTCTCATGGGTCTTTCCTGCCCAGGCAGGCTTTGAACCATGATCCTCAGATCTCAGCCTCCTGAGTAGCTAGGATTATAGGCCTGAGCTACCGGTTCCTGGCTTATCTTCATTTTTTATTTAGTAATTCATACATGTTTTATGATAGATTGATTTTCCCAAACAGTGTAGCAATTTCATGTAGCTATCATTTTTATTTGCTTTCAGTGGCATGTGTATGGAAATTATATATATACACACACATACACACAAGAAGTGCAGGCATCTTAACTACATAGGGCAGAGTCATATTTTTTAAATACCTTCTAATGTGTATGAGCTGTGGTGTTTCATATGGAAAATGCAAGTGGAACTCTTCCAAGAGTGGGTAGATTCCTGAGATGTGGTCAGGGGCCCTCCAGGAACTCTAGGCTTTGAATTATATGTGTGTTTCCTTTGCTTTTGCTTCAAGTCTATGGTTTTCAGACTGTATACTGTTTGTGGAAAACAATAAATAAAATAAGATAAAATCAGTACTACTCTGGTGGATGTAGAGAGTAATAAGAGTAATAGAGAATAATAGGAGGTAGCTCACTGGTCGAGTGCTTGCTTTGATATGCTTGAGGTCTAGATTTAGTCCTCAGTACCGTACCCCTTTTCTGTCCACAGTCCATACACAAAGAGAACAGGAAGTAGAGATCTTACCTATCTATACTGGTAGCCCCATTAAGACACTAGCTGAGAGGGAGCATTGGGTTACAAGTCGGACAGTTTGGAAATGTTTGTTATGAGCAGATCTTTTAGACATATTGGATATTTAGTTTCTAAAACCTCCCATTGCTGACTAACCTGAGTGCCTTTGGACCATATCTCAGCAGACTTAGTTACTTGGAGAAAAGCTAAGTTCGTTTATGCCACATTCTACATGGGGGTTGGTAATCTGAACTAGTATTTGATATGTTATATCTAGTGTTGTTGTCTTGTGGTCATGCTTCTTGAACTGCTGCTCATACATCAGGTTTGTACTTTTGCCTAATTTTCTTGTCATGGGTTCCAATGCACATTACATATTTAGAAAAGAGGAAGAAGATGCCACCCTGTGGCAGGCCTATTCCATCAACTCTGTCCTCAGGACAGCTCCTTCCATGATGTAATGTAACATGTGCTTTTGCAACAGATTTGCTAGGTTCTCTGATAGAGAATGACAAAAAGAATATTAATTACACCCCCCCCCACATCCTCAGTGAAAAGAATGGGAAATGCTACTACTAATAATTAATTTGGTGAGGATACAACTGAGAGTTCACTAAGCTGATTTCAGAGACTTGGATGGTTTTGAAGTTAAGAATTAGCATCCTTTCTATTGCCTTATTAAAAGCATGTGCCTTCATAATGTAAAACAATTGACTTAATGCTCTCCCATTTGTTACTTTGTGACATGAAAGGAAATTTTTCCCCTGTAATCAGTATTCTACCTGCCTTATCTTGCCTTCTCTTTCTTTTCTTCTCTCTTTCTCTCCCTTTCCTGTTTTGGCTACTGTTGCTATCTTTGTTATTAATGATGGGATTGTGAGGCATTGTGTGTGATCTCTGTGGAAGTCTAGCAGCTAAGGATGAAACTCATACAGCTAGAATGTGCTTGCTACACCTGTGACATATATAGAGTCTTTGTTTTATAAATCAGGAAAACAATAATTTCTAAGACTTCCTGTGGCTCAGAGAATACTGTGTGTTGCAGTGGTTTCTTGGATTTTTCCTTCTATTAGAAGTGAATTCCAGTCTTTTCTATTGGGAAAGTAGCCTATTTGTAAGGCTCAGAGTAGTGGGGTAGTGGGGTTACCTTGGGATCTGAGGTTATCTTTTCCCTTTTGTGATTTCCTTCACATCTTTTAACCATAGGAGGGTTTTAAGCAGGGAACCTTTAGTGAACAAAGGTGTGTTTATGGCATAACTGTATTGGTGTTTGTAGATTACAGGGGCTGGACATATGTTTTCTTCCCTTCCTATTATTTCCTCTCCTCCTATTCCCTCCCTATCTTCTCCTGTTTTCTTTTCCTTTTCTCCCCTCCCTTTCTTTTCTCTTATCTTTCCCTCTCTTCTCCTCCCCCTTTTTCTCTTTTCTTTCTTGTCTCCCTCCTTTCTTCCCTGAATCCAGGGCCTCACACATACAAATCATGCAATCTGTCTCTAAGCTACACTCCCAACCTCTGGGTGCATCTTTAAAATAGTCATTACACCTAATATTAAGAGAATGTGGTTCTCATCATCTTTTGATTTTCAGTGTGACACTTGATCTGGTATCACTCTTCATTTCTTTGGAGAAAGTACGTAAAGTTCCCTTGGTGCATTTGCTTTTGTGCCCATTCTAGAATTCCTATTTACCAGCATGCACTTAATACAGAAGAAGACAGCTGTCTTCAGACTTTTGGTTTGGCTTTTGTCAGAGGAGTGGTTTTGTTTTTGGTCATCATACCAATTGGGGAAGATGTTTGGCACTTGCTTGAAATATGGAATACAAATCCTTAAGTAACAGGATGACAATATCTGCTTATGTAGAGGAATGTGCCACATGTACTGAACTGTAAGCTTCAGCTAACTATGTGGTGGCAGGTCCCACCTAGTTTTGCTGAAGAGCAGCATACTTTTGTGTATTCTGGGTTTGGTTGATGATAAACTGAAAATGCAACTTCTCCTTGACAATGGACAATTTTCTAGTAGATTGCATTATCATATTTTAGTCTCAGTACTCATGTCTGATCACTAAAACCTTATACTTATTTCCTCTCTAGTTGATGGGAGGACTTTCCAAAAATACTTTGAGCTTTCTTGTGGACATTTCATCCCATTCTTTGTAAAAGAAAAAATATTTTCCAAACCCATATAAGCATTGCCTTACTAACTTAAATTTATGATGTAAATGAAGGAAAAATTCCTAGAATTTGGCTCAATAGATGTGATCTCAGAGCATGTCACCACAAGAGCATTTATGAGGATCAGAATTGTCTTCTCTTCTGCACTTCTGTCTTCTGTGCCCGGTGAAGGACAGATTTATAAGGGGAAGGGAAATTGGTTCTCATTAATATGTGCTACATAGTTATGCTACCTTAAAAGCAAATGATCCTGGCCTCACTGTTTCTAATGGTTAAAATCTTTCCCACAAATAATTGTCTTCATTTCCAACAACAACAACAACAAAAGAAAAACCCAAAAACTTTCCAGGTAGTAACCTTTGTTACTAAGTGTTCACTGATTGGAGACATTGATTCTCACTAAGTAGTCTTCAGTCTGATCATTGTAGATGTGTGCTTGTACTTAAGCCCCATTTTGGGGTCCTTGAGGCCTTTGGGATTAGTCTATTTTATTAAGTGCTCTGATGAGATGTTACAATTCAGCCTTAAAACTGGTGTAATTACGTAGCTGTCAGTCCCAATGAACGCAGATGCAATACTATCATATAGCTGCCTTCCTATCCCCCTGGCCAGTCTCTTTGGACAGAATGTTCAGAGAGCTTGTTGAAAAGCAGCCAGGAGTTCAGTCAGTCTCATGTTAGGCCAGTGGACTATCCAGCTGCCGTTGTGGATTGAAAGTGGGGTTGGAGAATATTACAGATGAATGGTTTTTCCTGCCATGTGATAACAGGCAAAGGTTAGAGCTCTGTCAGGCTTTCCTCCACCTTCTGCTTCATAATAACTCCGTCTGTGAGGCCCCCGAATTCATGTAGTAGGCTGAAGTGGGGGTGACAGTGGGGCTTTTGGAAATCCTATTGCAAAAGCAAAACCTTGATAACTGCTGAATAGTCGGGCTGGGAAGGTGGCTCAGTGGTAGAGTGCTTGCCTTGCATGCATGAGGCCCTGGGTTCGATTCCTCAGCACCACGTAAGCAGAAAAATCCAGAAGTGGCACTGTGGCTTAAGTGCTAGAACACTAGCCTTGAGTCTTGAGCTGAGGGACAGTGCCCAGGCCAACCGCCAAAAACAAACAAACAAACAAAAAACTGTTGAATAGTTTCCTGTAATGTGCTTTCCAAGAATTGTATAAGCACCTGGAACAGATGTAAATTTAAGAAACCATAAAAACAATTCTGGAAAACAACCACCAAAAACTAGCAAAAAGGACAACTTTCTCAATTGTGTTTTATGAGCATGTATTTAGTTTAGTTCCATTTGGCAATATATCTATGCAAAGAAAAATCTAAAATAATAATAGTGAGAATTCTTTAGTAGGTAGATAACCTCTGTAACGGAAGGGTGATTTTAATGTTTTCCTTTGCTTGTCTTTAATTACCAATTCTTTGTCTTAAATTTAGATGTAATTATGGAGAGAGACCCTTTTAAAAGCAGTCAACTTGAATAAATATTTTCACAGCCATACTCTGAAAGTTGAATTTTAAAAACAGCAATAAATAATTATAATGATTACAAAAAATTGTCATTGTTGTGTTTTGAACAAACACATCTCTGGGCTACTTGGACTTTTAGAAAATAATCTTTTTTGGAAATGGAGGTATGGCTCAAGGGGTAGAGGACCAGAGTACAAGGCCCTGAGTTTAAGCCCCATTATTGGCACTAAATAATAAGTAAATAGAAAAATTTTAAAAATATCCTTTGGGAGAAAGTGTTAGGCTGATGATTTAGATGCAAGACGATTAATTCCCAAACTCTGAAAGTACAGAAATGAGAATGAGAGTAGGAAAGATTTCCTATCTTTTACATTATTACTTACATTTTTAAATATTTTTTAATTCTTATTTTTATCCTTATTAGTATGACACTAACATGCCTTGTAAAACTTTGAAATAAACCAGTGTATCTGAGGAAGTTACCTGTTAATACTTCTTACTTGGTATGAAGTACAGTCGCTGAGCCGGGTGCTGGTGGCTCATGCCTGTAATCCTAGCTACTCAGGAGGCTGAAATCTAAGGATCACGGTTCAAAGCCAGCCAGGGCAGGAATGTATGTAAGACTCTTATCTCCAATGAAGCACCAGAAAACCGGAAGTGGTGCTGTGGCAGAAGTGGTAGAGTGCTTGCCTTGAGCTGAAGAGCTGAGGGACAGCTCCCAGGCCCAGAGTTCAGGCCCCACAACCAACCAAAAGAAAAAAGAAAGAAAAACTGGTGCTGGCAAGGCATAAACATTAATTAGCAAAATTAATTTTTTTTGTATTTGAGTCATACGGAATTCCTCATGTAGTGTCAAAAAATGGAACTGAGAACCTACTTCTGTTCTCATGTCACATGGAATGCACCTTTTGTATTTCTGTACCTCTGGTTTCTCTTCTGTACAATGAGCTCAAGAACTTAATTGACTGCCTTCATCCCTTTTCAAGAACATTGAGGACAGATAACCTCGAAGTCTTTGGAGGACAAATGCTTCCTTGTGTATTTTTTGATACTAACTTAACTTGTAAGTATGTGCTATGTGTTGTATACAGTGGTGCAGTGTGACGTTGTGAGCTTTCTTATGAGAACAAAAGTTGTTTGCATGCCTTAATGTTACACTCCAGTTCATTATTAATGTGTTATGCTTTCTGATCTTGCCTCTCTGCTTTCTAGTACAGTCGGGATGGTTCCTCTGAACACCTATGCATTTTATACTGTCCCTAGATAGGAGGTGGGAGGTAGAGGAATTAATGTTTTCTGCCCATCTCTTAGAAATGTTCAGAGAAGTTGGAAACCTGGGGGAAGGAAATGTCCAGGTCCACAGTACACAGAACAGTTTAGGTCTCAGCTTAGGAATCATCACACAAAAAGTCCTCTATTTCTTCCTTTAGGCTTTCTTTCACAGGTTTATGTTGACTTGCATGTTGATTGCTAGTTAGAGTCAGGTAGAGCTTTTATTATTATTTTTTAATGTATAGGAAGTGCAGTATACCAAAAGAGTCAATAGTCTAGGATTTGAGAGAGCTAGAGTTTTGTCTGTGCACTACCAGTTGCTATAATTTAGCACTCAATCTTCTTGTTCTGGACCATTTCCCATGTCTCATGATTGAGGAAGGAAGCTGGGATAGGCAGATGTTAGGGAGTGAAGAGACTGCTCTTAAATTGAGTGGTAGGTCCCCTACAGTTCTTAAATAGCGATTGTGCATCTACAAAGCCATCTACAATTATAGCACAACTATATAAAAACTGCTGTCGCTCATTATAGTTTTCTTTATATTTGCATGTGGATGTTAAATCTTACTTGCCTACGACTTGTGCTGCATAACTTCTGACATTACCAGTGAATGCCATGCCATTTGAAGCATTCCTCAGTCTTACTTTGTTAAAATGTCTATAATCAGAATTCTTCCTGTGAAGTAGAAGCAAGATGATAACTTGTGTGGCTGGTTAGCATTTGTGAAGTCTGATAACTTTCTGCTACTGTAGAAGTTTTGTTCACAGGGTTTTAAAACGGTTTTATGTTTTTGTGACCTCTGTTGTCATTCTTTTCCAGAGAATACGGTCAACGGTGGATGAAAAGGAGCAAAAACAACTTCTTATGGATTTGGATGTAGTAATGCGGAGTAGTGATTGCCCCTACATTGTTCAGTTTTATGGTGCACTCTTCAGAGAGGTAGGAACAAATGGGTTGGGTTTTAGCTGATGAATGAGTGTGTGATTGGGACAAATTAGAGATGGCAACATTAGATTCTAATCTTTAGCCAAGTTTCATGGGTTAGCCACAAGCATTGAGGTATGAAGCCATGTTAATCTATGCATTAACCCTACTGCTTCTTAACTAAGGACTGAGGGTCATTTATACCTATAACACATATATCTGTATTTTTTCTCTCTCCTTCATTCATTCATTCGTTCCTTCCTTCCCTCCCTCCCTCCTTTTTTTCTTCCCTTCCTCCCTCCTTTTCTTTCTTTCTTGCTTTCTCTCTCTCTCTCTCTCTTTCTTTTTCTTTTCTTTTTTTTTTTTTTGTGCTGGTCCTGGGGCTTGAACTCAGGGCCTGGGCACTGTCCCTGAACTTTAGTACTCAAAACTAATGCTCTATTGCTTGAGCCACAATTCCACATCTGGCTTTTTTATGCTTAATTGGACATAAGGGTCTCATGGACTTTTCCTTCCCTGGGCTGACTTCAAACCATGATCCTCAGATCTCAGCCTCCTGAGTCACTAGGATTACAGATGTGAACCACTGGAACCCAGTGTATTTATAGTTTTTATTTCTGAATTATATGATTACTCTTTATTTGCATATATTTTCTGTTAACCTGGAAAATCTAAATAGTACTCTAATGTAGGTCTAGATACTATTCCTTTTGGCTTTGTGCTCTCCTGCTTCAGGCTATTACCCTTTGGGTCCTCAAATACACCTGCATTTAATGTTAACATTTATTCTCCTCTACCCACAATCCTCAATTATACCTATCAAACTCCAGACATGAAAGCTAATAATTCAATGGAAATTATTTTTTTTAAATTCTCTTTATCTAGATTTTTCTGTGGAACTGTTCTTTTCTCTTCATGATCTCGTTTCTTCTTTGAGCTTCTGTGTTGGAAAACCTTGAAGTGAGGCAGGACCAGGAGTCTGATCAGTCTACCACAGATTAGCTATGAGTGAAATACTTCATGGTAGGCTGGATTGCCATTAAAAATTGTGAAGGACTTGAGTTTAGTATTTCATACACTCTAAAAAATAACCGTTCTCATCTCTAAATGGTAAGATGTTCTGATTGTTGTTAACTTGATGGAAGAAAAACTTTCCTGCTCCTCTTCTTTTGACGGTGGGGCAGTGAAGGTGTTGGATAAGAAGGTAGGACATTTTTATTTCTCTGTTCTTTATCAACTGTAGTAACAGGGAAATGTTACTTTACCATAGATTCATTTCTTGGTTAGATACTAATTCTATTCTGTACCTCATAAGCTAACCTATCTTCCTC
>NW_012267235.1:7818320-7900921 GCF_000151885.1 Dipodomys ordii
CAAGGCAAGTGCTCTACCACTGAGCCACCTTCCCAGCCCTACCTTTGGTACTCTTTAGTCACTTTCATATTAAGTCATATTAGTTCACATCTATGTTACGTAACACATTTTTAGGTAGATGACAGTATATTGGACCTAAGTATTATCTAATGCCATGCTATTTGTAAAATCATGAATCTGGAACTTTCTTCAGGTTGCAGAAAAATTTGATCTCCTCTTTCCTGCATCCCCATCCTGTGAACTATTCTTTACAAACATTAAATCATTTGGTCACTCACTTTGTCTCTTAAGCAAAATAGTTAATTAGGGACTGAACTTGATGTTTTCTCCTAAATGATTTCACAGCCAACCTTCCCAGACTGCATTCCTTGTCACTGCACACAGACATTGGTTCTGTCTTCCTCTCAAATCAACCTGATTGTGCTGGAATTTGCGCTTCATTTCCCCCAATTCACTTAAGCAGCACTTAACTATATATATGTATATATCCCTGGACTGGAGGGTGTAAGCTTCTGGTTATATGAAAGGGAGTAAGTAATATCTATGGTTGATGAGGTATTGGATACAAAGTACCAACGCTTAGATTAGTGTTTAAATATTATCTTTCTATTTTCTTTCTATGGACAGTTGAGAAAAATGTTTTCTGTCTCAAGAAGATTGAAGGGAGTTGAAACACACAGCCCAAAGCACCTAGATATAAGTACTTTATAGTTTTTTTAAATTGATTATTTTTATAGCAGTCTCAGGATTGGGTGGCATTGACTCTTTTTTCCAAAGAGGAAAATGAAATCTGGAGCAACACACACACACACACACACACACAATCTGGAGCAACACACACACACACACACACACACAATATTGAAATCAGAGCCTCAAGCACTCTACCACTTGAACCATGCCCCTAGTCCAAAATTTAGATTATAAATCTAACAAAAGTTAGACATAATAACTGATAGAAACAACTAAAAAAAAAGACAAAAATCTCACCCTTTCTTCCACTTATCAGAAATAGATGAAGAACTTTTAGCTTTCCATACAAATTAATCTTTTAAATATTTTAATTTTTCAGAAGACCAAATAAAGGCTTAGGGACTACATAGTCAAAGTGTATAAAGTCACAAAATGTATAAGTAGGTAAAACATGATCTTAAAAATCTTAGGAAAAGGTCTGGGAAGGTGGTTCAGTGGTACAGCGCTTGCCTTGCATGCTTGAGGCCCTGGGTTCGATTCCTCAGCACCACATAAGCAAAAAGAAAAAAGCCGGAAGTGGCGCTATGGCTCAAGTGGTAGAGTGCTAGCCTTGAGCTGAAGAGCTGAGGGACAGCGCCCAGGCCCAGAGTTCAGGCCCCATGACTGGACCCCAAAAAAAAAATCTTAGGAAAAGTTACAGGTAATTTCAGAGTAAATAAAATGAAGTTTTAGAAGAGCAGAAAGTTTGTGTTAAATTACAAGGCATTAAACAGATTTTTGAAAGGGCTTAGAGAAACATTTTTCACTTTGATAACTTAAAAGAAAAAGCATCTGAGTTTTTGTTTGTTTTGTTGAGAGAGGATCTTACTATCTAGCCCAAGTTAAACTGTTGATTCTCCTGTGTCAGCCTGCAAAGTGCTAGGATTACAGGTATCCACCACCGTACCCTGCAAAAAACATTGATTTTTTTCTTTTTGCTTATGTGGTGCTGAGGAATCAAACCCAGGGCCTCATGCATGCAAGGCAAGCACTCTACCACTGAGCCACCTTTCCAGCCCCAAAACATCGATTTTTGATGATGCTCAGTTCCAACAATAGATGAAATTCTGGATTTATGAAAGAATTAATAAGCCTGATGGGACACCCAAGAGGTGGTATCTTTCATTCCTGTCACTGTGAGAACCTCTTGTTATTAATTTCACAGAATTCATACCACTTAAGACTTGAGCTCGTACTTTGTTTCAGTCACCCGTCGGGAGCTTTCAGATCTTCATAAAGTTGCCATTAATCTTGCTTTTGGATAGTACTGAGCCTCCAAAAGCTCTGAAACTTCATTTGGAACTGAGTTATTCTTAATACCACGCTTGGTCACTTGCATGTTCCATCACCTTTAATCAGAATGACACTGGACTTTTAGATTTAGAGGATGGCCAATGGCACAGGTTTCTGAAAGACATTTTCAGACTTTGTAGGTAGGGAGGGAAAAAAAGGAGCTTGATAGTATTGAATAATGGAAGTAACTTCGAGCTTCCAGTTTACAAAAAAGTCTTCTACGTACTATTTATTTTGTCATGACAGGGACCTAGTACCACTTGAGTGCCTAGAGTTTCAGACTGTAGTAGTGTGTAAAACTTCGTTGTAATCATGTTCTATATCCTTTTTGGTGCTGAAGGTTGAACCTAGGGCCTGGACTATCACTTCACTGAGCTATACCCATTGTCTATTTCAAATATCTTTGGAAGTTGGGTAATAAATTCTAGGGCAAAAGTGCTGTTTTGAGTAACATGGATATAGAACATGGTGATATTAGCTGAGTTTAGTTTATTCTCCATACCCATCTCTTTGCCTGTCCCTTTCTTTGTCAATATACCTAATAGATGTAAAAATGACTACAGTACACTGTACACATTGAAAATGTACGGTTTGATGTTTGTGCAAATGTAGACATCTGTGGAATTACCACCAAAAATCAAGATCATCAATATACTCCCTACTAACAGTTTCTTTCTTCTGTAACAAAGGCCAGTGGTCCAGATATCATTCATAGAGTCCTCCATCCTTTCCCCAATATTTGCTTTGTTATACCTCTTCTGTGTCATAGCCTTCATTGATTCCTTAAATTAATTTGGAGAGAATCTGATGGCTTTATGATCTTGACTCTTCTTATTTGTATGTCTGGCCTACCTCTCCATTTGGTTAGGTTTGTTAGGTCCTTCACTTTACACTTTCCATAAAGGCTTTTGTCTATTTTGCTAGTAAAACTAATTTTTTTTTTTGGGTCCAGTCGTGGGGCCTGAACTCTGGGCCTGGGCACTGTCCTTCAGCTCTTCTGCTCAAGGCTAGCGCTCTACCACTTGAGCCACAGCACCACTTCCGGCTTTTTTCTTTTTGCTTATGTGGTGCTGAGGAATTGAACCCAGGGCCTCATGCATGCAAGGCAAGCACTCTACCACTGAGCTACCTTCCCAGCCCCTGCTAGTTATATTTCTGTGTGTCTGTCACTTTCATTTCTGTTGTGAATGGTGTGCTTTTAAACATTTTGTTTTTTATTTTCCAACTGGTTATTGTTATCTAACTATGTTACTGGGTTTATGTGGGTATTACCTGTAGGAATCTTACCTTAGTAGCTGAACATTTCATCACCTTCTATATATGTGTTTTCTTTTGAGTAGTCCAACCATGTTTCATCTTCCACCTTTCCTTTGTAGTAATGCTGAATTCTAGGCATGAGGCTGTCCCATGTTTGGTTTGAATGTGGAATTAGTTGCTGCTACTACTTCTGGCAACTCAGGACCATTCCTTTCTTGTCTTTCCTGTTTTCTTTAAATGAAGCTTATGTGTTGTTTTCTATTTTTAGTTATGACCAAAAGAAACTGTCAAAGAGATTAGAAGTACCTTAGAAGCTACAAGGTCCTCCACCTCTGGAGCCATCTGTTTCTTTCTACCTCTCCCTTTCAACCAGGATAATTCTTACCTATATTCCTCCTGCTCCTATGTCTTTCTCCTTTGTTTGCTTACTGTGTAGCCAATGTTTAACACCTGCCATATTAACCCACTAGACTTTGGTCACAGAATCTGATGAGGATGGTGGGGCATTCTCAGTTCATAGACAGGAAATGAAGAAGCCTAGCCAACAGAAATAGATAGTAGGAGAGGCAAGATGCTACGTCAGGCCTTTCAGATTCATAACATAAGAGATCTTTACCACTCTAGGGGTTATGTTCCTTCCTATTTTTGCTTTCAGTGTGCTGTATTTCTCTAATGAGGCATGGCAGTTGAGATTTTAATATAAATAAATAAATTCAAGTTTCTGTTTTGGGTGGAGAGTTTTAATTTTTTTGCGAGAGTCATTCTCCAAAGCAGTCACAAGAAGTAAATTTAGAGAAGGATGACTTACAGAAAATATTAGTAAACGCTTACTTTGTCAAGCTCACTATGTTATACAAGCTTTTTTTTCCCCCCTGGTCCTGAGGCTTGAACTCAGGGCCTGAGCATTGTCCCTGAGCCTCTTTGTGCTTGAGCCACAGCACCACTTCCAGTTTTCTGGTGGTTAATTATCGATAAGAGTCTCTCAGACATTCCTGCCCGGGCTGGCTTTGAACCATGATCCTCAGATCTCAGCCTCCTGAGTAGCTAGGATTATAGGCATGAGCCACCAGTGCCTGGCTCACATAAGCTTTCTTCTACAAACATAGACTCTGTAGCCACTTAGTTATTTTCCAACTGGTTATTGTTACCTAACTATGTTACTGGGTTTATGTGTACATGAGTGTTCTTGCCAGTGGATCATGACAACTTGTGTTCTGCCTATACACATTGCCTTGTAAGTGATGGCCGAAGAAAGGCTTAAGAAAACTTCATTCTGTCAATCACTTTAAAGTCATTTTACCCCATGGGCCATTCATCTCACACAGTCATCTAGACTTGAGGGATAGAAAGTTGGTGAGTAGAAAATCTTCAAAAATATAGCTAGTATCATAATTTAGTAGCATAAAAATTGTGTGAGATCATTTTCGTTTTCTTCCTAAGAGTATTTTTATTTTCGGAAGGTGTGTCATAGTTCATCTGGGTGCACACAGACTCTCACAAGGTTATCATTGTATTTGAGAAGTTCTTCATTTCTGCCTGCCTATCATGAATACTTACTGGGAACAACATAGTTTTTCAAGTTTACTTTTATTTTTATTTTTCAAATTTTTCTGTTGTTATCTTTAAGTAGTTGTACAAAGGGATTTCAATTCAACATGTCCATTTATAAGTACAATGCATCTTGATCCTTGTCACTGCTTTAATCATTCTCCATCTCTCCCAACTCCTCTCATCCCAAGTTACGTGGGTCCATTTTCATGTATGTACTTTGAATATTATGGCTATTTTCACCCACTCATCCTCTCTCTCTTTGTCTTGGGGAGAGGAGGTCCCTCCCCGGAATACCCTTCTCCCTCCATTCTGCCAATATATGTTTCAGTTTCTTGGTATTTTTGTTAAACTATAAGCTAGTTGCAACCCTCTCCTGTGAATACCATATATTAGACAGTAGATGTATGTTTATATGCAAATGCCCCTGTGCATCTTTTCATATGTTGATAATTTAGAGCGAACTTCCACATATGAGGGAAAACACACTCTTTTGACTCTCTGAGCCTGACTTCACTTAGAGTAACATTTTCCCAGCTCCATCTACTTTCCCACAAAGGACCTTTTATTCTTCCTAATGGATGAATATTATATATCTGTAATATGTATATACGCACATATATCATATTTTCTTGATGCATTCATCTGTTGTAGGACACCTAAGAAGTTTACTTTTAGATAGTCACTTGAGTGTGAACTGGTCTTTTGTGCCATGGTTCAGTGTGACTCCTAGTTTTGCTTCTCTCTCTCTTTTCTTTTTGTAATCTCTGGACTAATGCAGGCCCAGTTCTAGTAGTAGGATGGCCCCGTCTACCAATAGCCCCTCACTTCTAGCTGTGTTCTTCAGGGGATGCATTCTGAGGTGTTTAGTGGAGGCCTACCCTCAGATATTTCCAAACCCTGTGTAGACTTTTTATCTTCCTCTACACAAACACACCTGGGAGAAAATTTAGCTTATAAATCTGGCACAGAAAGCCATTATGCCTAACAAATAATAATAAAATGACAACGTTCATCACCTACGGGGCTGCTTGAGCATGAGCTGCCCAGTTCTGCACCAGTAGCTGTGGCAGATGGGAATGGCCGTACGTGGCACAGACTCGTGGCGTAAGGACCAGTTAGTTACATTCTTTTCAGAGGGGGCAGGACAATGGGAGATGCATCACCTTGCTCACAACATTGCACAATTAAAAGCTCAGACGTCAGTTAATTCTGCTTGTTTGTTTTTTTTTTTTTTCACTTAGTATTATCACATTAGAGTTGGCTTATGGGGGCTCTACAGTATTTATCTTGTTTGATTGCACAGTTGCTTTCTTACTGATGTAAAACAATCGGTCATTCTGCAGGATGTGTTTGAATGAGTCAGTTTAATGACAGCCATCATTCCTTTACTGAGCACCTGACCTGGGGGTGGGGGAGAGGGGGGTGGTAAAGTTCAAGGTCAACGTGTGACCTACTCAGAAGATAAGTAAGTTACAGACCAGGTAAAGTGGTAAGGGCAGCACAGGAGAGGTAGGGTTAAGGAACACTAGGCCACATGACTTGTATCTCATGTCATTTGGTGTAGACCTCAATGAGAAGGTGGCATATGAGCATCCTTGCTTTATATATGTTTTTCTTTCTTGCTAATTTGAGAAATTTCATTTGTCTCTCAAGAGTACTGTCTGCCATCTCCTTTTCTTTTGCAGTAAGATTGGTTTCACACACATTTCTTAATTTTGTGTTCAGTGATGGCAAAATTATGAAGGTACACAAGTTTTCTATGTAGTACTATTTATACAATTAAGTGACCAAATTTGGCCTTTTTTTTCCCCCTCAAGTTAAGAAACTTCAACTCAAGGCATTCTTGCACATGCCCTGTCCCTCGAGCCACACCCCAGCTCTTCTTGCTTTACTTATTTTTCAGATAAGCTTTCACAACTTTTGCCCAGAACCAGCTTTGGATCACAGTCCTCCCACTTAACACATTTCTACACAGCTGGAGTTGTGGACATGCATCACCATACTGGCTTTGTATGTTGAGATGAGATCTCACTAAACTTTTTCTGAAGATGGATTCAAACTATGCTCCTCTTGATCTTAGCCTTCTGAGTAGAGTAAAATGTGTGCCACTACAACTGGCTGAAATTAGCTGTAGCCACTCATTTTATATTTAAACCTTAGTAGAATGTTTTACCTAGGGCTTTAATAAGGAATTACAAATTATCACCAATTCAAGATTCAGTATGAAAAAGAGCATAACTTTTTTCCTAATTACATTTCTATTTCAGGTGAGGGTAAGGAGATACTTCATCTTGACACGTAAAAATAACAAATGTTTGTTGTTTTGTAGGGCGACTGTTGGATCTGTATGGAACTCATGTCTACCTCGTTTGATAAGTTTTACAAATATGTATATAGTGTATTAGATGATGTTATTCCAGAAGAAATTTTAGGCAAAATCACTTTAGCAGTAAGTATCTGGTTTTCAAATTCTTCCTTGTATGTATACCCATATAAAAGAGTTGCTAGTGTCTTCAGTGCAGATATCTGATGGTGCTTCCTAGCCTTAATATTAACCCATCATAAGAACACTTTTCATATATACACAAACATATATATACATATATATGTGTATGTATATGTGTATGTACATGTATATGTATATATATATTCTGGGCAAATAATTCAATGTTGTTTTCACTCAACTCTCCAGGAACCACAGCAGATCAAGCTTTAAATAAAACTAGAAAAAGCTACTTTTTGTTCATTTTCCCTGTTGCCCTAAACCTGTTTCTAAATGCAATATATTACTATAGGTGGCCCTAAGTTAATCCGAATTGTAGAGATCTAAAGCTTCTTCACTGAAAGGCTGAGCAAGTGCACTGGCTCTGCAGGAGCAATTTGGAAGTGTGGAAACCCCATGAGAGTGGGGGACTGTCAGGAGCTGAGATTGGTCAGAACTTTTGGTCATTACTATTGCAAGCAGAACCCATTCATTGGCTTTCTTGTACTATTTTATTCTTGAACAAGGTTGAGGTACAAAATATGCAGTGCAAAGTTTGAGTGGCCTACTGAATGAATGATGCATTGTTGCTTTTTTAATCTGTCCGAGAGCACTTTTTTTCTTTTTATTATTTACTTATCATTTTACTTTTAACATTTATTTTTATTACTATCTTGAAATAGTTGTACAAAGGGATTTCTATTAAAAAGCATAGGAAGTACCATTTGTGCTGTTGTATATGATAAACTGTTATGCTATTTCATTTAAAAAAAATCCTTATGCAGGAAATGTGGCTTAGTAGTGTTGCCTAGCATGCATAGTTCAATTCTTGGATTCAATTCCTTGGTACTACATCACCATAGAATTAATGAAAAATAACCATTAAATTATTGTTAAAAATCCTTTACCTCATCTCTCTTTGTTCGTCCTAGACTGTGAAAGCACTAAACCACTTAAAAGAAAACTTGAAAATTATTCACAGAGGTATGTATAGATTGCTGATTTTTCCTTCCTTCCTTCCTTCCTTCCTTCCTTCCTTCCTTCCTTCCTTCCTTCCTTCCTTCCTTCCTCTTGTCTTTTCTTTTGTTTTTCTTTTCTTTTTTTTTTTGGGTCCGGTCATGGGGCCTGAACTCTGGGCCTGGGCACTGTCCCTCAGCTCTTCAGCTGAAGGCTAGCACTCTACCACTTGAGCCACAGCACCACTTCCGGCTTTTTTGTTTTTGCTTATGTGGTGCTGAGGAATCGAACCCAGGGCCTCAGGCATGCAAGGCAAGCGCTTTAACCACTGAGCCACCTTCCCAGCCCTCTTTCTTTTTTTTTTGTGCAGGTCCTGGACCTGCTCAGGGCCTGGTGCTCTTTGAGCTTTTGTGCTCAGGCTAGCATTCTACCATTTGAGGCACAGTTCCACTTCTAGCTTTTTTGGTACTTCAGATCTCAGCCTCTTTAGTATCTAGGATTACAAGAATGAACCACTGATGCCCAGCCTGGATTGCTTTTTTACAGAAGAGGAATTAACATCTTTTCCCTTTGATTGTTTTGGAAGTGTCATATCCCTATCTGAACTTTTCACTATATAAACTTCTCTGAAATATTTGTATTTTTAGTAAAAAATATTCTGTGTGCTCTAAAAAGCTTTAGTTGAGCCTCTACATTAGGCTTCTATAAATTTTATTCTTTTAGTATAATAGTATTTAACTATTCGTATATTGGACTTAGGAATTTCATTTTGCTGTAAACTATTACTATTAGTTAAAAAATAATTGCTATCCATAATGGTACCTATTATTTTGTACAATTAGTATATAGTAGTAAAAATAAATAATGGAAAGGAAACAAATTAAATGGCTATGGGATACTCATTTCCTTGATAGGTAATTGATGTTTCTCTACATACAAGCAAGGCATCAAGGTGGCCATGTGGACATTCAGAGACTAGTTGAAGGAAAAGTATACTACCTTTGCATTCTTTTTCCTTCCTTCCTTCCTTCATTCCTTCCTTCCTTCCTTCCTTCCTTCCTTCCTTCCTTCCTTCATTCCTTCCTTCCTTCCCTCCTTCCCTCCTTCCTTCCTTCCTTCCTTCCTTCCTTCCTTCCTTCCTTCCTTCCTGTATTCCTTCCTATATTCTTTTCTGTCTTCCTGCTTTCTGTCTTCCTGCCTTTGCTGGCGATTGAGCCCAGGACTCTGTGCATGTTGCACAAATGCTCATTATTGAGCTACATCCCCGGACTTTACACTAAAGAATTTTATTTTATTTTTTAAAAATATTTTTATTGGGCTGGGAAAGTAGTTCAGTGCTTGCCTTACATGCATGAGGCCCTGGGTTCTATTTCTCCAGAAGTGACATGATGGTTCAAGTGGTAGAGTGCTAGCCTTGAGCAAAAATGCAGCTCAGGGATAGTGCCCAGGCCCTGAGTTCAAGTCCTGGCAAATGTGTGTGTGTGTGTGTGTGTGTGTGTGTGTGTATACACGATAAAGGTGATGTACAAAGGGATTAAAGCTTCATAAGTGAAGTATACACTGAAGCATTTTAAAGCCAAGATACTGCCCCAACTAGTATTTCTTCTTCACTTAAGAGAGTGTTTTGCATGATGTATTTATAATTGAATACCTAATGATATCTCTCTCTTGCAGATATCAAACCTTCAAATATTCTTCTAGACAGAAGTGGAAATATCAAGCTCTGTGACTTTGGCATCAGTGGACAGCTTGTGGACTCCATTGCCAAGACCAGAGATGCTGGCTGTAGGCCATACATGGCAGTAAGTGTGGAGTCCAAGGCTTCTTGCTGGATAGCCAGTGCACAGAAGCTCTGTGCCTTTTAATGTTGACTGTAAGGAACCTGCCATTGCTTGTGGGGCTTTACCATGCAGGCAGATGTTCTTCTGCCCTAAACCCAAGCTCAGGTTCTAGCTTCTCCCTGAACCTTTGCTTAATTACTTCAGTGAGCTCTGGTAGTCATTGTCTTACCCCAGCTTTCTCTCATGGTATTTAGCATTTATGGTCTTTACTGTTTTTTGTTGTTGTTTGTGTTTTCCCCCCACCTTTTTCTTTATATTCAGTTTAGTTTGTCACCAACATGGTATGCTTTCTGAAAGCTTGTGTTTCTTACCCTCCTGAACTTGCTTATTGCCATGGGTAATCCGTGCATGCTGAGAATGTGTCCTGGGCTGCTAACAAACACTATTTCCAGTTACTGAAGAATAGGAAGACTTGGGTTCCTAGCAGAGCACATACACCTCATGTGTCGCTGTGATTGAGTGCTGTCAGTACTCAATTCTGGCTTTAGGAATGGTAGAGAAACATGCAGACGAATTTAAGGCTGGAGCTCTCTAGGCATTTTGCAACCTGGAGCCTCATTACCCACAGAGAGACGAACAATGTCCTCTCAGAGCTGTCATGTTCCCCTGTCCCATGTGTCTGCCCTTCTTCCCACAGCCCGCACTCTAATGTGTATTTGAATTGGAGTTTGGTGTCTAGATTTTAAAATATTTCCTTAAGGTGTTAGTGTCCTCCTTTAGTGTCTCTGTGGTTCTTTGGAGACCAGGACCCATCTGGTGACAGGTAAGGTTCTGATATTTTCGTGTATGTGCCTGTGGCAGTCCTGGGGGATAGACTTCAGTGCTTTCCCAGATTCATAATTATTTAAGAAGTTGAGGGGCTGGGAAGGTGGCTCAGTGGTAGAGCGCTTGCCTTGCATGCATGAGGCCCTGGGTTCGATTCCTCAGCACCACATAAGCAAAAAAGAAAAAAGCCAGAAGTGGCGCTGTGGTTCAAGTGGTAGAGCGCTAGCCTTGAGCTGAAGAGCTGAGGGACAGTGTCCAGGCCCAGAGTTCAGGCCCCACGACCAGGACCCCCCACCCCAAAAAATTGAGCAAATGTTAGTTCACACATGATTTGAAAGTAAGTCTTTTACCAGCATTCCTTTTGCTTCTGTTTACCTCTCAATGAGTAAATCGCATGAAAACCTGCATCACAGAAGTTCTCTGATCATGTGTAGATGTTCACTTTGTGTTTGAACAGCATCGCACTGAAAAGTTTCAGTATTGGCAGGTTTTTGTTCTTTTGTTCTTTTTTTTTTTTTGCCAGTCCTGGGGCTTGGACTCAATGTCCCTGACTAGCATTCTGCCACTCGAGCCACAGTGCCACTTCTGGCTTTTTCTGTATATGTGGTACTGAGGAGTATGAACCCAGGGCTTCATGCATGCATGCTAGGCAAGCACTCTACCACTAAGCCACATTCCCAGCCCAATATTTTAAAATTCTTGCATTTTAGTTTTGCTAGACAAAGGAAAAGTGTGTGTGTGTGTGTGTGTGTGTAGTATGTGTTTCAAGATTTTAAAAAGATATTTAAGTTCTAGGCTTTGTGATTATTCACTGGCCATGCAGATTCTTGAGACATATTTCTCATCATAATTTGGGATAAATAGTCCAACAGCTATGAACCTGAGTGCTAGGATTGCAGGAATAAAACACCACATTTGACTTGAAATTATTTCCTTCCTTCCTTCCTTTCTCCCTCCTTTGCTTTCTCCTTCCTTCCCCTCCCCTCCCCTCTCCTGTCCTGTCCTGTCCTTTCCGGTCCTGTCCTTTCCTTTTTTGTAGGGCTTGAACGTTGTCCTTAAGAGCTTTTGCTTAAAGCTAGCACTTTACCACTTTGAGCCACAGTGCCACTTCTGATTTTCTGGTAGTTAATTGGAGTTGAGTCTCATGGACATTCTTAACTGGGCTGGTTAAGATCCTTAGATCTCAGTCTCCTGAGTAGCTAGGATTGCAGGCATGAGCCACCAGTGCCCTGGCATGAATTATTTCTTTGTAAAAGTGAGACAACTACTCCTCATAATCTGGTCATATGTCAGTGACAGTTTTCTTCTAAGTTGGATTTTCTCTTCCATTTTGAAGTAAATTTAAATTTATTGCTAGATGAAGCATATCGCAATAGTCAGGTAGAGATTCTAAGTTTGATGTAGTCCTCTCCATAGGTTGCATATAAATTTATATCCCCAAATGGTATCATGTGCTATTGTTTGTGTATAGTAACTGGATAATTATCCTTAGTCCCTCATACCTTTCCTTATTAAAGTAATTATTTTGTATTTCTATTTTTGTAACAATTGCATGTGTTTGAAGAGTTCTACATTGATAGTTTTATAGATGTTTTTATTAAAAATATTTAAATCAAGTAAGAATACACACATACTTCATTTCATTGTGCTTTGTTTCCTTGCATTTTGCACATATTTTGCATTTTACAGACTAAAAGTCAGTGACAACCCTATATTGAGCAAGTCTTTGGTAACATCTTTCCAATTTGTGCTTACTTTGTCTCTCATTTTGATGATATTTCACCTTCTTCATTATTAGTGTATCTGTGTGATCAATGACCAGTGATGTTTGAAATTACCATTGTCATCACTTTTAGGTACCATGAACCATGTATATGTAAGACAACAAAGTTAATGTGATGGTAGCCCAATTAACCAGATGCCCCTGAGTCCAAGCCTCCCTTTTTGAAGAGACATGACAGTATTGAGATTAGGTCCATTAAGTACTCTACATGGTCTCTAAGTGAACAGAAGAGTCTTGGGTTTCTCTCTCTTTAAATCAAAGCTAGAAATAACTTACTGAGGAAGAAAAGCATGCAGGAAGACATAGGCAGGAAGCTAAGCCTCTTGACATCAGTCAAATTGTAAGTGTAAAGGAGAAGTTATCCAAGGAAATTGAAAGTGCTGCTCCAGTGAACACATGGAAGAATAAGAAAGTGAAGGAGTCTGATTACCAATACAGAAAGTTTTAATGGTTTGGATGGATGGAATATGAAACCAACCGAAACATTCCAAAGCCTGTCAAAAGCAAGGCCTTAACTTTTGTCCATTCTGGAAAAGCTTCTACAAAACAGTTTGAAGCTAGCTGTGGTTGGCTCACAAGGTGTAAGGAAAAGCAGTTTCCTATAGTAGATAATAATGCTGATGTAGGCCCAGCACCAGTGACTGATATCTATAATTCTGGCTACTCTGGAGTCTGAGATCTGAAGGCTAATGTAGAAGTAGCTCTGGCAAGGATTTTCTCTAGTTACATAAGCTAACCTTACAGTCTATTGATTGTTTCTTTTGATGTGCAGAAGCTTTTTAATTCAACACAATCCCATCTGTTAACCCCGCCCCCTTTTTTTTGTACTGGTCTTGGGGATTGAACTGAGGGTCTGAGTGCTGTCCCTAAGCTTTTTTTTAAAATCAAGACTAGTGGTACACCACTTGAGCCATAGCTCCACTTCTGACATTTTTAGAAGTTATTTGAAAGAAGGGATAGTGGAACAACAACAAGGAAAGAAAGGGGTAACAATGATCGACAAGTAATGCACTCATTGCCTTACTCATGTAACTAACCCCTCTGTACAACATCTTAACAGTAAAATAAAATTTTGTCAGTTGTGGGGTTTCTGAACTCCGGGCCTGGGCACTGTCCCTCAGCTCTTCAGCTCAAGGCTAGTGCTCTACCATTGAGCCAAAGCTCCACTTCCGGTTTTCTGGTGGTTTATTGGAGATAAGAGTCATGGACTTTCCTACCCCGGCTGGCTTTGAACTGCGATCCTCAGATCTCAGCTTCCTGAGTAGCTAGGATAGTACAGGCGTGAGCCACTGGTGCCCAACTCTCCCTCATCTATAACAAGTTTAGATATTATTTAAACATTTATTCTTCCAAACTCTTATTTAAAATGAATACCTATATGCTAAATTTTTAGATTTGGACCTGTTTCAGGACTTTGTAACACGTAGTTGTCTGTATTTTTCGGATGATGGTAGCATCTTTATAAAAACTCAACTAGAATCTTATTCAATTGTAAGTTTATTTAATTATTGCTGCTTTGCATATCTAGTTTTGCCAATATGATGCATTATTATCTCTCCATTCATTCAGGCTATCTTAATGTTCCTTGTTATTCTTTTCATATAATCTGTACATATTTATTTCCCATCACAGGTGTTTTTAATCTCCTAAGAGCTAGGTATACCAGTTTTCTACCCATTCTTTCATTTTCTTACATCTGTTCTCTTTGGTTTTATATACCATTTCAACAAGTGTCATCAGAGTAAACATTTTCCATGTTGCCAGAGTCAATCAGTGGTCATAGTCCTCCTTGATTGACTTGAATTTATTTAAATTAATTATATTAAGATAATTAATTTAGACTGTGCATGTGCTGTCCTTTAGCATTTTGCTGGAGGCTCATGCTCTACCTTTTGAGCTACACCTTTACTTCCTGTTTGCTTTGTTTTTTTTTGTTTTTGTTTTTGCTAGTTAATTGGAGATAAGAATCTCACACTTTCCAGCCTGGGCTGGCTTTGAACCACAATCCTTAGATCTCAGCCTCTTGAGTAGCTAGGATTACCGGTGTGAGACACTGGTGCCCAGCAGTTTCTAAGTTTTGATGTAATTAGTTGTATAACAGCTCACTAGTACAAAGTATCTCATTGACGTTTTACTCCACTTCCAACTTTTTGCAGATTCATTAGAGATAAGAGTCTCTCAGACTTTTTGCCCAGACTACTCTCAGCCTCCCATGTCTCTGGTTTATAGGCATAAACCATTGGTTATATTAGCATAAGCATGGGCTATATTAGTCTTTTATACTACTTTAATTTGGATGAAAACTTGAGAAAAAGGTAAATATTGGTAATAGTGAATTCAGGGTGATAAATTTAGCTTTATCATGGAGAATAGGTAGGAAAATTGTAGCAACTTTGCCACCTGTTTTTTTGTGCATTATATGAATAATGTTTGGCCCTACGTACTGATCCAAAGATTGGTAAAAATCACAAGTTTTAAGTCTCTTTTATTTTTTCTTCCAGTTTATCATTATTTTCAACTAGTCTGATCCTATAATTCTTTGCCCATTCTTTCAATGTTTTTCCTTTCTTCTTCTGGTCATTCTCAGCCTCAACCTCATTAACACTTTGGAATGTTCTAAGGAGAAATTATAATCGCTATTCCTTCTTGGAATAGTGATTGAGTTGAGTTTTATGATTGGTAGTTTGATTTTCATATGATAACTTCCTATTACTCCCAGCCTGACTTGGGTCACGGATTCCCTAAGAAGATACTAGCATTCTGGCTACCTGCTGTGGCTCCCAGGTGTCTGTTCCTTGATAATCTTGAATTCTCTTTGTATTCTAGCCTGAAAGAATAGACCCCAGTGCATCTCGACAAGGCTATGATGTCCGTTCTGATGTCTGGAGCTTGGGAATCACATTGGTATGCTATCTTGACTCTGCTGTATCTTGTACTAATAAGATAATTAGAGCGAAGAACACACAGAAAGACCAGTGAGAAAGATACAAATTTGTAACAGGAGAGCACAAATAACCCTTCTTCCTTATCTGTGGACTGTATTACATTTTTAATTTTATTCAAAAAGTACCTGCCTTAGTTTGGGCTACTTTAACAAGATACCATAAACTGGGTAGCTTATCCAAAATGGAGATTTAGGACTGGATACTAACTTATTTATGAATTGCTTGGGAAGCATGTACAAAACTCTGGATTCAATCTCCAGCATCAAAAAAAACAACCACCACAATAAACACACAGAAACCCTAGAAATGTATTTTTTGTAGTTGTGGAGACCAGGAAGTCCAAGGTCAAGGCCCTGAAGGGTTTGTGTCTTTTGAGCTTCTTTCTAGCTCACATATGGCTTTGGACCATGATTCTCCAACCTATCATGCCTGTGTTGGGTGGGGTTACAGTGCTCCACTTGGTTTGTTTGTTGTAATAGGGTCTTGCTAAACTTTTATTTTGACTGGCCTTGATCTATGATACTCCCATAGTCTCTTGAATAGATGGGATTAAAGGTATACGTTACCATCCCTAACCTGACTTGATTTTTTTTTTTTTTTTTGTCAGTCATGCGGCTTGAACTCTGGGCCTGAGCGCTGTTCCTCAGCTCTTCAGCTCAAGGCTAGCACTCTACCACTTGAGCTACAGCACCACTTCCAGTTTTTCTGGTGGTTTATCGGAGATAAGAGTTTCATGGACTTTCCTGCCTGGGCTGGCTTTGAACCGTGATCCTCAAATCTCAGCCTCCTGAGTAGCTAGGATTACAGACATGAGCCACCGGCACCTGGCTTTTTTTTTCCTGTCAGTTGTGGGCTTGAACTCTGGAGGCCTGGGAGCTCTCCCTCAGCTTTTCTCAAGGACTAGCACTAGCTCAAGACTAGTGCTCTACCACTTGAGCCACAGTGCCACTTCTGGTTTTCTGGTCATTTATTGGAGATAAGGGTCTCATTGTCTTTCCTGCCCAGGCTGGCTTTGAACCACAATCCTCAGATCTCAGCCTCCTGAGTAGCTAGGATTACAGGCCTGAGCCACTGGCGCCTGGCCTGACTTGATTTCTTTATTAACAATAAAATCTGGTAGTGGTTGAAGTTTGTAGTAGTATAAAAAAAAATAGCTGTAGTCTAGAATTCATATGTTGTTTCCTAGAGCTCAGGTTGGACTTTGCTCAGCCTTGTTTTTTACCTTGCAAAGTAATTTGACAGTTGTTCTGGACTATTGCATCCCATGTAGGTGACAGCAGATTGTGCAGAGTCTGTATTTGAAAAGTTCTAGACTAAGCCTTCCAGAGTCTCTTACTTAAAATGGGGTTGAAGTCACAGGTTTTCCTGGGGCTTGCATTGTGGGACATAGGTTAGGCATAAGCTAGGTATTTAACTGTAATCCAAGTCCTTGCATTTGTTGACATACAGTTCTCTCTATTACTTTAATTTCTAAGTGTGACCTCCACTTCGTCTTCATGGTTCTGAGGATTCTGTCTGAACCTGGAGTAGGGTTTGATTGAAGCTTCAGAGGAAGTTTTGTTTGAAATTTAGATTGCCAGTATGCCGTTCCAATGAGGAGTACATAATGCCCCGTGCTTTTGCTGTGTTTCCTCTGTTCTCTTTAGTACGAGTTGGCCACGGGCCGATTTCCTTATCCAAAGTGGAATAGTGTATTTGATCAGCTAACACAGGTCGTGAAAGGAGATCCTCCACAGTTGAGCAACTCTGAGGAGAGGGAATTCTCCCCAAGTTTCACCAACTTTGTCAACTTGTGGTGAGTATTTGTTAACCAATGCTCCGACACAGCTGTGAAAACAGGTCACGTGATCTTAGCTACACTGATGCTTTGTACAGCAGAGGGACCCTTTGTCACATCTCCCTGCCTTCCAAGGTACAGCTCTGGACCACTCTAGCTAGCCTGGGGAGGTAACTGCTTCTTATTCTATTCCTCAGGTATTGGTGAAAGACACCTGTGGGTGGTAGAGTAGCTGCTTCCTCCAGACCTCCTCTACCTTACTGCTTGGTGAGAATTATATTGTTCTCACCACAAAATACCAGAATCACCAAGCTTTTAGATCCGACTTCCATGTGTGTATATGTGTCCTGTCCTGTGACCACATTGCACACAGTGGATTATGTGTCTTATGTAGTAGGATTTGGCCCCTCAGCTTCACTGGTATATATTGGTTCTTGGAAACCTCATTCTGCAGGTGTGAATTCCACACCTGTCGATGTTGTCTGCCTTTTTCTAACCATTCTTTTTATTTGATTATTGTACTGAAGGATAACTAAATGCAAATGTGTCACTGTTATAGTCATGTCTTAGATTGTTGCAGTCTGTTTTAAGTGGAATCTTTTTGTGTTACCATTTGAATACTTTGGGAATTACTTGTCTTATTGAACATGGTGTAAAGATGTGTTTATGAGCGTAGTGTATGGCTATCTTCTTCCTTAATCTGAAACATGGTTTGTTTCTCACCATTTTTTCCTCACAGGATTGCTGCTTATGTGTTCCCTTTTTGAACTATTAGAAAGCAGATGCTTTGACTATTTTTCAAATCCCTATCATCTTCTTTAATCATACCTCATGTGGATCTTTTCAGGCGCATAATCTCAGGTTTTAGGTAAATGGCCACCTGGCTGACCCAAATTGGCTTTTTATGTTTTTCTTTTTAAAAACAGTCTGTTATTTACCAGTCTTTACATGTACATACAGTGTCTATAACTGTATAAATACCATTCTATAGAATACTTATTTGAGGGGCTAGGAAGGTGGCTCAGTGGTAGAGTGCTTGCCTTGCATGCATGAGGCCTTGGGTTCGATTCCTCAGCACCACATAAGAAAAAAGGAAAAAGCCAGAAGTGGGACTGTGGCTCAAGCAGTAGAGCGCTAGCCTTGAACTGAAGAGCTGAGGGACAGCGCCCAGGCCCAGAGTTCAGGCCCCACTACCGGACCCCCCACCCCCCAAAAAAGAATTCTTATTTGAAAGAAGCAAAGAAATGTTCTAAGATCATCACCTGGGAGCCTTCACCAGGGCGGGGTAGTTGTAAATTCCTAGCTATCTGTTGGATATTTTTTTTATATATATGATGTACTTGTGTTATATTTTTTTAACTTGTTTCCCACAATGCCTTTATAGATAGCTTATAAGTATCACTGTCTCATTGTTTTCCTTGAGTAGGTTAAGAGTGTCATGTCATTCCAAGTAATGAGATTTAGAGTTGAAAGATATTCATAGCTATGATATGCTCATACTAGTTTTCTACATTCACCTAGTCTCCCTGCCACTGTCCCTGACTTGTGTGTCAACTCTCACTCTGGTCTAGGTCATTCCGCTTTCAAATTGTTTCCTTCACAGTCAAAAATGCTTTGTTCATCTGAGCACCAGCAGCGCGCACCTCTAATCCTAGCTACTCAGGAGGCTGAGATCTGAGGATTGATGTTCAAAGCCAGCCAGGGCAAGAAAGTCTGTCAGACTTACTGCCAATAAACTATTCACAAAAATCTGAAAATGGTACTGTGGCTCAAGTGGTAGAGTACCAGCCTTGAGCCAAAGAAGCTCAGGGATAGCGCCCAGGCCCAGAGTTCAAGCCCCAGGACCAGCCAAAAATTAAATAAATAAAAAATAAATAAAGGTTTGTTGCAAACTACTTTTAAATTGGAGCTATGTTTTTATGATACTTACCCTCTTCATAAAACTATGTAGAATAGGCATTCTTAATTGGGTAATGTTTTCCCTAAGGAAACAGAAGCTGAGTTGGAGAGACAGAAAATTATGGATCATGCATGGGGTTTGTAGCCCTATAAAGACGTACAGAATAGAAACAGATATGCAATGTATCTATGATATTTTAAGTTCATGGTTGGCCAAGGGAAAGAATGAAACAAACAAGAAACACTGTCTTGTCTTTAAAGTAGTTCAACTTAACCTGGCTATCAAAGCCCATTCTGTGGTAGATGTGCTCTGTTGCTGCTTGCATATTTCTTAGCATTCCACTTGAATTATTTTTCCTGCCAAACTGAATTTCTACCCTTGTATAAATTAAAAAGCATTTAGATGATAATGTGGGAAAATGTTTGCATTACCTTTGGATACAGATTTCTTAAACAGCACACATAGAGCAGCTGACCACAAGAGAGAAAATTATATTTCATTATAATTAAGAACTTTATTTTAGCCAAGCACTAATGACTCACACCTGTAACCTAGCTACTCAGAAGGCTGAGATCTGAGGATCATTGCTCAAAGCCATCCTAGATAGACAAGTCCTCAAGACACTTGTCTCCAATTGAGCAGCAAAAAGCTGGAACTGGAGGCATGGCTCAACTGGTAGAATACCATCTATGAGTGAAAAAGCTAAACAAGAACGTGAGGCCTGGAGTTCTTGCCCTGGTAGCAGCACAAAAACAAAACACAAAACTTAAAAACACTGAATAAAATGCCAGACCACACAGTGGGAGAAGCTAGATACTTTCATCTAGATGTTTGGTATATAACTTTTATAAGACTATATGAAGAATACTTACAAAGCACAAAGATGACACACTTAAAAATATAAGTAAAAAAATAGTAAAATAATAAAATTGTCCTTAAAAGGATGACACTGAAGATGATCAATAAACATTAAAAGATTTTCATTCAGCATTATCAGGCTTTGGGGAAAACCAGGTCACAACTATAGTGGAATACTGCTAAAATCACCAGATTGACTACCACATAAGAAACAGTTCTAAGTGTTAGTGAGAGCCTGAAACATCTAGATGTCTCTTACATGACTTGTAGGAATGCAGATTAAGGCTATGCTTTTGGAGCTGATCCAGTTTAGTAGATAACATACCCCACAGGTAGCAGTTCAAGTCCCAGTTATATCCCCAATGAAAGTATGGACAGCAAAACGCTGAGAGATACCTATAAGAATGTTCATCAATTGCTTACACTTATCATAACCCACAGTTAGCAAATGTATCGAGTAGAGTGGGAAAATCGTACATTTTTCATACCTTGGAATATAACATTAGAGAAGAGCGAGCCTTGCTTACACTCAACAACATGGAAATGTCAAAAAGTAGGGTTCTATTTAAATGCAAGGTGAAAGCAGACAGAACTCATAAAGGCAATGCACATCTGAGAGAATTTTTGTGAAACTATATAGATGAGAATGAGTTCAGGGTGGATTCACTAGTCCAGAGTTTGTCATAGAGGAAAATGTCACATGAATAGCTCCCTGACTTCAGACAGCAGCGACCCAAGAAAAGGTGCCTTGCGGGATAAATAGAAAGGAAATCTCAATCCTAAAAGCATTGTAAGGATCTTAAAGATCTTGAAGATCTCACAGATCCCACATGCATTGAGATTGTGTGTCAGGGAATGTAAAGTATTCGTTATCCAAAATGTTTAAGACCAGAAATGCTTCCGATTTCAAAATATTTATATCTACAAAGTGAGTTATTTGGGGGATGACACTGAAATCTGCATAAGAATTTATTTGTTTCATATATGCCTTATTTTATATTATACATATTAATAGCTTTGTTAATAACTTTGTTCATGAAACGAAAGGTTCCATGGTGTGAAGTTTTTACTTGGGGTGTAGTGTTAGCAGGTATAAAGATTTGAATTTTGAAATACTTCAGATTTGGGGATAAGGGATATGTTCCCTCCTGCTGTCTTCCACCTGACAGGAAGGACCTATATAGTAAAGCCCAAGCTCGGTTGAAATAACTTGCGCACACACACACCACACACACCACATCTACCTTAAACAGTTTGATGACCCTTGTGTTGGTTAGAGGACGGGAACAAAGCACAGAGTTATTATAAAAATCCCAGAAGCAAGTCCCTTGGCAGGTGACTCTGCCACAGTATTGGCTTCGCGTTTCTATGTATCCCAGAATCACCTAGAATGGTATCTGAGGCTAGCCTGTTCCTTGGTAAACCTGGATGACCTTTTACAGATGAAGAAATAAAATCATGCCCTAATCCTAGCTACTCAGGAGCCTGGGATCCAGAGGGTCAAGATTCATCGCCATCTTGGGCAGAAAAGTCCCTGAGAGTCATCTCCAGTGTGACCAGCATAAAGCCAGGCTAGAGGAATGACTCAAGTGCAGAGCAGCAGCCCAGCAAGCAGGATGAATTTGAGGCCCAGAGTTCAAACCCTGGTACTGCCTCTCCCCACCCAAGTCACTGAGAAATGAACCGTTCTGTGGTTCAGAGAATTTAAACATATATTTTCTTGTGAAATTGTCACTGAAAAAAAAATGAGGGAAATCATCATCAGTAGGGAATATTTTCAACTTTTTTTTTTGAGGGGGGTTGCTGCTACTGGGGCTTGAACTCAGCCTAGGCATTGTCCATCTCTCAACTTCTTTAAAAACGTAATTTTAAGAGCTGGGAAGGTGGCTCAGTGGTAGAGCACCTGTCTTGCATGCATGAGGCCCTGGGTTCAATTCCTCAATTTCCACATAAGCAAAAAGAAAGAAGCCAGAAGTGGCACTGTGGCTCAAGCGCTAGAGCACTATCCTTGAGCTGAAGAGCTGAGGGACAGTGCCCAGGCCCAGAGTTCAGGCCCCACGACTGGACCCCCCCAAAAAGGTAATTTTAAGCCTCTGAATGCATCTCCTAGTCTTCCCCTCAAGTTGATGGGCAGAAGCAAAAGCAATGTTTTGAATTTAGGACTAAGTATTCAAAAGATAAATTTACACACACACACACACACACACACACACACACACACACACACACCATGTCTATCTTAAACAGTGTGATGTAGCTAAGGGAAAGCTAATGACATCCTAACATTTCAGGAATGGAACAACCTAAGAGATGATTGATTGTGGTGTTTTGAAAGAAAGCAAACATAGAAGGAAGGTATCATAGACTGAGTCCCCAGAAAGTAGGTTTTAAGACCGAGGTGTTGAGGGAGTCAGTCAGTCAGTGGTGAACTTGGGATCTACATGCCAACGGGAAAGCATTCAGCCTTAGTGAAGACTACAGACGGCCGCTTGGCGGCTAGGAGTCTGGGGTGGCACTACATACAGTGTCAGCCTGACACAGAGCAAAGATCTGTGTCCATCTGCTCCCCGAGGAAGGCCAGAGCAGTGCTGTGTAGTTGTGGAATGCTAGAGAGGATAACAGTGGAGACATGTCAGCTGAAACATTGCTTGCAATGGAAGACCTTGTCTTTCATTGTTAGAGGGAATCCATGTTGCACATTACAGGTAACTTTATGAAAGATGTGGATAAATTAGTGAAATTCATTATAGAGTTTGCCTCGCAGGATTACTGGATTGCTGATTCCTTCCATGGTGGCTATTAAAACACACACACACACACACACACACACACACACACACACTGGATTGCTGATTCCTTCCATGGTGGCTATTAAAACACACACACACACACACACACACACACTTTTCCCCTAATGATGTTGAGTAATTTTGTCTGATTTTTCTATTTTCTTTTTTTTTTTTTCTTGGTCGGTTGTGGGGCCTGAACTCTGGGCCTGGGCGCTGTCCCTCAGCTCTTCAGCTCAAGGCAAGCGCTCTACCACTTGAGCCACAGCCCACTTCCGGTTTTCTAGTGGTTTATTAGAAATAAGAGTCTCACAGAGTTTCCTTCCCCAGCTGGCTTTGAATCTCCATCCTTAGATCTCAGCCTCCTGAGTAGCTAGGATTACAGGCATGAGCCACCGGCACCCGGCCAGTGATTTTACTATGTTTACCAGGCTGAGGTCTCCTTGGTTGCTTTGGATCTGAAGAAAAACTTTGATTCTTTGTAACATTTCAAAACTACTCTGGAAAATTTCTCATTTTGATGCTATTGTTTTTGTGTTATTTTAGCCTTACGAAGGATGAATCCAAAAGGCCAAAATATAAAGAGCTTCTGGTGAGTATGAGACCTGAGGAACTTCAGATGTGTTCCCATGCCGAGTCCTCTAGGAGTAGCTTAGAGTAGTCTGTGCTAAGACTAGCATGGGGTTCACCAGGCAAGAAGTGTGGTTTGTCAACTCGGTCTTGATGAGTGCTTTTTAGATTTGTGGTGTGCATGTGCCAGTACTGGGGCTTGAACTCAAAGGCTCACACTCACTTGTCTGTTTTACTCAAAGGTAGTGATTCGACCTCCAGCCACACCTCTATTTCTGGCTTTTTTTTTTTAAATCTGCTTAATTGGAAGCAAGAATCTCTCAGATTTGTCTGCTGACTGGGCTGGTTTCAAACTGTGATCCTCAGATCTCAGCCTTTGGAGTAACTGAGATTACAGGCATATCTAGTGTCTGGCTTTAAACACTGGAATTTGGAAAGAGAAAAAATTATATTTTCCTACTAATTTATTAATAGGAAAATTTTCATGGGCAGCTTTGGCCTTAACATGTTAATTGCTCCTAGAACATCCCAGCTTTTACTTAAGAAGCCATTTTCTACAGTATAGCCATTTTCCCACAGTACATGTAACTTGCCCATTAGAAAAAGTTAATGAAGCTGGGCACTGGTGGCTCATGCCTGTAATCCTAGCTACTCAGGAGGTTGAGATCTGAGGATTGCGGTTTGAAGTTAACCTAGGCAGAAAAGCTTCCATGAGGCTCTTAGCTCCAGTTAACTACTCAAAAACTGGAGCTGTGACTCAAGTGGTAGAGTGCTGGCCTTGAGTACAAGGAGCCTCAGGAATAGAACCCAGACCCTGAGTTCAAGCTCTGCAACTGACAAAAAAAGAAAAAAAGGAAAAGCTTATTGCACTCATTCTGCTTCTATTAAATCCTTGGGTGCAGATATTTCACATAGCCACTTCCTGGTCCTTTAGAAGTTCTCATTCATCTCAATGCATTTGGATATTAGAGTGTGGTGTTGTTCTAAGCAAGGAAGAAAGTACTGTGATCTAATGATATAGGAATACTTTAATTTTATTTGTTATCTTTAAGTAGTTGTACAAAGGGGTTTCAACTCAGGAAGTCTATGAGTGCAATACATGTTGAACAATGTCTTGAGAAACAAATTTGTCACATGTAGCTTCTAGTTCTCCAAGAATGTTAAGTCAATCTATGGCTCACTCAGCATACCAAGCAGTATACTTAGAGAAACTGAAAAGAAACATGTTCATAGCCACAGAAGACAGAAAGGGATGGTTGGTGAAGCAGATACTGGGCCACAGGTTCTGCAGTGCTCAGGGCACAAGAATATAGGCCAGGACTTAATGCTGAGAATCCTATCTGGACACCACGCCTGGTATTGCGTCTGCATAAAGCACGCAGACTCTCCTTGCCTCTCCCACAGTAGCATAGATTGGGAACCTGCACTTCTGTGCTCTATTGAGATTGAGGAAAGTTCAGCCTGAGCTGGCACACAGACTTTTGATACTGCTTTTCCAATTTTCTTCCAGAAACATCCCTTTATTTTGATGTATGAAGAACGTACCGTCGAGGTTGCATGCTATGTGTGTAAAATCCTGGATCAAATGCCAGCAACTCCCAGCTCTCCCATGTATGTTGATTGATACTGCTGCTACATCAGACTCTAGGGAAAAGGGCTGAGAGGAAGCAAGACATAATGAATTTTCATCCTGTTACCACAGTGTTTTTAATTGCTCGCCCAGACACCACGTGCAATAAGATTGGTGTTCATTTCCATCATGTCTGTGTACTCCGTCACTAGGACCTGCATCCCCGTAATGCCCGATCGATCACACAGTGTTAGTGCTGGTCAGAGAGACCTCATCCTGCTCTTTCACGATGAGCCTACTCATGACATGTGGAAGCAGTACGATCGAGTTGTTGACTGTGATTAGATCACATCTGAAATCCATTTCTAGACTCGAAACCTGGAGATGCAGCTATTTGGAATGGGGTTTTTGTCTTGTGACTTCCAAATCCTGGAAGGGCACAGTGATGGATCTTTGAACATAGAGACTCTGGGGCTTGAGTGACAAGAAGAGCTTGCACAGCCGGTGAGACACATTGCCTTTCTGGAGCTGGGAGACAAAGGAGGAATTTTACTTTTTTTCTTCACCAAGTGCAATAGATTTACTGATTTGTTTGATATTCTGTTGCTTTACCAGTCCCCGTTGATGTTTAAGGAATCGATGTGCTCAGCCAAATTTCCTGTTTGAAACACCATATTAAATTAGAATGAATTTATCTTTACCAAACAAAAAAAAATCATGTGTTCAAAGAGGTGAACATTAAAATATCAAGACAGGACAGAATGTGTTCTTTTTCTCCTTTACCAGTCCTTCTGCTCTTTGCTGGGAAGACCTGGAGTTTGCCACTTGTCAAAGAAGGTGCTGATCCTAACAATTTTTCCTTCTCAGAATTCAGTGTGCTGCCAACTTCATGTTCCACCTGCCACAAACCACCAGGACTGAAAGAAGAAAAAGGTCCAGAGGGCAAAGTTTACAGATATTTTTAATTCTAGTATCTTATCTAGGAGGGAAAAAATAAATAACTAAATATATATATTTCCCCTTGGCCCCAAGCCATCATAACTCACTAACAGGAAAAATTAGCTGGTAGCAATGTGCCTTGATTGATTAAAGATTTCTTATAGGCAGCAAAAGACCAAATCTCAATTGTTTGCTTTTTGCCATCACTGCTTCCAAGTTTTCAGTTTCTTTCCTGTGGTCTGTTGCCATCATGTGAAATTTGCCTAATCCAGTGTTTTATGATTACCAGAAAATTACCAAGGATTTTTAGCCCCAAGTCTCACATGATCTAATGTTTAAATGGCTAAGAAGCCAAGCACTAGTCAGTGGCTCATGCCTGTAATCCTAACACTTAAGAGACTGAGATCTGAGGATCATGGATCCAAGCCAGCCTGGGCAGAAATATCTGTGAGACTCATCTCCAATTAACCAGCAAAAAAGGGCAAAGTGGTATGGCTCAAGTGGTAGAGTGCTAACATTGAGCTAAGTGAGATCAGGAGACTCATACACACACAAAAGATGGGGTTCACCTGATACAGGTGGGAAGAAGCAATTTTTTCTAGAAACCCTAGTGATCAGATGAGGATCTGAAATGGCAATCTTCGAGATAAACTTGTCACCTGCTACATCTTTAGCAGTTTACCGTCATTTCTTTCCATTGGGATTCCCACTCCCTCCCCGCCCTTCCCCCCAGTGAATAAAAGGCAAAATTAAAAACACTGGATAGCAAATACCATAATTTGCTCTTTGTCTCCACCTCTCCATTAGCCAGGCTCTCAGTCGGTTGTGCTTTGGCCCCCTGGCACTGAATACTGGGTTTTGCAGAGCAGTGAGGCAGTACAGGGAGTGGTCCAGGCACACTGGAAGCCAGGACAGCCATGGTCTGAGACACAGGTGATGATGCCATTACAGAACCAAATCCTTGCAGGTATTGGCTGTGTCTCCTCCCCGAGTGACAGCCACAAATACTCATACAAAACTAAAGGGAGAATGGTGCTGTTTCAAGTTAAATCCCTGTGAATTGCAGAACTCAGAAATGGTTTGTCCCTGGTCCATTGGCCTGATTTCCCTGTCTCTCACCCACTCCCCTGGCAACCTTACCCTTAGACTTCCCAGTGTTCTGAAAGGAAGCATTGCTGTGTCTTCCTTCAACCGTACCAAGCCATCGTCCTCCGTGGCTCCCAGGACTCAAGAGGAATTTGCTTCTCCGCTGTCACCTTCCTATCTGGCTCAGTGTAGGCTCCCTTTGCCATTATGCAAATGGAAATTAAAGTGATTCTGGCTGTCCAGGAGCTACTCTGACCATTTTGTTGTGTGGATGACCACATTAAAAATAAAAAGGCAATTTTAGTGTATTAATCATAGATGATTATAAACTATAAACTTAAGGGCAAGGAGTTTATTACAATGTATCTTTATTAAAACAAAAGGATGTATAGTGTTCACAAACTGTGAAAATAGTGTAAGAACTGTACATTGTGAGCTCTGGTTATTTTTCTCTTGTACCATATAAAAGTGTATAAAAATTATCAAAAAAGCTAATGTGCAGGGATATTGCCTTATTTGTCTGTAAAAATGGAGCCCAGTAACATAACTGCTTCTTGGAGCTTTGGAATATTTTATCCTGTATTCTTGTTTGAATTCCTCCTCTATTTAAGATATATACACGGAATCGAAGTGTTTATGTAATAGTTCTATCCTTTTGCCTGCAGGTCAGTTGTAATAAATCTAGGATGTGATGATGACTTTGTAATTTGATTTTCTCAAGCCAGACTCTGGAAGGGGAGGGTGGGGGTGAGGGAGCCAAGTAATGATACTACATTCTTTGTGCATTTTACATTGAGGGAAGAAAGTCATCAACTTCCAGAAGTGTTAATGACTGCTTTTCCCTTTCTGCCTATTTGAGATTGCATTTTATATTCTTAAACGACAGCTTATCTGGGCACCAATTGTTGCTCAAGCTTATAATTCTAGCTACTCAGTGAGCTGAGATCTGAGGTCACAGTTCAAAGCAAGCCTGTACTGCAAACAAAGCTAAAAAAACCCGTGTCTCCAATTAATCAGCCAAAGTCACAAGTGGAGCTGTGGCTCAAATGGTAGAGGATCAGTCTTGTTCAGAAAAGCCAAGTGAGCACAGCTCCCCACAAAATAAAACTTGTCTGCTCTCTGTTTAGACAAGTGCAATGCAGTCTTGTGAGGCACTCTGCTCAAATTTCTTTCTTTCTTTTTGTTTTTGTTGTTGTGGGGCTTGAACTCTGGGCCTGGGCGCTGTCCCTCAGCTCTTCAGCTCAAGGCTAGCGCTCTACCACTTGAGCCACAGCGCCACTCCCTCAAATTTATTTCTTTGTGGGTTGCCCCAACTCTTAATGCCAGAGGGGTATGGGCAGTCCTACCTATGTCACGATGGATAAGTTCACTTTGTAAAACCAATCTGCCTCACCTGCCAGCCCGGCTTTCTTCTTGGTACTGTGGCAGGAAAGTGAGCATTAGATCCTAGCTGTCAAGTTGGGGTTGGGGTTGGGGGGGCATGAGGAGATTGGTGGGTTAAGAGGGGTGGGAGGAGTCACCTGGGAGAGGTGAGCAAGGAGTCAGAGGAGCCTGGGAGTTGTTGGAGTGGAGTGCATCAAAGCTCTGTCACTGAATTTGTTTTATTGGTGGCAATAGTAGCACAACTTCCGGTAGTAAATGATGTCCCTAGTCTGGTCAAGCACGGACTGATTACTCTGTAATTGGGTGTGCTGCTCTCTTTCTGTACCTGCTTCGGAAGGTATAATGAACTCTTGGGAGATTCCATTTGAGAGCCAGATGTGGGTAAGTATCATACATTCTCCATAGAAATGTGTGGGAGAGGGAAGCTGGCGTGTGCCACTTGACCTGCCAGCATACTGTTTAGAACAAAGTCATGTTTGGTGAAATGAAGTTCTAGTCCAGTTCCTCAGGTCTGTAGGGAACAGAAGTAAGACTTGAAATCTACAGCTGTCATACAAAATAATTTATATTAGTTAAAAAACACTGCCATTAAAGAGAGAAGTGTAGAGTTGAGAAGTAGAAGAATGAAAAGTAACGGGATGCTGTGTTTGTATTGCAAATGCTATGCTACCAGGGCCTGCTCTGTCACCTTGGAACAGGTTCAACAGGCTGGGGTGGACTTGATGATCCAAGCAAAGGCAGCTGGGTAGTTCCCTTAAAAACTAGGTCTGAAAGCTGGGCACTGGTGGCTCACTCCTGCAGTCCTACCTACTCAGGAGGCTGAGAGCTGAGGATCATGGTCCAAAGCCAGCCTGGGTAGGAAAATCTGTGAGAGTCATCTCTAACCACCAGAAAACTGGAAGTGGCACTGTGGCTCAAGTGGTAGAAGTGCTAGCCTTGAGTGACAAAAGCTCAGGGACAACAACCAAGCCCTGAGTTCAAGACCCATGACCATCATCACCAACAAAAAATACCCCCCCAACCCAAAAAAACCTAGATCTGAGAAATGAGCAGAGAAGACTTATATTAGCATAATAAAGAAATGGGGCAACTGCAGTAAAGGAACTTCTCCTTGTCTTTTTAGCTAGTATTAATGTTCCCTTTCATGTGTGAATTTTACCCAACTGTCTTAGCAGTAGGAGGATAGAGAAAGGATGCTTGGAACTCTGGGCAACCACTCCAAATTGGATGCTCAGCACTGGTTTTGTGTCTTCAGCTGCTGGCCAGTCACCAGATGGATGTATTGCCTATACCGCCATTAGCGAGCCATCTCATTTAATACTGTTGCTTGTGGGTAGACTGAGGTAACAGTACCTTCCTATCTACCTCTGAGAGCTGTGTTCACATTTCACCTGTATAAATAAGTTCTATGGAAAACCTTAAGTCCCTCCATGTAATTCTTCAGCAAAAATGCATATGTGGACACAGACTCCAAATCACATGGAAATTGCATTTACTATACATTATGGTTATTTATGGGACTATCTGCTAATGTAGATTGTTTAAATAGGCTACATTTTATATTGATGAGGTATAAACACATTTTGGCACATCATTAGAAAAAGATTTCAGACTTGGAACTGAGCTGTTCCGGATGCTTGTTAACATTTATTGTTTGAGTATATTGCCTACTGCTGATCCCACCATTCACCGATGGACAGAAAGTGGAGTCCATTTTAAATGAAGACAACCTACGTTCTTGTCCTTTTTGCAGAACTGAGTAGCTATTCCGATCCCGTGCAGATCTTAGGGTAAATTTTCCAGTTTTTGCAAAGAAGTTCCCTGAGAGTCTCAGAGGGATTATGTTTAATATGGATCAGGTTAGAGATCTATTTACTACCTTAATGATCAGTCATCCACAAATATGGGATGCTTTCTAACCCATTTAGATCTTTTTTTTTTTCCTAAATGAAGTGTCTTGTACTTTTCAACATATGAAACTTACCTTTCTTGTGTTGAATTTACTTCTATGTATTTTGCTTTACCTTTTGATGCTACTATTAAAAACTAGAGCCTTAGACCTTGGACCCAATCCCCAAGGCTTTTGAGGTCCAGCCACTGGCCACTATATACTAGCTAAAGAGACATGGTGAAGGGTAGTGGAAGATTTATCATGAATGGTGGGCAGGTGTGGGAAGGGGTAAATTAAGCACTTCAACTATCTTAAGCCATTTTCAGGGATAATGCTTTAAATAGGCAAAACAACTGGGGGGGGGTAGGGGAAGAAGATACACATAATGACTAAACAGGCCTAGTTGCAGTTATAGCCTGGTTGGCAATCATCTCATCTCCGTCTTTGTTTTCTAACGTTGTTAGACACTATCATCACTTGATGGTGAACAAGTTACTGTGCCCGGTGGGTGGGTTGGGCTGAGTTTCTGGCTATTCTCTTCAGAGTGGGTGGCAGTTTCACCTTTAATCACAAGACACAAAGATGGCTCAGCCTGTCTGAGTGGGCTGTCTGCCTTGAGTCACAAGATACTTCTTTGTAAAACCAGGAAAAGCATGGATTGTACTCCAAGGTGATTGTGAAGTGACTGGAGAAGAGAAGGGCTCAGCTGAAGACTCGTGCAAAGAGCAGGCTAGGTGCCTTACTTTTATCCTGCTTTTAACTGATATGTTGTCCAGGTAAGTAGTCAGTGATTTTAAGCAAAAAGTAGTTTAAGGATCTCTTAGATTTTGAGTATTATTGCCAATGTGTAGATTACACTAACTTTTTCCCCAAAGGTCTGAAGTCCTGTCATCTTGTACAACTCATTTGTTGTAAAATTATAAGATCATGTTATGGCAACTAAAGATTGTTTTGCTTTTTATCTAATCTTTGCATGTGCAAATATTTTCTAGTGTAGCATTTACATTCCTTTTCGGGGGGGAGGGGGTGAAGGAAGGCATGCTCCTATCTACAGGACATCCTGAGAGCACAATGGAACATAAAAAAACACTTGACTGTCTCCATATGTTGAGCCCTACTAGTTTCCAGCTGATGGACCTACTGTTTTTATCAAGTTATTCTAAAATGACTCGAAACTATGATTTTGAATAGTATGCAAGGTTCATATTTCATATTTATTCTGACTTCAAGAGTGGGTCTCTCAGCTATGTTAGTCCTTAGTTTGTTCATGGCCCCAAATGTAGGATCTATCTTCATTAAACGCAAGAGTCTACCTTACTTGCCTTATTTCAACCTCTAGTTCTTGAGACATCCCTTCCTTAACACTGACTTTTATCTGTGCTCTGTTGCAAGTGACCTTCGCTCTTTTTGTGTATGTGTCAGTACTGGGGCTTGAACTCGGGACCTCACATTTTGCCCAAGGCTGGTTTTCTACCACTTGAGCCACACCTGCACTTCGGACTTTTTGCTGTTTAGTTTGGGATAAAAGTATCTTGCATTTGTCTGCCTATGCTGACTTTGAACTGTGCTCAGATCTCAGCTTCCTGAGTAGCTAAGATTATAGGCATGAGCCACGAATGCTGGGAAGGGTGAGTATAGTTCTTTTGGGAAGAAAAGGAGCTCCTTGTTTTAGAGCTTACGTTTCCTTCCATGCAGAAGAATGACACCCTGGTCTTGGTAGCTGGACATTTGGTGGAGGTGGGAGATGTGGGGTAAGTTCTTAAGGAGCTCCTGCCTCATGAGCTGGACAAGAGCATTCTCAGACTCTTCTGTTCTGAGTGGTGATGTCCTAGTTATGTGCCATTCACTGATGAAAAGCATTTTGGTGTGTCTCACCAACAAGACTGTCACAAGGTAGAAGTTTTAGCAAGGACTCATTTTAGTATATCAAGATTTTTAAAAAAGGGAGGGAGAGAGAAACAGAAAAAGGGAGAAACATTTCTTGCGTCCTGTACAGGAAATGGGAGTTAAAGATACAAAACGGTTGTTTATATCTGTAGCAATTTATACTTGCTGAAGTGAGCAATACCTGATCCCTAAGATGGATGAGTCCTACCCTAAGTGCAGGGTGCTGGTACCCTTCAGAACTTCTATTCTCTCCACCCCCCAAGCCCCTTAGTATTAGAGTTGGAACTCAGTGATCCTTACTTGTTTGCCTGGTATTATTCTACCACTTGAGCACGCCTCTAGCCTGGCTTTTTGCTGAGATGGAGGAACCTTGATCCTCTAGATCTCAGCCTCCTGAGTGCGAGGGTTATAGGCCTGAGCAACCAGGGCTAGCCTAGCACTTGCTTTTGTCAAACATGCCTTTCATTATAGTGGTCATTTTACTCCTTTCAGGAGTCTTTCAGCTTTTTTTTTTTCAAGAGAGGAGAGCAGATACAGAGAACTCTTTATGTCCCCATACTCTAGTCATTTTAACACCTAAAAGGAGGTGGGACAGAAAGAAGCAAAACTGTTCGTTTTTCCATAACTTTCTGGTCCCCCTGTTTCTTCGTGTGTGTATGTGTGTGTGGGGGGGTCAGGGGCGAGGAGGGGGGCAGCGGGAGAGGAGACAGAGAGAGAGAGAGATCATCAATGCATCTTGTCTCACAGTGGCTCCAGATTCCTAATCTGCTATCTGATCCTGAGAGAAAATGTCTAGCTTTTAAGGGAAATCTTCAGAGCTGGGCTGTAGAGTATATAATAGTATATAATATAATAGCATATGCCGAGACCAAGGGCAGGTGACCTTTTTATAGCTTTTAAATTTATTGGCCACAGCTCTGAAGTTTCAGACCATGTTTGATAAAGATTTACCCTTCCCGTTGTCAGAGAGAAAGATTTTAGAGTGACGAGTTGAGATTGCCCAGTTTGTTCAAAAGAGATTTAAACTTGAACCCTCCAATCATCGTGGAGGACTGAGAATGGGGGAAAATCTACGTAAGTTTCTGTATAAGCAGCAAGGCAAATTGGACAACCACATAAGCTGACGAATGCCCAAAGTTTTCTTGTAGTCCTCATTAGAGCCAGTGAAGAAGGATTATGACTCTTTGATGTCACAATGGCAAAGGGATATCACAATGGTGGTGATGTCACAATGGGTTTGTGATGTCACAATGACATGTCCGATCTCAACTGTCACTATTTCACAATGAGGATATGCGTTCACAAAGGGACCATGATGTCCCGAAGGCCATGTGTTTTCTAAAATGTTAGGTAATAATACATTTGTGAAGTCACAGTGGAAGTGATCATATATTGGAAATCTGATGTCAGAATAGTGCTGAGGTCAAAATTGGGTTTCTGATATCACAATTGGGTTTATGATGTTAAAATGACATATCTGATCTCAGTTGCCATTAGTTTACAATAAGGATATGAGTTCGTGGAGACCATGATGTTACCAAGGCCATGTGTCTTCAAAAGTGTTATCAGGTCATAATAGGGTTGTGATGTCACAACAGGGCAGTGATGTCATAATGGCAATATGATGTCACAATATTATGGTGTCATAATGGTTTTGTGATATTGCAATGAGTTAGTGATGCCACATTGTGTGACATCATGTGTGATAGCAATAACAATGTGATATCACAATGTAGATCACTGTGGTTTATGATGACACGGTTTGTGAAGTCACAATGACATGTCTGATCACGATTGTCATTATTTTACAATGAGGATATGAGTTCAAAAAGGGAATATGATGCCCCAAAAGCCATGTGTTTCCAAAAGTATTGTGATGTCACAATGAGCCAGTGATGTCACAAGGACAATATGATGTCACAATTGGATTTGTGATGTCACAGTACTTATAAGGTCAAATGTATTTCATGTCTGAAACATGATGTTACAGATTATGAACTCATAAAGGGCCTATACTGTCATAATGGCAGCATGATGTCACAAAAGTTATGAGGACATGATAGGTTTGTGATGCCACAATGGATCAGTGATGTCACAGTAGATCAGTGATGTCAAAATGGGTTTGTGATGTCACAATGGGTTTCTGATATCAAAATGCATGTCACATTTGAAACATTGAGATCACAAACAGAATGGGCATGCAAAATATGTCTGGGATGTCACAATAACAATGTGATGATACAATGCTACGATGTCATAATAGTTTTGTTACATCAAAATGCTATGCCTGATATTACCATTCATTCACATTGAAGATAGAGTTCACAAAGGAACCATGATGTCCCAAAAGCCATTTGTTTTAAAAGATAAATGAGGTCATAATAGGTTTGTGATGTCACAAAGATTCCACAATGGCAATGTGATTCAGAATATTATGATGTCATAATAGTTTTGCGATGTCTCAAAGAGTTGGTTATGGCACAATGAAAGTGTGGTGGCACAATGGTGATGAGGTCACAGAGGGTTTGTGATGACACAAGTACATGTCCAATCTCAATTGCCATTAGTTCACAATGAGGGTATGAGTTCACAAAAGGACCATGAGTCCCCAAAGCTGCGTGATCTCAAAAGTGTTAATAGGTATAGTAGATTTGTGATGTCACAGTAGGACAGCAATATAATAAAATCAAGATGATATCACAGTATTATGTCATAAGACTTTTGTAATGTCAGATTGACTATGAGATGTCACAATGGTGGTAAGATCACAATGGGTATGTGATGTCACAATAACATATTAGATCTCAATGACTATTAGTTTGCAATGAGGCCATGAATTTTCTAACATGTTATGAGTTCATACACAATATGTTTGTGAAAACACAATGGGAAGCTGGCTCAATAATAGGGTGCTTGCCTTGCATGCATGAAGCCCTAGGTTCAATTCCTCAACACCACATAAGCAGAAAAAGCCAGAAGTGGCGCTATGGCTATGGCTCAAGTGGTAGAGCTCTAGCCTTGAGCGACGAGCTGAGGACAGTGTCCAGGCCCAGAGTTCAGGCCCCCCGACCAGCAAAAAAAAAAAAAGAAAAGAAAAAGAAAATGAGTTTGAGGTCCCAAAGACTATGAATACTCTATAATGTTATGAGGTCATAATAGCTTTTTGAAAAACACAATGGGACAGTAATATCATAATGGCAATGTGATATCACAATATCAGGTCATAATAAGGTTTTTATGTCACAAGTTGGTGATGCCATAATGGTGACAAAATCACAATAGGTTTGTGATGTCAAAATGGGTTTGGAATGTCACAATGGCCTGCCTAATCTCAACTGTCATTAATTCACAATGAGAATATGAGGTCATAAAGGAACTGTGATGTCACAAGAGCCATGTGTTACCACAAATGTTATGAAGTCCTAACCATTTTTTGATGTCACCATGTGACAGTAATATTATAATGTCAACGTGATGTCACAATGGTCATGATGTCACAAAGGATTTGATATCACATATCATGTCAGAAATATTGTGATTGAAAACAGATTATGAGATCATAAAGGCCTAAGATATCACCATGGCAACATATCACAAGTAGCTTAGTGATATCATAATGGCAATGTGATGTCACGATGGGTTTGTGATGTCACAATGGTTATGAGGTCACAATGGGCTTCTGATATCAAAGCATGTGCCACATTTGAAATAGAATGAAATCACAGAATAGGCATTTACAGTGTGTCTATGACATCACAATGACCATATGATGTTACAATGCTATGATTTCCATATATTCTTTTGATGTCATGATGAGCTCATGATGTCATGATGACAATGTGATATCACAATGGTGATGATGCCACACAGGGTTTGTGATGCTACAGTGTCATGTCTGATCTCAATTGTCATTAACTCACAATGAGTATATGGGTATAGAAAGGGACTATGTCACAGAGGCCTTGTGTTTCTCAGAGGTGCTATGAGGTCACAATAGTTTTGTGATATCACAATGTGCTAGTGATGTCACAAGGCAATGTGATGTCACAGTGGTGATGAGGTCACAATGGGTTTGTGATGTCACAACAAGTTTGCAATATCACAATGACATGTCCAAATTCAATGGCTACTAGTTCACAAGGAGGATATGAGTTCACAAAGAGCCTGTTTTCTAAAATATCATGGGGTCCTCAAGAGGACAGTCTTATCATAATAGAAATGTGATGGCAAAATATGATGTAATAGCAGTTTTGAGTTGTTTATGAGTTGGCAATACTACAATGGTTTGTCATAATAGATTTGTGATATGATAGCAATGTGATGTCAAAATGGTGATGCCATCACAATGGGTTTGTGATGTCACAATGACATTTCAGATCTCAATGGCTATTAGTTCACAGTGAGGATATGAATTTACAAAAGGAGCTTGAGGTCCCAAAGGCCATGATTTTTCTAAAATATCATGAGGTCCTAAAAGGTTTGTGAAAACTGAATGGGACAGTGATATCACAATGGAAATGTGATGTCACATTGTCATGTCATAAGAAGGTTTTGATGTCTCCATTAGTTGGTGATGCCCATAACAGTGTTGAGGTCACAATATGTTTGTGATGTGACAATGGGTTTGTGATGTCATAGTGGCATGCCTGATCTCAACTCTCCTTAATTCTCAATGAGTGTAGGATTTTACAAAGAAACTGTGATGTCATAAAGGCTATGCTTTCTCACAAATATTATGAAGCCCTAACAGGTTTTTGATGATACAATGTGACAGTAAGGTCATAATGGCAATGTGATGTCACAATGGTCATGATGCCACAATGGATTTCTTATATCACATATCATATCTAAAATATGATGAGGTTGAAAAAAGATTGTGAGCTCACTAAGGTCTCAGATATTACCATGGATGGCAACATGTCACAAGAGTCATGAGCACAAGAAAGTTTTTTGATGTCACAGTGGGTTAGTGATATCACAATGGTAATGTGATAGCTCAAAGGGTTTTTGATATCATAATGGTTATGAAGTCACAATGGGTTTCTGATATCAAAGCACATACCACATTTGAAATAGAATGAAAACCGACAATAGGCATTCACAATGGGTCTATGATGTCACAATGACCACGTGATGTCACAGTGCTATGATGTCATAGTTTTGTGATGTTACGATGGGCCTATGGTGTTCTGATGACAATGTGATGTCACAATGGTGATGATGTCACAAAGGGTTTGTGGTTTTACGATGGCAGCTCTGGTCTCAATTGTCATTAGCTCACATAGGAGATATGGGTATACAAAGGGACTGTGATGTCACAAAGGCCATATATTTCTCAAAGGTGCTCTGAGGTCACCATAGGTTTGTGATGTTAAAAAATGTGATAGTGATGTCACAACAGCAAAGCGATGTCACAAATGGCTTTGTGACATCACAATGTTAATGAGATTAAAAATGGGTTTGTGATGTCACAATGAGGGGACTTTCACAATGACATGTCTGATTTCAATTGCTACTAGTTCACAATGAGGATATTAGTTTATAAAGAGAAACTGTTTCCTAAAATGTTATGGGGTCCTCTGTAATAGATTCATGAAATCACAGTGGTCAGTGTTATCACAATAGATATGTGATGTCAAAATATGATGTCATCATGGTTTTGTGATGTCAATGAGTTGGCAATACTACAATGTTGTGTTATAATAGGTTTGTAATGTCACAAGGGTGATGACATCACCTTGTCATCATTGTGATGACACAATGACTCTCTATTGCTATCAGTTTGTAATGAGGATATGAGTTTACAAAAGGAGCTTGAGGTCCAAAAAGCCATGAATTTTCTAAAATGTTATGAGGCCATAATGTTTGTGAACACACAATGGAGCAATGATATAATGACAATGTGATGTCATAAAATTAAGTCATAATAAGGTTTTATATCACAATAAGTTTGTGATTCCATAATCCTGATGAGGTCACAATAGGTTTGTGATGTCACAATGGGTTGGTAATGTCACAATGGCATGCCAGATCTCAACTGTCATCAATTCACAATGAGTGTAAGAGTTCACAAAGGGACTGTGATGTCACAAAGCCCATGTGTTGTCACAAATGTCATGAAATCTTAACATGTTTGTGATGACACAATGTGACAGTAATGTCATAATGGCAATGTCAGGTCACAATGGTCATGATGTAATAATGAGGTCGAAAACAGATTATGAGCTTAGGAAGGGCAGCATGTCACAAGATTTATGAGAACAGGAGAGGTTTGTGATGTCACAGTGGTTTAGTTATATCACAATGCAATGTGATGTCACAAATGGTTTATGTTGTCACAATGCTTATGGGGTCACAATGGGTTTCTGAAATCAAAGCACATGCCACATTTGAAATAGAATGAAATCACAGAATTGGTATTCACAATGAGTGTATGACATAACAATGACCAGGTGATGTCACAATACAATGATGTCATTGTAGATTTTGATGTCATGGCAAGCTGATGGCGTGTCACAGCTGATGTGTGGTCACAAATGTGATGCTGTTACAAAGGATTTTTTTCTGTTACGATGGCATTGCTAATCTTAATTGTCAGCTCACATTGAGGATAGGGTACACAAAATGTGTTACTCAAAGGTTCTATGATGTCATCATATATTTGTAATGTCACAACATGTTCATGATATCAAAACAGCAATGTGATTTCACAATGGGTTTGTGATGTCACCATGGTGATGAACTCACAATGGGTTTGTGATCTCCCAACGAGTTTGTAATATAACAATGCCATGTCCAATTTCCAGTGCTACTAGTTCACAATGAGGATAAGAGTTTATGAAGAGAGCCTAATTTCTATCATGTTATGGCATCATCCATAATAATTTCACCAAATCATAATAGACAGTGGTATCATAATAGAACTGTGATGTAAAACTATGATGTCATAGTAGTTTTGTGATGTCAATGGGTTGGCAATACTCCAATGTTAGGTCACAATAGGTTTATGTTGTCACAATGTTGATGCCATGACGGGTTTGTGATGTCACAATGACATATCAGATGTCAATCACTATTGGTTCACAATGAGGATATGAGTTTACAAAAGGAGCTTGAGGTTCCAAGAACCATGAATTTTCTTAAATGTTATGAGATCATAATGGGTTAGTGAAAACACAATGGGACCATGATATAATAATAGCAATGTGATGTCACAATATCATGTCATAGTTTTTTGATGTTACAATTAGTTGGTGATGCCCCAATGGTGACGGGGTCACAATGGTTTGTGATGTCACAATGGGTTTTTGATGTCATAATGGCATGCCTGATCTCAATTATCATTAATTTGCAATGAATATATGTGTTCACAAATGGACTATGGTGTCATAAGGGCCATAGGTTATCACAATGTTATGAAGTCTTAAGAGGTTTGTGGTGTTGCAATGTGACAGTAATAGTGTCAGCTGATGTGAAAGCTGACAGCTGATAGAGTGATATCTGATGTGACAGCTGATGGTATCATGATGACAATGTGATGTCACAATGGTCATGATGTCGCAAATGATTTGTGACGTTACAATGGCATGTCTGACCTCAATTGTCATTCGCTCACAATGGGACTGTGATATCACAAAGGCCATGTGTTTCTCAAAGGTGTTATGAGGTCACCATACAGATGTGAAGTCCCATTGTGATAGTGATGTCACAACAATGTGATGTCACAATGTGTTTATGATATCACAGTGTTGGTGAGGTGACAATGGGTTTATTATGTCACCACAAGTTTATAATTTCACAATGACATGTCCAATTTGAATTGCTATTAGTACACAGTGAGGATATCAATTCACAAAGAAAGCCTGTTTTCTGAACTATTATGAGGTCATCCTTAATAGTTGCATGAAACCTCAATGGACAGTGTTAAATGTCTAAATATGATGTCATAGTAGTTTTGTGATGTCAATGAATTGGCAAAAATACATTGTTATGTCATAATAGCTTCTTGATGTCATGATGTCAATCTTTGTCAAATAGTTGATGGCCTCACAGTGGGTTTATTATTTCACATGACATATCAGATCTCAATCGCTATTAGTTGACAATGGAGATATGAGTTTACAAATGGAGTTTATGGTCTCAAAGGCCATGAATTTTCTAAAATGTTATGAGGTCATAATAAGTTTGTGAACATACAATAGAACAGTGATATCACAATGGCAATGTGATGTCATAAAATTAAGCCATAATAAGGTTTTATGTCACAATTAGTAGGTGATTCCATAATTGGTATGAGGTCAAAATATGTTAGCCATGTCACAATGGGTATGTGATGTCACAACGGCATGCCTGATCTCAATTGTCATCAATTCACAATGAGTGTGTGAGTCCACAAAGGGACTGTGATGTCACAAATGTCACAAAGTCCTAACAGGTTTGTGATGACACAATGGGACAGTAATGTCATAATGGCAATGTGATGTCAAAATAGTCATGATATCACAATGGATTTCTGACATCACATGTAATGTCTGAAATATGAGGTCAAAAACAGATTATGAGCTCACAATGGGCCTAAGATATCACCCTGGTAACATGTTACAAGAGGTATGAGGACAGCACAGGTTTGTGATGTCTCATTGCTTAGTGGTGTGTTGAAAACAAACTTTACAACTTTGGCAGGAGAGGCAGGGCAGAGAGAGGGAGAGGTAGTTGTGGAGGTCAGAGGGAAGGGATGGTAGGGGAAAAGCAAAGGATGAGGCACAAAGCATGATAGGAATTGTACTCATTCCCTTGCTCATGTAACTGTAACTCCTCTGTACAGTATTTTTACAATGAAAACATACAAAATAAAATGGCAATGTGATGTCACTTAGGGCTTGTGATGTTACAATGGTTATGAGGTCACAATAGGTTTCTGATATCAAAGCACATGCCACATTTGAAATAGAACGAAATCACAGAATAGGCATTCACAATGTGTTTATGATGTCCCAATGACCATGTGATGTTTTAATGCTATGATGTCAATAGAGTCTGTGATGTCAGGATGGGCTGATGGTGTCATGATAACAATGTGGTGTCACAATGGTGATGAATCACAAAGGGTTTGTGATTTTACAATGCCATATCTGATCTCAATTGTCATTAGCTCACAGTGAGGATATGGGCACACAAAGTGATTGTGATTTCTCAATGGCCATCTATTTCTCAAAGGTGGTATGACATCACCATAGGTTTGTGATGTCACATGCCATAGCAATGGCAGAAGGGCAATGTGATGTCACAATTGTTTGCAATGTCACAATGGTGATGAGGTCACAATGGGTTTGTGATGTCATGATTTTGTAATATCACAATGACAGGTACAATGTCAATTGCTACTAGTTTACAAGGATATGGATTCACAAAGAGAGCCTGTTACTAAAATGTTATGGGGTCATCCATAATAGGTGAGTGAAAACACAATGGACAGTATTATGATAATAGAAATGTGATGTCAATATAATAATAGATCTCAATCACTATTAGTTCACAGAAAGAATATGAGCTTACAAAAGGAGTATGAGATCCCAAAAGCCATGGATTTGCTTTAATGTTATGAGGGCATAATAGGTTTATGAAAACACAATGGTATGGTGATATTATAATGGCAATGTGATATCACAATATCATGTTATAATCATGTTTTTATGTCACAATTAGTTGTTGATGCCATAATGGTGATGAGATCACAATAATTTTTTGTGTCACAATGGGTTTGTGATGTCACAATGGTATGCCTGATCTCAATTGTCATCAATTCACAATGACTATATGAATTCACAAAGGGAATGTGATGTCACCAAGGCCATGTGTTGTCACAAATGTTATGAAGACCTAACAGGTTTTGATGTCACAATGTGACAATAATATCATATTGTCAATGTGATGTCAAATGGTCATGATGTCATACTGGATTTCAGATATCAAATATTGTATCTGAAATATTAAGATGTTGAAAACAGATTATGAGCTCACAAAGGACCTATGGTTTCACGCTGGCAACATCTACAAGGGTTATGAGGACAGGACAGGTTTGGGATGTCACAGTGGGTTAGTGATATCACAATGGCAATGTGATGTCACAAAGTGGTTGTGATGTTACAATATTTATGAGGTCACAATGGGTTTCTGATGTCAAAGCACATGCCACATTCAAAATGCAATGAAATCACCTGACAGGCATCCGCAATCTATGATGTCACGATGAGCATGTGATATCATAATGCTATGATGTCATTGTAGTGTCTGATGATGTCATGATGGCTGATGGTGTCATGATGATAATGTGATTTCACGATGGTGATTTCACAAAGGGTTTGTGATATTACAATGTCATGTCTGATCTCAATTGTCCTTAGCTCACAATGAGAATATGCCTACACATAGGGACTGTGATGTCACAAAGTCTATATGTTCCTCAATGGTGAATCTTTTATATACATTTTTCTCATTTCAGGAGGTAATGGAAAATAACAAACATGAAAAAAGGATACAGGATAACCTATTGTAACAATGACATGTATAAGACACTATGTTGAAAGTGAACTTTAAACTTGGAGAGGGAAGGGAGGAAATGGGGAGTTGGTGAGGGAAGGGATGGTAGGGGAAAAACAAAGGAGGTGGTAACAATGCTTGATAGGAAATGTACTCACTACCTCACTCATGTAACTATAAACCCTCTTTATAGTATCTTTACAATAATATATATATATATATATATATATATATATATATATATATATATATATAGGTGCTATGAGGTCAGAATAGGTTTGTGATGTCCCAATAGGTTTGTGATGTCACAGTGGTGATGAGGTCAAAATGTGATTGTGATGTCATAACATGTTTGTAATATCACAATTACATGTTCAATTTCAATTGCTACTACTTTACAATGAGGTTATTAGTTAACTAAGAGAGCCTGTTGTCTAAAATGTTTTGGGGTCATCCATATTAGGCTCATGAAATCACAATGGACCTTGTTATCATAATAGAAATGTGATGTCAAAATATGATGTCATAGTGGTTTTGTGATGTCAATGAGTTGGTAAAACTTCAATGATATGTCATAATAGGTTTATGATGTCCCGATGGCAATGTGATGTCACAATGGTGATGTCATCACCATGGGTTTGTGATGACATAATGACAGATCAGATCTTAATCACTATTAGTTCACAATGTGCATATGAGTTTAGAAAAGGAAATTGCATTCCCATAGGCCATGAATTTTTGAAAATATTAAGAGGTCATAATAGGTTTTTGAATACACCATGGTATGGTGATAACATAATGGCAATGTGAGCTCACAATGATCATGATGTCAAAAAGGATTTGTGATGCTACAATGGCATGTCTGATCTGCATTGTCATTAGCTCACAATGATAATATACAAAGTGACTCTGATGTCACAAAGTCCATGTGTTTCTCAAAGATGCATCTTGTAAATACATTTTTCTAATCTGGGGATGGGAAGGGAAATAACAAGGTGGAACAAAAAGATAGTTTCACCATTGTAACAATGAGATGTACAGGACACTATGTTAAAATAGAACTCCACATCTTGGGGAGCATAGTGAGGAGCTGGGGAGGGAGGGAGGGAAGGGATGGTAGGAAAGAAACAAAGGAGGGTGAACAATGCTTAATAGGAAATATACTTAGTGCCATACTCATGTAATTATAAACCCTCTGTACAGTATCTTTACAATAAAAATATAAATATGAAGTCACAAAAGGTTTGTGATATCACGATGTGATAGTGATGCCACAATGGTAATGTAATGTCACAATGGGTTTGTGATGTCACAATGAGTTTGTGATATCACAGTGACATGTCCAATTTCAATAGCCACTAGTTCAACTATGAGGGTATGAGTTCACAAAGGGAGCCTGTTTTCTAAAATGTTATGGAGTCATCCCTAATAGGTGTGCAAAATCACAATGGACAGGATTATCACAATAGAAATGTGGTGTCAAAATGATGTCATAATAGTTTTGTGATGTCAGAGTTGTCAATTCTGCAATGTCATGTCATAATAGTTGCGTGATGTCACAATAGGGATGTCACCACAATGGGTTTGTGATGTCAAAATGACATATCAGATCTCAATCAATATTAGTTCACAATGAGAATATGAGTTTACAAAAGGGACTTGATGTCCTAAAGGTTGTGAATTTTCTAAAATGTTATGAGGTCATCAGTTTGTGAAAACTCACTGGGACAGTGATATCATAATGACAATGTGATGTCACAAAATAATGTCATAATATTTTTTCAATAATAATGTTTGTGATGTCACAATGGCATGCCCAATCTCAATTGTCATTAATTCACAATGAGTATGTGAGTTCATAAATGGCTGTGATGACGTAAATGCCATGTGTTTCTCAAAGGTGCTATGAAGTCACAATAGATTTGTCATGTCACAATGTGAGAGTGATGTCATAACCACAATATGATGTCACATGGGTTTGTGATGTCACAGTGTTGATGAGGTCACAATGGGTTTTTGATGTCACGAGTTTGTAATTTCACAATGACATGTCCAATTGCAACTGCTACTAGTTTAGAATGAAGATATGGGTTCACAAAAAGAGCCTGTTTTGTAAAATGGCTGGCTATCCATAATAAGTACATGAAATCACAAAGGACATTAACATAACAGGAATGTGATGTCAAAATTTGCTCTTATAGTAGTTTTGTGATGTCAATAAGTTAACAATCCCACAATGTTATGTCATAATTGGTTTATGATGTCACAGTGGCAATGTGATATCACAATGGTGATGCCAGCACAATGGGTTTGTGATGTCCTAATGACATACAAGATCTCAATCGCTTTTGTTCACAATAAGGGTATGACTTTACAAAGGACCTTGAGGTCCCAAAGTCCATGAATTTTCTAAAATGTTATGAGATCATAATAGGTTTGTGAAAACAATGGATGGTGATATCATAATGACAATGTGATGTCACAATACCATGTAATAATAATGTATTTATGTCAGCATTATTTGGTGGTGCCATGATGGTGACAAGGTCCCAATAGGTTTGGAAGTCACAGTGGTCTTGTGATGTCAAAATGGCATGCCTCATCTCAATTGTCATTAATTCACCATGAATGTATGAGTCTGGAAATGGATTGTGATGTCACAAAGGCCATGTATTTTCATAAATGTAAGTTAGGTTTGTGATGTCACAGTGTGACAGTAATTTCATAATGGTAATGTTATGTCACAATGGTGATGCCATCATAATGGGTTTGTGATGTCACAATAACATATCAGATCTCAACTGCTATTAGTTCACAATGAGGATATGAGTTTACAAAAGGATCTTTAGGTCCTAAAGGTCTCAAAGTGTTATGACATCATAAGTTTATGAAAACACAATAGGACAATGATATCATAATGGCAATGTGATGTCACAATACCATGTCTTAATAATATTGTTTTGATGGCACCATTTGTTGGGGACACTATAATGGGGACGAAGTCAGAAAAGGTTTGTGATATCACAATGGGTTTGTGATATCACTATGGCAGGCTTAATCTCAACTGTCATTAACTCACAGTGATATATAAGTTCACAGAGAGAATGTGATATCACAAAGAACATGTATTATCACAAATGTAAAGTCCTTATAGGTTTGTGATGTCACAATACTATGATGTCACTGTAGGATTTTTCTATCATGATGGCTGCTCTTGTCAGGGTTTGTGATGTCACAATGTGACAGTAATGTCATAAAGGCAAGGTCACAACGGTTATGAGGTCACAACGGGTTTCTGATATAAAAGCACATGCCACATTTGAAATAAAATGAAATCACAGAATAGGCATTCATAATGTATCTATGACATCCTAATAACCATGTTATGTCACAATGCTATGATGCCATTTTAGTTTGTAATGTTATGATGAACTGATAGTGTCATGGTGACAATGTGATGTCACAATGGTGATGATGTCACAAAGACTTGTGATGTTACAACGGCATGACTGATCTCAGTTGTCTTTAGTTGCAATGAGGATATAGGAATACAAAGGTACTGTGAGTTTAGAAAAGCTATGTGTGATGAGGTCACAATAGGTTTGTGATATCACTATGTGATAGTGATGTCACAACAATGTCATGTTATAATGGTTTGTGATATCACAGTGGTATGAGGTTACAATAGGTTTCTGATGTCATGAGTTTGTAATAACACAATGATATCTCCAATTTCAATTTCTACTACTAGTACACAATGAGGATATGGGTTCAAGAAGTGAGGCTGTTTTGTGAAATAGGTTTGTGAAATCACAATGGACAGTGTTATCACAATAGAAATATGATGTCAAAATATGATGTTGTAATAGCTTTGTGATGTCAATGATTTTGCAACACTACAATGTTATGTCATAATAGGTTTGTGAAATCACAATGGGACAGTGATATCATAATGGAAATGTGATGTCACAATATCAAATAGTATAAGGTTTTCATGTCACCATTAGTTGGTGACATCATAATGGTGAGGAGGTCCCAAAGAGTTTGTAATATCACAATGGGTTTGTGATGTCACAATGGCATACCCAATCTCAATTGTCATTAATTCAAAAATGAGTGTATGTTAACAATGACTATATGAGTTCACAAAGGGACTGTGATGTCATGTGTTGCCACAAATGTTATGAAGTCCTAAGAGGTTTGTGAGGTCACCATGTGACAGTAAAGTCATAATGGCAATGTGATATCACAGTAGTCATGATATCACAAAGGATTTCTGATATCCCATGTCACATCTGAAATATTATGATGACAAAAACAGATTATGAGCTCACAAAGGGCCTAAGACAACAGCATGGCAACATGTCACAAGAGAAATGAGACCAGGACAGATTTGTGATATCACAGTGGGTTAGTGATATCACAATGTCAATGTGATGTCACAAAGGGTTTGTGATGTCACAATGGGTTTCTGATATCAAAGCACATACCACATTTGAAATAGAGTGACATCACAGAATAAGCATTCACAATGTGTCTATGACATAACAATGACAATGTGATATTAAAATATGATGCCATTCTAGTTTTGTCATATCACAGTGAGCTGATGTACTCATGATGACAATGTGATGTCCTAATGTTGATGATGTCACAAAGGGACTGTGATATCACAAAGGCCATGTGTTTCTCAGTGGCTATGAGTTCACAAGAGTTTTGTGATGTCACAATGGCATTGTGATATCACAGGCAATGTGATGTCCCAGTGGTGATTGGATTATTATGGGTTTGTGATGTCATAATGAGTTTGTAATATCACAGTGACATACCTAATTTCAATTGCTACTAGTTCACAATGAGGATACGAGTTCACAAAAAGAGCCCATTTTCTAAAATGTTACAGGGTCATCCAAAATAGGTGCATGTAATCACAATGGACAGTGTTATCATAATTGAAATGTCATGTCCAAATATGATGTCATAGTAGTTTTTTTGTGAAAATACTGTACAGAGGGGTAACAATTACATGGGCAAGATAATGAGTGCATTTCTTATCAAGCATTTTAGCCTCCTCCTTTGTTTCCCCTTCCCATCCCTTCCCATCTCCCCCTACCCAATCCTTCCCCCACCCCCGCACCAAAGTTGTAAAGTTTGTTTTTCGACATCACAACTTGTAAAGACACCATCAGAAGGCCTAATCTGAGGATAATGGGTGCAGAGGAGCACCTAGAAACAGAAGTTAATGGTCTAGGAAATTTGTTTAACAGGATCCTAGCAGAAAACTTCCCAAACATGCAAAAAGGCCTATTCAGATACAAGAAGCTTTTAGAACCCCAAATAGACCAGATCAGAACAGGACACCCCACCGTCTGTATGTCAGAGTAGTTTTGTGATGTAAATGAGTTGGCAATGCTACAATGTTATGTCATAATAGGTTTGTGATGTCACAGTGGTGATGTGGCCACAATTGGTTTGTGATGTCACAATGACACATCAGCTCACAATCCCATAGTTCACAATGAAGATATGAATTGACAAAGAGCTTGAAGTTCCAAAGGCCATGAATTTTTGAAAATGTTATGAGGTCATAATAGGTTTTTTAAAACACAATGGGATGGGGATATCATAATGGCAATGTGATGTCACAATATCATGTCATAATAATGTTCTGATGTTACAATTAGTTGGTGATAATAGGTTGGTGAAAACACAATGAGATGGTGATATCACAATGGAAATGTGATGTCACAATGGGTTTGTGATATCCCAATGAATATGAGGTCACAATGCATTTTTTATCAAAGCACAAGCCACATTTGAAATAGAATAAAATCACAGAATAGGTATTAATAATGTGTCTATGATATCCCACTGACCGTATGATGTCACAATGCTATGATGTCTCTGTAACTTTGTGTTGTCACAGTGAGCAGATTGCAAAATGATGACCATGTGAAGTCACAATGGTTATGATGTCACAAAGTGTTTGTGATGTTACAATGGCATGTATGATAACAATTGTCACTCTCTCACAATGAAGATATGGGTACACAAAGGGACTGGGATGTCACAAAGGTCATGTGTTTCCCAAAGTTGTTATGAGGTCACAATAGATTTATGATGTTACAACAACAATGTGATGTCACAGTAGTGATGAAGTCATAATGGGTTTGTGATATCACAACAAATTTGTAACATCACAATGACAAGTCTAATTTCACTTGCTACTAGATCTCAATGAGGATATGAGTTCAGTAGAGTCTGTTTTCCAAAATGATAGGAGTCATCCATTATAGGTTCACAAAATCACAATGGACATTACATTGTTATCATAATAGATATGTGTTGTCAATATATGATGTCATAGTCATTTTGTGATGTCATAGTATGTTTGTGACATCACTATGGCAATGTGTTGTCAGAATTGTCACTATGGATTTGTGATGTCACATGTCATATCAGATCTCAATTGCTATTAGTTCACAAAAAGGATATGAGTTTACAAAAGGATCTTGAGGTCCCAAAGGCCATGAATTTTCTAAAATGTTATTAGGTCATAATAGGTTTGTGAAAACACAATGGACAGTGCTATCATAATGACAATGCAATGTCACAATATCATCTCATAATAATGTTTTCATGTCATAGTTAGTTGCTGGTGCCATATTGGTAACATGATCACAATAGGTTTGTGATGTGACAATGGCAATGTGATATCACAAGACAATGTGATGTCACAGTGTTGATGAGGTCATAATTGTTTTATGATGTCACAATGACTTTGTAATATCACAATGACATGAGCAATTTCAATTACTACTAGTTCCCAATGAGGATATGAGTTCACCAAGAGAGCCTGTTTTCTAAAATGTTACTTATGGAAAAAGTTTGAGGTCTCAAAGTCCACAAATTTTCTATAGTGTTATGAGGTCATAATAGGTTTGTGAAAACATAATAGGATGGTAATATCATAATGGCAATGTGATGACACAATATTATGTCATAATGTATTGATATCACCATTAGTTGGTGATGCAATAATGGTGGTGAAGTCACAGTAGTTTTGTGATGTCACAATAGGTTTGTTATGTCACAATGCCATGCCCAATCTGAAACTTTATCACATCTCAATGTTTATCAGTTCACAAAGGGACTGTGATGACACAATGGACAAGTGTTGTCACACATGTTATGAAGTCCTAAAATGTTTGTGATGTCACTATTTGTCAGTAATGTCAAAATGTCAATGTGATGTCACAAAGGGTTTGTGATGTCACAATGGTTAAGAGGTCATGATGGGTCTCTGATATCAAAGTACATGCCACATTTGAAATAAAATGAAATCACATAAAAAGCACTCACAATATGTCTATGGTGTCACAGTGACCATGTGATGCTACAATGCTAAGATGTCATAGTTTTGTGATGTCATGATGAACTGAGGATATCATGACAATGAGATGTTACAGTGATGATGATGTCACAAATGGTTTGTAGTGTTACAATGGCATGTCTGATCTCAACTGTCATTAGCTCATGATGAGGAGATGGGTACACAAAGAGACTGTGATGTCACAAGGCCATAGTTTTCTCAAAGGTGGAAACAGTTCACACTAGGTTTGTGATGTCACAATGTGATAGTGATGTCACAATGATGTCACAATGTCACTTTGATGTCAGAATGGGTTTGTGATATCACAATGAGTTTGTAATATCACAATGACAAATTTAATTTCAAATGCTACTGGTTCACAATGAGGATATGTGTTCACAAAGAGAGTCTGTTTTCTAAAATGTTATGGGTCATCCATAATAGGTGCAAAAATCACAATGGACAGTGTTATTATAATAGAAATGTATGTCAAAATATGATGTCATTGCAGTTTTGTGATATCAGTGAGTTGGCAATACTCCAATGACATGTCTTGTTATGTTTGTGAAGTCAGGATGACAATGTGATGTCACAATGGTGATGCCATTACAAAGAGTTTGTTTTGTCACTATAACATATCATATCTCAGTTGCTATTAGTTCATTATGAGGATATGAGTTTACAAAAGGACCTTGAGGTCTCAAAGGCCATGAATTTTCCAAAATGTTATGAGGTCATAATAGGTTTGTGAAAACTCAATGGTATGGTGATATAATAATGGAATCAAAACCTTGTCTTGTTGTAATGCCATAATTGTGACAAGGTCATAGTAGGTTAGTGATAACATAATAGGTTTGTAATGACACAATGGCATACTCGATCTCAATTGTCGTTAATTCACAATGAGTATATGAGTTCACAAAGGGACTATAATATCACAAAGGTCAAGCATTTCTCAAAGGTGTTATGAGGTCACAATAGGTTTGTGATATCACAATATGATAATGCTGTCACAATTGAAATACAATGTCACAATGGTTTTGTGATTTCACAGTGGTGTTAAGGTTATAATGGGTTTGTGATGTCACAACGTTTGTAATATCACAATGACATGCCTAATTTCAATTGCTACTACTTCACAATGAGGATATGAGTTCACAAAAAAGAGCTTGTTTTCTAAAAACAGGAGTAATCCATATGTTCATGAAATCATAAAGGACAGTGTTATCATAATAGAAATGGGATATCAAAATATGATATCATCGTAGATTTCTGATATCATGATGAGTTGATAGGGTCATGATGCCAATGTGATGTCACAATCTGATGATGTCACAAAAGATTTGTGATATTAAATGGCATGTCTCATCTCAATTATAATTAGCTCACAATGAGGATATAGGTACACAAATGGACAGTGATGTCACAAAGGCAATGTCGTTATCAAAGGTACTATGAAATAACCATAGGTTTGTCACATCACAATGTGATAGTGATATCACAATGGTAATGTGATTTTTACAATGGGTTTGTGATGTTACGAGTTTGTGATATCACAATGATATGTCCAATTTCAATTGCTACTAGTTCACAATGAAGATATGAGTTCTCAAAGAGAGCTTGTTTTCCAAAATGTTTTGGAGTCATTGATATTAGGTTCATAAAATCACAATGGACAATATTATCATAATAGAAATATGATGTCAAAAATATGAAGTCAGTAGTTTTGCGATGACAATGAGTTGACAATACTACAATGTTATGTCAGGATAGGTTTGTGATGTAAAAATAACAATTTGATGTCACAGTGGTGATGCCACCCAAATGAGTTTGTGATGTCACAATGACATATCAGATCTCAGTTGCTATTAGTTCACAATGAGGGCATGGGTTTACAAAAGGAGCTTGAGGTCCCAAAGGCCATGAATTTTCTGAAATATTATGAGGTGTAATAGGTTTGTGAAAACACAATGGGACAGTGATACAATGATAGCAATTTGATGTCACAACATCGTCATAATAATGTTTTAATGTCACAATTTGTTGGTGATGCCAAAATATGAGGTCACATACCTTTGTGATGACACAATGAGTATTTAATGTCACAATGATATGTCAAACGTCAGTTGCTACTAGTTCACAATGAAGATATGAGTTCAAAAAGAGAGGCTATTTTCTAAAATGTGATGGGGTCATCTATAATAGGTGTGTTAAATCACATTGGACAGAGTTATCATAATAGAAATGTGATGTCTAAATACGATGTCATAGTTTTGTGATGTCAATGAGCTGGCAATACTATAATGTAAGATCATAATTCCTTTGTGATATCACGATAGCAATGTGATTTCTCAATGGGGATGTGATCACAATGGGTTTGTGATGTCACAATGACATATCAGGTCTCAATTGCTATTAGTTCATAATGAGGATATGAACTTGAGGTCCCAAAGGCCATGAATAGTCTAAAATATTATGAGGTCATAATAGGTCATAATTGTGACAACACAATGGAACAGTGACATCATATCAGCAATGTGATGTCACAATCTCAAGTCATAATAAGCTTTTGATGTCCCAAGTAGTTGGTGATGCCATAATGTTGATGAGGTCACAATAGGTTTGTGATGTCCCAATAGGTTTGTGATGTCTCAATAGGTTTGTGATGTTCCAATGGCATGCCTGATCTCAATTGTCATTAATTAAAAATGTATATATGTGTTCACAAATGGACTGTGATGTCACAAGGGCCATGTGATGAAGTTCTAACAGGTTTGTGATGTCACAATGTGGCAGTAATGTCACATTGGCAGTGTGAAGTCACAATGGTCATGATGATGTGTCACCTGACATATCTGAAATATTACGAGGTTGAAAACAGATTATGAACTCACAAAGGGCTTAAGACATCACTATGGCAACCTGTCACAAAACTTATGAGGACAGGACAGGTTTGTGATGTCACAATAGCAATGTGATGTCACAAAGGGTTTGTGGTGTCACAATGGTTATGAGGTCACAATTTGTGGTATCAAAGCACATGCCACATTTGAAATAGAATGAAATCACAGCATTGGCATTCACAATGTGTCTATGACTTCACAATGACCCATGTGATGTCAGAATGTGATGATGTCATTACAGTTTTGTAATGTAATGGTGAGCTGATGGTGTCATGATGACAATGTGGGGGCACAATGGTGATGATGTCAAAAAGAGTTTGTGATGTTTCAATGGCATGTCTGATATCAATTGTCATTAGATCACAATGAGGATATTGGTACATAAAGAGACTGTGATGTCACAAAGGCCATATGTTTCTGAAAGGTGCTATGAGGTCATAATAAGTTGTGATATGACAATGTGTAGTGATGTCACAATGTCAATGTGGTGTCAAAATGGGATGAGATTTCACAGTGGTGATGAGATCACAATGGGTTTGTGATGTCACAATGAGTTTGAAATATCACAATGACATATCCAATTTTAATTGCTATAGTTCACAATGAGGATTTGAGTTAAAAAGAGCCTGTTTTCTAAAATGTCATCCAAAATAGGTTTGTGACATCACAATGGATAGTGTTATCATAATAGAAATGTGATGTCAAAATATGATTTTATAGTAGTTTTGTGATGTTAATGAGTTGGCAATACTACAATGTATTCCCTATTGGGATAGTGATGTCATGATTGCAATGTGATGTCACAATGATGATATCATCACAAGGGGTTTGTTCACAGTCAGGATATGTTTACAAGAGGTTTGAGGTCCCAAAAGCCATGAAGTTTCTAAAATGTCATGACATTTTAGAATAGGTTTGCAAAATCACAATGGGACAGTGATTTCATAATGGCAATGTGACATCACATTATTATGTTATACTATCAAAAATAATATCAAATTAAAGGATAACACATAAAATAGAATAGGCATTTGCACTAAGTCTGTGACATCACAGTGACCCTATGATATCATAATGCTATGATGTCATTGTCATCTTGTGATGTCATAGTGGGCTGATGGTGTCATGATGACAAGGTAATGTCACAATGGTCATGATGTCACAAAGGGTTTGTGATGTTACAATGTCATGTCTGACCTCATTTGTCATTCGCTCACAATAAGGATATGGGTACAGAAAGGGACTGTGATATCACAAAGGCCATGTGTTTCTCAAAGGTGTTATGAAGTCACCATAGGTGTGTGAGGTCACAGTGTGATAATGATCTCACAATGGCTTTATGATATCACAGTTGTGATTAGGTCACAATGGGTTTATGATGTCACAGCGAGTTTGTAATATAACGATGAGTTTTTAAGATCACAATGGCCTGTCCAATTTCAATTGTTAATAGTTTACCATGAGGATATGAGTTCAGAAAGTCTGTTTTCTAAAATGTTATGGGGTCATCCTCAATATACAGTGTTATCATAATAGAAATGTGATGTCAATATTATGTCATAGTAGTTTTGTGATATTGATGAATTGGCAATACTACAATGTTATGTCATAATAACTTGGTGATGTCACAATGGCAATGTTTTGTCAAAAATGTGATGGCATCACAACGGGCCTGTCATGTCACTATGATATATCAGGTCTCAATCATTATTAGTTCAAAATGAGGATATGAGTTTCAAAAAGGAGATCGAGGTCCCAAAGGCCATGAATTACCTAAAACGTAAGATGTCACAATAGGTTTGTGATGTCACAATGTGAAAGAAATGTCACAATGGCAATGTGATGTCACAATGGGCTTGTGATGTAACAGTGGTGATGAGGTCACAATGAGTTTGTGATGTAAAAATGAGTTTGTAGTGTCACAATGACAGGTCCAATTTCAATTGCTACTTGTTTACAATGAGGGTATCAGTTCAAAGAGAGCCTGTTTTCTAAAATGCTATGGAAGCATCCATAATAGGTGTGCGAAATCACATTGGACAGGATTATCGTACTAGAATTGTGATGTCAAAATATGATATCAGGGCTGGGAAGGTGGTTCAGTGGTGGAGTGCTTGCCTTGCATTCCTGAGGCCCTGGGTTCGATTCCTCAGCACCACATAAGCAAAGAGAAAAAAGCCGGAAGTGGCGCTGTGGCTCAAGTGGTAGAGCGCTGAGAGACAGCGCCCAGGCCCAGAGTTCAGGCCCCATGACCGGACCCCCCCAAAAAAAGAAAATATGATGTCATAGTTTTCTTGATGTGATAATGAGTTGATGCCATCATTATGCCAATGTGATGTCACAATCTGATGATGTCACAAAGGATTTGTGATGATATAATGGCATGTCTGATCTCAATTGTCATTAGCTCACAATGAGGATATGGGTATACAAAAGGACTGTGATGTCACAAAGGAAAGTGGTTCTCAAAAGTGGTATGAGGGCACTATAAGTCTGTGATGTCACAAGGTGATGGTGATGTCATAATGGCCATGTGACATCATGCTGTGATTGTAATGTCACAATGAGTTTGTAATATCACAATGACATGTACAATTTCAATTACTACTAGTTCACAATGAGGATATTAGTTCACAAAGAGAGCCTGTTTTCTAAAATGTTATGGGATCATCCATAATAGGTACATAAAATGACAATGGAAAGTGCTATCATAATAGAAATGTGATGTCAAAATATGGTGTCATAGTAGATTTGTGATATCAACAAGTTGGCAATACTTCAATGATATAGGTTTGTGATGTCCTGATGGCAATGTGATGTCACAATGATGATGCCATCACCATGGGTTTGTGATGTCACAATGACATATCGAATCTAAATCCCTATTTGTTCACGAGGATATGAGTTTGCCAAAGGAGCTTGAGGTCCTAAAGGCCATGAATTTTCTACAGCATTATGACATCATAATAGGTTTGTCAAAACACAATGGGATAGGGAACTCATAATGGCAATGTGATGTCACAATATCATGTCATAATAGTATATGATGTCACTATTAGTTGGTTATGCTTTAATGGTGACTAGTCACGATAGGTTTGTTATGTGATAATGGGTTTGTGATGTCACAATGGAATGCCCAATCTCAATTTTCATTGATTCACTATGAGTAAATGAGTTCATAAGGGTCTGTGATGTCACAAAGGCCATGTGTTCTCACAAATGTAATGAAGTCCTAACAGGTTGCTATGTCACAATGTGACAGTCATGTCATAATGGCAGTGTGATTTCACAATGGTTATCATGTTACAATGGATTTCTGATATCTCATGTCTTACCTGAAATATTAGGAGTTTGAAAACAGATTATGAGCTCATAAGGAGCCTAAGAAGTTATCATGGCAACTTATCACAAGAGCAATGAGGAAAGGTTTGTGATGTCACAGTGGGTTACAATATCACGATGGCAATGTGATATCACAAAGTGTGATATCACAATGGTTATGAGGTCACAATGGGTTTTTTATATCAAAGCACATGTCACATTTGAAATAGACTGTAATCACAGAATAGGCATTCACAATGTGTCTATGCCATAACAATGACTATGTGATGTCGCAATGCTAAGATGTCATTTAAGTTTGTGATGTCAGGATGAGCTGATGGTGTCATGATGACAATGTGAGTCAAAATTGTGATGATGTCACAAAGGATTTGAGATGTTGCCATGGCATTTCAGTTGTCATTAGCTCACAATGAGGATATAGGTACACAAAGGGACAGTGATATCACAAAGGCCATGTCGTTATCAAAGGTGCTATGAGGTCATAATAGGTTTGTGATGACTCACTGTGATAATGTCTCAATGGCAATGTGATGACAAAATTGTGATGTCACAATTGTTTTGTGATGTCATGATGACATATCAGATCTCAATCCCTATTAGTTCAAATTGAGGATCATTTTACAAAAAAGTGCCTGAGGTCCCAAAGGCCATGAATTTTCTTAAATGTTATGAGGTTATAATAGGTTTTTGAAAACACAATGGGATGGTGATATCACAATGGCAATGCGGTAACACAATATCATGTTCTAATAATGTTTTCATTTCAATCAGTTGATAAAGCCATAATGGTGCTGAGGTCACAATAGTTTTGTGATGTCACAATGACATGCTCAATTTCAATTATCATTAACTCACAGTGAGTGTATGAGTTCATGACGGGACTGTGATGTCACAAAAGCCATGTGTTATCAGAAATGTTATGCAGTCCTAAATATTTTGATGTCACAATTTGTTGGTGATGACATATTGTTTAGGAGGTCACAGTAGGTTTGTGATATCACAATGGATTTGTGATCTCACAGTGGCATGTCCAATCTCAATGGTCAGTAATTCACAATGAGTATATCAGTTCACAATGGGACTGTGGTGTCACAAACAAGATGTGCTTCTCAACAGTGCTATGAGGTCACAATATTTTGTGAGGTCACAATATGATAGTGATGTTACCATGGCAATGTAATGTCACCATGGGTTTGTGATGGCACAGCTAGTGTGTAATATCACAATGACAGGTCCAATTTCAATTGCTACTATTTCACAATGAAGATATAAGCTCAACAAGAGAGCCTGTTATGCAAGGTATGATTACTATGAGATATCACAAGTGTGGTGATGTCACAAGGGCTTGTGATGTTACAACAGCATGTCTGATCTCAATTGCCATTAGCTCACCATGAGTATATGGGTACATAAAGGGATTGTGATGTCACAAAGACCATGTGTTTGTCAAGATGCTATGAGGTCACAATAAGTTTGTGATGTCAAAATGGAAAAGTGATATCACAAGGCAATATGTTGTCACAGTGGTGAGGAGGTCACAATGGGTTTTTGATGTAACAACAAATTTGTAATATCACAATGACATATCCAATTTCAATTGCTTCTAGTTCACAATGAGGATATGAGTTCAGAAAGAGTCTGTTTTCTAAAATAATATAGGGACATCCATGATAGGTGCATGAAGTCAAAGATGATGTCATAGTAGTTTTTTGATGGCCATGGGTTGGCAATACTGCAATGTTATGTCATAATAGGCTTGTGATGTCATGATAGCAATGTGATGTCACAATGGTGGTTCCATATCTATGAGTTTGTGATGTCATAATGACATATCAGATCTCAATCGCTATTAGTTCACAATAAGGATATGAGTTTACAAAAAGAACTTGAGGTCCTAAAGGCCATGAATTTTCTAAAATATTATGAGGTCATAATAGGTTTGTGAATACACAATGGGACAGTGATATTATAGTGGCATGTGATGTCACAATATCATGTCATAATAATGTCATAATAATGTTTTGATGTGACCATGAGTTGGTGATGCCATGATGATGAAGTTTCAATATGTTTGTGATGTCCCAACATCAATGTGATGGCATAAAAGGTTTGTGATTTCACAATGCTTATGACTTCATAATGGGTTTCTGATATCGAAGCACATGCCACATTTGAAATACAATGAAATCAGGGTAGGCATTTTCTATGTGTCTATGACATCACAATGATCATGTGATGTAACCAGGCTAAGATGCCATTTTAGCTTTGTGACATACTGATGGGCTGATGACAATGTGGTGTCACAATGGTGATGATGTCACATAGTGTTTATGATGTTACAATGGCATATCTGATCTCAATTGTCATTAGCTCACAATGAGGGTATATGTACACAAAGGGACAGTGATGTTAAAAACTGTTTCTCAAAGGTGCTTTGAAGTTACAATAGGTTTGTGATGTCACAATGTGATAGTGATGTCACAATGGCAATGTGATGGCAAAATATGTGATATAACAATGGTGATGGGGTCACAATGGGTTTGTGATGTCACAACAACTTTGTAATATCACAATTACATGTCCAATTTCAATTGCCGCTACTTCACATGAGGATATGAGTTGACAAAGACAGCCTGTTTTCTAAAATATTATGTGAGCAAACATAATAGGTGCACAAAGTCACAATGGACAGTGGTAGTTTAATAATCAGTGGGGCTCCAATAATCAGCTGGACCAGATAATCTGTGGGGCCCCGTGCCCTGGGCCTCTGAAGGGGGCAGGGTGTTGAGAGGCTGGCTCCACTGCTGCAAGGGGTGTGACGCCAGAGTTGTGGGGCCGGCCTCCAAAAGAGGACAGGGCATGCTCCTGGAGGGGATTGGGCATCCAGCCCCACATGTTGAGCTGTTAAGAAGTGATTGGACAGTGGACAGCTTGGGCAAAGGACATGAATGGCAGTTGGAGACTATTAGGCAAGAGTCCCACTGGAGTAGGGTAGAGAGTGATGGAAAGGGGAGTAGGGAAGTAGAGAGGAAGATGGGGAGTAGGGTAGAAAGAGATGGAGAGGAGAGAGGGACAGCAGGAGGTGAATGCTTGCCTGAGCAGATTAGGGCAGACCTGAGGAGAGTAGGGCAAGCCTCCTCCAGAGGCCATTTGAGACCTCCTCTGGAGGTCATTTGGGGCCTCTTCTAGCGGCCATTTGGGTCCTCCTCCAGAGGTCATTTGGCACCTCTTCCAGAGGTCATCTGTGGCCTCCCCTGGAGGTCATTTGGGGCCTCCTCAAAGGGCTATTTGGGACCTCTTCTGGAGGTCATTTGGCACCTATTCATGACATCACATTTGCCGTGACATCACATCATTGTGCCATTGTGTTTTCACAAACCTCTTATGAACTCATAACATTTTAGAAAACTCATGGCCTTTGGAACCTCAGGTTCCTTTTGTAAACTCGTATCTACATTTGATCTAATAGTGATCGTGAGCTTATGTGTCATTTTGACATCACAAATCCATTGTGATGGCATACCCTTGTGATATTACAAACTATTGTTACATAACATTGTAGTATTGCCAACTCACTGACATCACAAAACTACTATGATATAATATTTTGACATCAAATTTCTATTGTAGTAACTCTGTCCATTGTGATTTCATTCACCTATTATGGATGACTGCATATTTTAAAAAATATGCTCTCTTTGTGAACTCATATCCTCATTATGAACTAGTAGCAATTGAAATTGTAGATGCCATTGTGACATTATAAATGCATTGTGACATCACAAACCCATTGTGACCTCATCACTACTATGACTTAACAAACCCATTCTGATATCACATCGTTGTTAAGATATCACTATCACATTGTGACATCACAAACATATGGTGAGTTCAGAGCAACTGTAAGAAACACATGTCATTTGTGACATCTCATTCCCTTAGTGTGCCCATATCCCCATTGTGAGCTAATGACAATTGATATCACACATGCCATTCTAACACCACAAAACCTTTGTGAAATCATGACCATTGTGGCATCACACTGTCATCATGACACTATCAACATATTGTGATATCACAAAATTGTAATTACACAAAAGCATTATGACAGAACATCGTCATTGTGATGTCATAGACACTGTGAATGACTATTCTGGGATTTCATTCTATTACAAATGTGGCATGTGCTTTGATGTGAGAAACCCAGTGTGGCCTCATATCTATTGTAACATCACAAACCCTTTTGTGACATCACATTTCCACTGTGATATCACAGTGGGTACACTGTGATAGCACAAACCTGCCCTGTCCTCATAACTTGTGACATGTTGCCATGGTGATATCTTAGGCCCTTAGTGAGCTCATAATCTGTTTTCAACCTCATAATATTTCAGAAATGACATGTGATGTCAGAAATCCATTTAGACATCATGACCATTGTGACATCAGATTGTCGTTATGACATTATTGTCACACTGTGACTTCACAAACCTTTCCAGACTTCATAATATTTGTGACAACACATGGCCTTTGTGACATCACCCTTTCTGAACTCATATACTTATTTTGAATTAATGATAGCTGGGATCATGAATGCCATTGTAACATCACAAACCCATGTGTCATCACAAACCTATTGTGAACTCATGACCATTATGGCATTACCAACTAATTGTGACATCAAACATTTATTATGACTTGATGTTGTGATATCACATTGCCATTATGATATCACTGGGCCATTATATTTTCACAAAGCTATGTGACCTCATAACATTTTAACAAATCCATGGCCTTTGGGACCTCAAGCTCCTTTTATAAACTCATATCCTCATTGTGAATTAATAGTGATTGAGATCTGATATGTCATTGTGACATAGTGGGATTGCCAAATCATTGACATCATAATACTACTATGACATCATATTTTAATACTACTATGACATATTTTGACATCACATTACAATTATGATAATACTGTACTTTGTATTTCACACTCCTATTGTGGATGATCCTGTCACATTTTAGAAAATAGGCTTTCTTTGTGAACTCATACCCTCATTGAGAACTAGTAGCAATTGAAATTGGACATATCATTGTGATTATTACAAACTCATTGTGACATCACAAAACCATTGTAACATCATATTGCTGTTGTGATATCACAAACATATTGTGACATCATGTGACACACGTGGCCTTTGTGACATCACAGTCCATTTGTGTACCTAGATCCTCATTGTGAGCTAATGAAAATTGAGATCAGACCTGCCATAGTAACGTCACAAAATCATTGACACATCATCACCATTGTACCATCACATTGTCATCATGAAATCATCAGTGCAGTTTGACATCACAAAACTACAATGACATCATAGAGTTATGACATCACATGGTCATTGTGATGTCATAGATACATTGTGAATGCCTATTCTGTGATTTCATTCTATTTCAAATGTGGCATGTGCTTTGATATCAGACACCCATTGTGACCTCATAACCATTGTAACATCACAAAACCTTTGTCACATCACATTGCCATTGTGATATCAGTAAACCACTGAGACATTACAAACCTATCCTGTCCCCATAATCTTGTGACATGTTGCTATTGTGTCATCTTAGGAACTTTGTGAGCTAATACTCTATTTTCATAATACTTCAGATATGACATGTGATACCAGAAATCCGTTGTGACATCATGACCATTGTGAAATACCATTGTCATTATGACATTACTGTCACATGGTGACATCACAAAATTATCAGGACTTAATAACATTTGTGATAACACATGGCCTTTATGACATTCATTTCTTCTTGAACTCATATACTCATTTTGAATTAATGACAATTAAGATCTGAAATGCCATTGTGACATCACAAACCCAATGTGTCTTCACAAACCCATTGTGACCTCATAACCATTATGATATCACCAACTAATTGTGATATAAATACCTTATTATGACTTTATGTTTTGACATCACATTGCCATTATGATATCACTGTCCCACTGGGTTTTCAAAAACCTATGATGACCTCATAACATTTTAGAAAATTCCTTGTTTGGGACCTCAATCTCTTTTTGCAATCTCATATCCTCATTGTGAACTAATAGTTATTGAGATCTGACATGCCACTGTAACATCACAAACTCTTTTTGAAATCATCACCATTGTGACATCACATTGTCATCCTGACAAGATTAGACAACTATGACATCAAATCATCATTGTGATGTCATAGACACATTACAAATGCCTATGCTGTGATTTCATTCTATTTCAAATGTGGCATATGCTTTGATATCAGAAACCCATTGTGACCTCATAACCAATGTGATGACATCACAATAAATGACAGTAAATTTCTAATGTGATATCACTAACACACAGTGATATCACAAACATGTCCTGTCCTCAAACACTCTTGTGCCATGTTGTCATGGTGATTCATAGGCCCTTTGTGAGTACACAGTCTGTTTTCTACTTCATAATATTACAGATATTATATGTGATATCAGAAATGCATTGTGACCTCTTGATCACTGTGACATTACATTGCCATTATAACATTTCTGTCACATGGTGACATCACAAATCTGTTAGGACTTTAGAACATTTGTTCAACACAGGACATCACAGTCCATGTGTAAACTCCATACTCATTGTATTCAGATCAGACATGTGCACACTGTGACATCACAAACCTCTATTGACCTTGTCACTATTATGGTATCAGCAACTAATTATGACACAAAAAATTATGACATATTTTGACAACATGTTGCCATTATGATATCACTGTCCTTTTGAGTTTCCACAGACCTATCATGACCTAATAAAATCTTTGAAAAACTCATGGCCTTTGGGACCTCAAGTTCCTTTGGTAAACTCATATCTTAATTGTGAACTAATAGGGTTTGTGAGCTGATGAATCATTGTGACATCACAAACCCATTATGATGGCATCACTATTTTGACATCACAAACATATTATGACATAACAGTATTGCCAACTCATTGTTATCACATTTGTATTATGATAACAGTCAATTTTCATTTTGTGAAAGTATAATGCAAAACGGGCTCTTTTTTTGAACCAATATCTTCATTGTAAACTAGTAGCAATTGAAATTGGACATGTCATAATGATATTACAAATTCATTGTGACATCACATACCCATTGGGACCTAATTCCAAATTAGAAAAATGTATATACAAGATGTACCTTTGAGAAACACATGGCCTTTGTGACATCATTGTCCCTTTGCATAACCGTAATCTCATTGTGAGCTAATGACAATTGAGATCAGACATGTAACATCATCACCACTGTGACATCACATTGTCATCATGATACCAACAGTACACTGTGACATCACAAAACTACAATGACATCAGAGAGTTATGGCATCATATGGTCGTTGTGATATCATAGACACATTGTGAATGCCTATTCTATTTCAAATATGGCATGTGCTTTGATATCAGAAACCCATTGTGACCTCATAACCACTGTGACATCACAAACCCTTCGTGATATCACATTGTCATTGTGATATCACTAACCCTTTTTAACAACAAACCTGTCTTGACCCCATGACCTATTATGACTAACATTGTAGTATTGCCAACTCATTGACATCACAAAACTACTATAATATCACACTTTGACATCACATTACTCTTATGATAACAATGTCCATTGTGATTTGGCAGACCTATTATGGGTGATCAAGTAATATTTTAGAAAACAGGCTCTCATGGGGAACTATTAGTAATTGAAATTGCACATGTCATTGTGATATTACACATACATTATCACATTACATTGCAATTGAGACAATACTATCACATTATGATATCACAAAATGTGACCTCATCATGCAATTGAAAACAACATGGTATATGTGACATCACAGTCCCTTTGTGTACCCATATCCTCATTGTGCACTAATGACAATTGAGATCAAATATGCCATGGTAAAACCACAGGTCCTCTGTGTCATCATCATTGTGACATCATATTGTCATGGTGACATCACAAACATATTGTGATACAACATTGTTGTATTGCCAACTCATTGACATCACAAAATTACGATGGCATCATATTTTGACATTACATATCGATTATGATAACAATGTCCAATGTGATTTTGTGAAACTATAAATGGATGAATCCTATCATTTTGGAAAACAGGCTCTCTAGTGAACTCATGTCCTTATTGTGAGCTAGTAGCAATTGAAATTGGACATGTCATTGTGCTATTACAAATTTGTTGTCACATCACAAACCTGTTGGGACCTCATGAACACTGTAACATCACAAAACCATTGTAAGATCACCCTGCCATTGTGACATCACTATCACATTGTGACATCACAAACATATTGTGAACTCATGGCACCTTTGGCCTCTGTTCCATCACAGTCCCTTTGTGTACCCATATCCTGAGCTAATGACAACTGAAATCAGACATGCCATTGTAATATCACAAATCCTTTGGGAAATCATGACCATTGTGACTTCACATTGTCATCATGACACCGTCAGTACATTGTGATATCACAAAACTACAATTACACAAAAGCATTATGACAGAACATCATCACTGTGATGTCATAGACACATTGTGAATGACAATTCTGGGATTTCTTCTATTACAAATGTGACATGATATGAGAAACCCATTGTGACCTTATATCCATTGTGACATCACAAACCATTTTTGACATCACATTTCCATTAGATATTACTAACCCACTGAGACATCACAAACCTCTCCTGTCCTCATCATTCATGCCATGTTGCCATGGTGATATCTTGCCCTTTGCGATCTCATAATCTTTTTATTGTAGTTGCTTAATTTTTATGTTTTTATTGTATAAAAACCTGCACAGAGGGGTTACAATTACATGAGTAAGGTAATGAGTACATTTCCTATTGAGCATTATTACCTCCTCTGTTTTTCCCCTACCATCCCTTCCCTCCCCACCTCCCCAACTTCTTCCTCTCCACCCCCAAAGTTGTAAAGTTGGTTTTCAACATAGTGTCTTGTACATTTCATTGTTACAATGGGTCAACCTGTATCCCTATTTCAGCATTTGGTCATAATCTGTTTTCGACCTCTTAATATTTCAGATATGACATGTGATGTCAGAAATCCATTGTGACATCATATTGCCATTGAGACATAACTGATACGTGGTGACATCACAAACCTGTTAATACTTCATAAAATTTGTGACAATGCATGGCCATTGTGACATCACAGACCCTTTGTGAACTTGTATACTCATGCATTGATCACAAACCAATTGTGACTTCATCACTATTATGGTATCAACAATGAATTGTGACACCAAAAAATTCTTATGACATGGTATAGTGACATCACATTGCCATTATGATATCACTGTGCCATTGTGTTTTCACAAACTTATTATGACATAAAATTGTAGTATTGCAAACTCATTGTCATCACAAAACTACCATGACATCATTTTTACATCACAATTTATATTATGGTAAACTATCCATTGTGATTTCACTAACCTATTATGGATAACCACATAACATTTTAGAAACCAGGCCCTCATTGTGAACTCATAGCTTCATTGTAAACTAGTAGCAACTGAAATTGGACATGTCATTGTGATATTACAAACTCCTTGTGAAATTACAAACCCATTTTGACATTATCATTAGCACATCACAAACCCATTGTGACACCACTATAACCTTTTGACATCACAAACCTAGTGTGACCTCATGGCATCTTTGGGAAACCATTGGCCTTTGTGAAATCACAATCCCTTTATGTACCCATATCCTTATTATAAGCTAATGAAAACAGATCAGACATGCCATTGTAACATCACAAACCCTTTGTGAAATCATGATCATTGTAACATCACATTGTAATCATGACACCATCAGCCCACTGTGACATCACAATATGAAAATGGCATCATAGAATTATGAAATCATGTGATCATTGTGATAGCATAGGCACTTTGTGTTATCACTAACCTACTGTGATATCACAAACCTATCCTGTCCTCAAACCTTGTGACTTATTGCCATTATGATATCACTGTCCCATTGTGTTTTCACAAACCTATTATGACCTAATATTTTAGAAATTTTATGGCCTTTGGGACCCAAGCTCCTTTTGTAAACTCATATCTTCTTTGTGAAATAATAGTGATTGTGAGCTGATGTGTCATTGTGACATCACAAACCCATTGTGACTACAGAAATCTATTATGACTTAACATTGTAGTTAACAACTCATTAACATCACAAAACTACTATGACATCATACTTTGACAACAAAATTCTATTATGATAACACTTTCCATTGTGATTTCATGCACCTATTTTGGATGATCCTGTGATATTTTTGAAAACAGGCTCTATTTGTGAACTCATATCCTCATTATGAAATAGTAGCAATTGAAATTAGATATGTCATTGTGATATTACAAACTACTTTTGATATCACAAATCTATACTGAACTTATCACCACTGAGACATCACATTGCCATTGTGATATCACAAACCTATTGTGACCTCAAAGCACCTTTGAGAAAAACATGGCCTTTGTGACATCACAGTTCCTTTGTGACATCATCAACATTAGAGCATCACATTGTAATCATGAGTATATCAGCTCACCGTGACATAACAAAACTACAATGACAGGATAGTTTTTTAATATCACATTGTGACATCGTAGACACATTGTGAATGCCTATTTCACATCACATTTCTATAATGATAATACTTTCCATTGTGATTTTGCAAACATATTAAGGATGACTCTATAACATTTTAGAAAACAGGCTCTCTTTGTGAACTCATATTCTTATTGTGAAGTAGCAGCAATTGAAATTGGACATGTCATTGTGATATTACAAAATCATTGTGACATCACAAACCCTTTGTGACATCACATTGCCATTGTGATATCATTAACACACTGAGGCATCACAAACCTTTTCTATCCTTATAACACTTAGGACATGCCATGGTGATGTCTTAGGCCCTTTGTGAGCTCATAATTTGTTTTTGATATTATTTCAGATATGACAGGTGATAAGATAAATACATTGCGACATTATGACTATTGTGACATCACATTGCCATCATGACATAAATGTCACATGGTGCAATCATAAAACTGTTAGGACTAAATTACATTTGTGACAACACATGGCCTTTGTGACATCACAGTCCTTTGTGAACATATACACTCATTTTTGCATTAATGACAATTGAGATTGGGCATGCCATTGTGACATCAAAAGCCCATTGTGATATCACAAACTTGTTGTGACCTTCCTCACCATTATGGCATCACCAACTAATGGTGACATGAAAACCTTAGTACTATTTGATATTGTGACATCACATTTCCATTATGATATCACTGTCCCATTGTGAGTTCACAAACCTATTATGACATAACATTGTAGTATTGCCAAATAATTGACATCACAAAGTTATCCTCACATCATATTTTGACATCATATTTCTATTATGATAACACTGTCCATTGTGATTTCACAAACCTATTATGGATGATCCCATAACATTTTACAAAACAGTCTCACTTCTTGAACTCATATCCTCATTGTGAACTAGTAGGAATTGAAATTGGAGATGTCATTGTGTTATTACAAACTCATGGCATCAGAAACATATTGTGACTTTATACCAGTGTAACATCACAAACCCATTGTGCCATCACATTGCTGTTGTGACATCACTATCACATTGTGACATCACAAACCTATTGTGATCTCAGCTTTGAGAAACACTGGCCTTTGTCATATCACAGTCCCTTTCTAATCCCATATCTTCACTGTGAGCTAATGATAAATGAGATCAGTCATTCCATTGTAACATCACAAATCTTTGTGACATCATCACAATTGTGATAATACATTATCATCATGATGCCAGCAGCTCTCTGTGATATCACAAACTAAACAACATCATAGCATTATGACATCACATGGTAAATGTGATGTTATAGATACACTGTGAATGCTTATTCTGTGATTTCATTCTTTCAAATGTGGCATGTTCTTTGATATCAGAAACCCACTGTGACCTTATAACCATTGTGACATCACAAATTCTTCGTGAAATCACATTGCTGTTATGACATTACTGTCACATTGTTACATCACAAACCATTATAAGATCAGCCCTTTGGGATATGAAAAATGACAGTGACATCATAGCTTTATGACATCACAAACCTGTTAGGACTATATAACATTTATTACAACACAGCCTATGTGACATCTCAGTCCTTTTTTGAAATCATATACTTCTTGTGAATTAATGACAATTGAGATCAGACATGCTATTGTAATATCACCAACCCATTGTGAGATCACAAACCTATTGTGAACTCATCACCATCTTGGCATCAACAACTAATGGTCCCATTATGACATAATGGGACATCATATGGCCATTATGATATCACAGTCCCATTGTGTTTTCACAACCCTACTATGACCTCAGAACATTTTAGAAAATTCATGGCCTTTGAGACCTCAAGCTCCATTTGTAAACTTATATCTTCCTTACCAATAATGATTGAGTTCTGATATGTCATTGTGACATGACAAAACCACCGTGATGGTATGGCTATTTGACAAAAGATTGCTATCGTGACATCACAAAGCTATTATGACACAACATTGTAGTGTTGTCAACTCATTGGCATCACAAAACTACTATGACATCATATTTTGACATCAAATTTCTATTATGATAATGCTGTCCATTGTGATTTCATGCATGTATTAAGGATGATCCCATAACATTTTGCAAACTGATATCATCATTGTGAACTAGTAGCAATTCAGATTGGACATATGAAATTACAAACTCATGGCATCATAAACCCATTGTGACCTCATCACCATTGTGCTATCCAAAACATAGTGTGACATCACAATCCATTGTGACATCAATACCACAATGTGACATCACATTGTCACATTTGAGAAACACATGGCCTTTGTGATATCACAGTCTCTTTTTGTACCCATATCCTCATTGTGAGAAAATGATAATAGAGGTCAGATATGCCAGTGTGACATCACAAAACATTTTTGACATCATGACCATTGTGACATCACAATGTCAGCATGACATCATCAGCTCATCGTGACATCACAACACTACAATGGTATCATAGCATTATGACATCATATGGTCCTTATGATGTCGTTGACACATTGTGAATGCTATTCTATGATTTCGTTCATTTCAAATGTGGCATCTTTGATATCAGAAATCCATTGTGACTTCATAACCATTGTGACATCAGAACCCTGTGTGACATTATGTTGCCATTGTGATATCACTAAACCACTGTGATATGACAACCTGTCTGTCTTCATAACTCATGTGACATGCTGCTATGGTGATATCTTAGACTTTTTGTGAGCTCAAAATCTGTTTTTGACCTATTTCAGCTATGACATGTCATGTCAGGAATCCATTGTGACATAATAACTATTGTGACATCACATTGACATTATATTACTGTCACATTTTGGCATCACATTAGGACTTCATAGACTTTGTGTCAACACATGGCCCTTGTAATATCACAGTCCCTTTGTGAACTCATGTACTCATTGCGAGTTAATAACAATTAAGAACAGGCATGCCATTTTGACATAAAAAACATATTGGGACATTACAAACCTATTGTGACCCCGTCACCATTATGGCATCACCAACTTATTGTGACATCAAAATATTATTATGACATGAAATATTGGCATCACATTGCCATTATAATATCAACGTCCTATTGTGCTTTCACAATCCTAATATTACCTCATAACATTCTAGACTTCAAGGTCCTTTTGTAAACTCATATCCTAATTTTGAACTAATAGAGATTGAGATCTGATATGTCATTTTGACATCACAAACCCATTGTGATGACATCATTATTGTGAAATCACAACGGTAATGTGAGAACACAAAGGTCATATGACCTAACATTGTAGTGTTGCCAACTCTTTGACATCACAAAACTACTATGACATCATATATTGACATCACAGTTTGATTTCAACAACCTATTATGAACTCATAACACTATAGAAAATTCGTTGCCTTTGGGACCTCAAGTTCTTTTTGTAAACTCATATCCTCATCTTGATCTAATAGAGATTGAGACCTATTATGAAATTATGACATCACAAACCCATGGTGACAGCATCACCATTGTGAAATCACATTGCCATTGGGAGAACACAAAATTCATGTGGCATAACACTGTAGTATTGCCAACTCATTGACATCACAAAATTACTATGAAATCATACTTTGACATCACATTTCAATTATGATAACACTGTTCATTGTGATGTTGCACACCTATTATGGATGATCCCCCCAAATTTTTGTGAACTGATATCCTCATTATGAACTAGTAACAAGTTAAGTTAGACATGTAATCGTGATATTACAAACTCATTATGGCATCACAAAACCAATGTGACCTCATCACAACTGTGACATCATAAACATTGTAACATTACATTCCCATTGTGACATCACTATCACATTGTGACATCACAAACCTAAGGTGACCTCATAACACTTATGAGAAACACATTTTGTATACATCATTACCATTGTGACATCACATTGGCATCATGATGCCTCGGTTCACTGTGACATCACAAAACTGGAATGACATCACATGGTCATTGTGACATCATAGACACATTGTGAATGCCTATTCTGTGATTTTGTTCTATTTCAACTGTGGCATGTGCTTTGATATCAGAAACAAATTGTGACTTCATAACCAATTTGCTATAACATACCCTCTGTGACATCACATGGCCATTGTGATATCACTAACTCATTGTGACATCACAAACCTGTCCTGGCCTCATAATTTTTGTGACTTGTTACCATGGTGATCTCAGGCCTTTTGTGAGCTCATAATCTGTTTTCAATTTTATAATATTTCAGATATGATATGTGATATCAACTCCTTTGTGACATCATGACCATGTGACATTACATTGGCATTGTCATTAGTGTCACATGATGACATCACAAAACTGTTAGGACTTTGTAACATTTGTGACAACACATGGCTTTTGTGAAATCACAGTCTCTTTCTGAACTCATATTCCCATTTGAATTCATGGCAATTGAGATCAGGCATGCCATTGTGGCACTACAAACCCATTGAGACATCAGAAATCTATTGTGACTTTGTCACCATTATGTCATCGCCAACTAATTGTGACATCAAAACCTTATTATTAGCCAGGCACCAGTGGCTCATGCCTGTAATCCTAACTACTCAGGAGGCTGAGATCTGAGAATCATGGTTCAAAGCCAGCCCAGGCAGGAAAGACCATGAAACTCTTATCTCTAATAAACCACCAGAAAATCGGAAGTGGTGCTATAGCTCAAGTGGTAGAGTGCTAGCCTTGAGCTGAGGGACAGTGTTCAGGCCCAGAGTTCAAGCCCCATAACCCACAAAAAAAACAACAAAAAATTATTATGCTCGATATTGTGACATCACATTACCATTATGATATCACTATACCATTGTGTTTTCATAAACTTTTATAACTCCCTACCATTTTAGAAAATTCATGGCCTTTGGAAACACAAGCTTCTTTTGTAAACTCAAATCCTTATTGTGAACTAATAGTGATTGAGATCTGATATATCATTGTGACATCACAAACCCATAGTGATGGCATCACCACTGTGACATCACATTGCTATCCTGACATCACAAACCTATTATTACCTAACATTGTAGTATAGCCAACTCACCACAAAACTACTATGACATCATATTTTGACATTACACATCTATTATGATAACAATGTCCATTGTGAATTTCTGAAACTATAATGGATGACTCCTATCATTTTAGAAAACAGGCTCTCTTTATGAACTCATACCCTCATCCTAAACTAGTAGCAACAGAACTTGGACATATTATGATATTACAAATTCGTTGTGACATCACAAAGCCATTGTGACCTCATCACCATTGTGACATCACAATCCAATTGTGGCATCACATTATCATTGTGACATCACAATCCAATTGTGGCATCACATTGTCATTGTGGCATCATCATCATCATCACATTGTGACATCACAAACCTATTGTGACCTCATAACACCTTTTGGAAACACATGGCCTTTGTGACAACACAATCCCTTTGTATATCCATGTCCTCATTGTGAGCTAATGACAATTGAGATCAGACATGCCATTGTAACATCACAAACCCTTTGTGACATGACCATTGTGACATCACATTGCTATTATGATATCACGGTCCCATTGTGTTCTCATAAACCTATTATGAACTCATAACATTTTAGAAAATTCATGGCCTTTTGGACTTCAAGCTCCTTTTCTAAACTCACATCCTCATTGTGAGCTAATAGCAATTGAGATCTGATATGTCACTGTGACATCACAAACCTATGGTCATGGCATCCCCATTTTTACATCAGATTGCCATTGTGATATCACACATCTATTATGTCATAACATTGTAGTATTGACAATTTGTTGACATCACAAAAGTACTATGAGATCATATTTGTCATCACATTTGTATTATGGTACAATTATGACCTCTAAAGAGTGAGACAATCCATCAAGGCACGGTTAAGATAACAAACAGATTTATTTACACTATTTATACCAGAAAGTGGGCCTGTGACTCCCTTGTCCTTGGCTAGATACTCAGGACCAAGAGAAGCCTTGACCACCAAACCTGTAAGCCTCCCATAGGTAGCCCAGAACTTTGTGAGTTGATTTGCAAACCACCAGTTGGTCTGCAAACCTCTAAACCTCAGACCTCAAAAACTCCAAAACTCCAAACCTACAATGGAGAAGGGTATTCCTTTTCTTCCCTTCCTCCTTCTCTGCAGGCCTCTCCACTCTCCACAGACCTGCCCTGCTTGGCTCTGGGAGGCACCCCTCCACAGGCCTCTCTAGAGGAAGGTCCCAAATGGACCCTCAAGGTGGCCCCAAATTACCTCCAGAGGAGGCCCAAATGACCTCCAGAATGGTTCAAATGACCTCCGGAGAAGGTTTGAAATGGCCTTCTGAGGAGGTCCCAAATGACCTCCAGAAGAGGTCCCAAATGACCTCTGGATGTGGTCCCAAATGAATGCCCCCTCTAGGAGGCCCTACATGATCCCCAGAGTAGGTCCTAAATGGCCCCCTGAGACGGCCCCAAATGACCTCTGGATGAGGTCCCAAATGGCCTCTCAAGGAGTCTTGCTCTGCTCTCCACGAACTGCCCTAGTCTGCTCAAGTAGGCTTTTACCTCCTGCTGTCCATCTCTCCTCTCCATCTCTCTACCCTACTCCCTGTCTCCCTCTCTACTTCCCTACTCCCCTCTCCACCACTCTCTACCCTGCTCCAACAGGACTCCTGCCTAATGGTCTCCCACTGCCATTCACGCCCCTTGCCCAAGCTGCTCACTGTCCAATCACTTCTTAACAGCTCGTCATATGGGGCTTGATGCCTGACCCCCTCCAGCACCATTCCCTGTCCCCTTTCTCCTGGTGGATAATCTATGCAGCAGTGAAGTCATACTCTCGACACCCTGCCCCCTCCAACAGCCCAGGACATGGGGCCCCACAGATTATCGGGACTCTGCTGATTATTCAATTACCACTGTATATTGTGATTTTGCACACCTATTATGGCTATATTTTAGCAAACAGGCTGTCTTTGTCAACTCATATCCTCAGTGTGAACTAGCAGCAATTGAAACTGGACATGTAATTGTGATATTACAAACTCATTGTGACATCACAAACCACTGTGACCTCATCACCACTGTGATATCACAATCCCATTGTGGACATCACATTGCTGTTGTGACATCACTATCACAGTGTGATCTCAAAGCACTTTTGATAAGCACATGGTCTTTTTAATATCACAGTCCCTGTATGTACCCATATCCTCATTGTATGCTAATAACAATTGAGATCAGACATGCCATTGTAACATCATAAGCACTATGTGATATCATGACCATTGTGATTGCATTGTCATCATGATGCCATCAGCCCCAGCATGATGTCACAAAGCTACAGTGATGTCATAGAATTGTTACATCATATGGTCATTGTGATGTCAGACACATTGAGAATGCCTATTCTGTGATTTCATTCTATTTCAAATGTGGCATGTGTTTGGTATCAGAAACTCATTATGACATCATAACCATTCTGACATCACAAAACATTTGTGATATCACATTGATATCGTGACACTACAAACCTATTGTGACATCACAAACTAATTGTGACCTCATCACCATTATGGCATCACCAACTAACGGTGACATCAAAACCTTATTATGACTTAATATGGTGAAATCAAATTGTCATTATGATATCAGTGTCCAATGTGTTTTCACAAACCTATTATGTCCTCAACCTTTTACAAAGTTTGTGGCATTTTGGACCTCAAGCTCCTTTTGCAAACTCATATCCTCATTTTGAACTAATAGCAATTGAGACACAATGTCATTGTGACATTACAAACCCATGGTGATGGCATCACCATTATGACATCACATTGTCCTGGTGACATCAAAAACCAATTATGATATAACATTGTAGTATTGCCAACTCATTGACATCACAAAACATTCCTATTATAACACTGTCCATTGTGATTTCACAAACCAATTATGGAGGACACCATTATATTTTAGAAAACAGGCTCTCTTTGTGAACTTATATCCTCATTGTGAGCTAGTAGCAATGGAAATTGGACATGTCATTGTGATATTACAAACTTGTTGTGAATCACAAACCCATAATGACCTCATCACCAGTGTGACATCACAAACTCATTGTGACATTATATTGCCATTGTGACATTCCCATCATATTGGAATATCATATACCTATTGTGACCTCATAGCATATATATATATTTATTTATTTATTGTAAAGATTCTGTACAGATGGTTTATTCTTACATGAGTAAGGTAGTGAGTACATTTCCTATCAAGCATTGTTAACTCTCCTTTGTTTTTTCCAACCATCCCTTCCCTGTGCACCGATCCATCTCCTCCTTCCCCTCCCTGAGTTGTAATGTTTGTTTTAAACATAGTGTATTGTACATCTCATTGTTACAGTGGGTCAACCTGTATCCTTGTTTCATTTTGTTATTTCTTTTCAAATCCCCTAATTAGAAAATTATATATATAAAATTTATATATATATAGAAAATTTATATATATATAGAAAAATTATATATATAGAAAAATTATATATATAAAGATGAATCTTTGAGAAACACAGGGCTTTGTGATATCACAGGCCCTTTGTGTACTCATATCCTCATTGTGAGCTAATGAAAATTTAGATCAGACATGGCATTTTAACATCCCAAACCCTTTGTGACATCATGAACATTGTGACATCACATTGTCATTATATCAGTGTCCCATTGTGTTTTCATAAACCTATTATGACCTCATAACATTTTAGAAAATTCATGGCCTTTTGTACCTCAAGCTCCTTTTCTAAACTCATATCCTTATTGTGAACTAATAGCTAATGAGATCTGATACATCATGTGACACCACAAACTCATTGTGATTGGCATCTCCATTGTTACATCAAATTGCCATTGTGACATCACAAATATATTATGACCTAACATTGTAGTACTGCCAACTTATTGACATCAAAAACTACTATGACATCAAATTTTGACATCTGACATCCTATTTTGTCATCACATTTGTATTATGGTACAATTATGACCTCTAAAGCACTAGACAATTGATGCTCAGTTAAAGATAACAATCAAATTTATTTACACTATTTACACCAGAAAGGGGGCCTGCGACTACCTTGTTCTGGGATAGATATGCAAAACCAGGAGCAGCCTCAACCACCAAACCTCCAAGCCTCCAATAGGCAGCCCCTACCTTTATTATTTGGTCCACAAACCACCAGTTGTCTGCAAACCTCCAAACCTGAGACCTCCAAAGCTCCAAAACACCAAACCTCCATAGGGGAAGGCTTTCCTTTTCTTCCCTTCCTCCTTCTCTGCACGCCTCTCCACTCTCCACAGGCCTGTGCCGCTCTACTCTTGGTGGCACATCTCCACAGGCCTTTTTAGAGGAAGGTCCCAAATGGCCCCTTGAGGAGGCCCCACATGACCTCCTGAGAAGGCCCCATTGGAAGAGGACCCAAATAACCTCCGGAAGAGGTCCATATGGTACCTTGAGGAAGCCCCAAATGTCCTCTGGCGGAGGTCCCAAATGGCCGCTTGAGGAGGCTTGCCCTGCCCTCCACAGGCCTGCCCTAATCTGCTCTGTCAATCATTCCCCTCCTGCTTTCCCTCTCTCCTCTCCATCTCTCTCTCTCCCCCTCCTCCCTGTCTCCTTCTCTCTTTCCCTACTCCCCTCTCCATCGCGCTCTACCTACTCCAACAGTGGTTTCCCACTGTCATTCATGCCTCTCCCCCAAGCTGCCCACTGCCCAATCACTTCTCAACATTTTGCCATGTGGGTCTCGACGTCCCACCCCCTCCTACAACACGCCCTTTCAGCAGCATGCCCTGTCCCTCCCGCGGCACTCCCGCGGCGGAGAATTCAGCCTCTCGTTGCCCTGCCCCCTTAACCAGCCCATGCCAAATGGCTCTACTTACTGACTATTGGGGCCCTGTTGGTTTTTACACTGCCACTGTCCATTGTGATTTTGTGCACCTATTATGGATTACCCCATAATATTTTAGAAAACAGGCTTTCTTTGTGAACTCATATCCTCATTGTGAACTAGCAGCAATTGAAATTGGACATGTCATTGTGATATAACAAACTTGTTGTGACATTAATGACCTACGGTGACCTCAATACTACTGTGACATCACAAACATCTGGTGACATCACCATCACAAATATATGGTAACCTCATAGCACCTTTGAGAAACACATGACCTTTGTGAGAAAACATGGCCCTTGTGACAACACAGTCCCCTTGTGAGCTCATTTACTCATTGTGAATTGATGACAGTTGAGAACGGGCATGGCTTGTGACAGCACAAACCTATTGTTACCTCATTACCATTGTGGAATCACCAACTACTAGTGACATTAAAACATTATTATGGCATGATCTTGTGACATCACATTGCCATTATGATATCATTGTCCCATTGTGTTTTCACAAATCTATTATGATGTCATAACCCTTTGAGACCTTCGGGATCTCAAGACCCTTTTGTAAACTCATATCCTCATTGCAAAGTAATAGCATATGAGATCTGATATGTCATTGTGATATCACATTGCAATTATGACATTACTGTCCTTATGACATCACAAACCTGTTAGGACTTCATAACATTTGTGACAACACATGGCTTTTGTGACATCACAATGAGTTTGTGGACTCATACAGTCATGGTGAATTAATGACATTTGAGGTTGGGCATGCCATTGTGATACAACAAACTCAGTTACATCCAAAGATATTGTGATCTTGTCACCATTTTGGCACCAACTATTATGTGAAAACATTATTATGACATGATATTATGACATTACATTGCCCTTATGATACCACCCATTGTGTTCTCACAAAAATATTTTGACCTCATAACTTTTAAGAAAATTCATGGCCTTTGGACCTCAAGCTCCTTTTGTAAATCATTAGTAGTGATTGATTGAGATCTGATATAACATTGTGACATCACAAACTCATAGTGATGACATAATCATTGTGGTAACAGTACATCGCTATCTTGTTACCACAAATCTATTATGACCTAACATTGTATATGACATCACAAAACAACTATGACATCATATTTTGACATCTTGTTTCTATTAGGATAACACTGTCTATTGAGATTTTTCCCACCTATTATAGATGACTAACATTTTTGAAAACAGGATCTCTTGGTGAAATCATATCCTCAGTGGGAACTAGTAATTGAAAATGGACATGTTATTATGCTATTGGTTGTGACATAACAAACCCTTTGTGATCTCATCACCACTGTGACTTCATAAACCCATTGTATATCATGTTGCCAATGTAACATCACTATCACATTGTGACATCACAAACCTAGTGTGACCTGTTTGCACCTTTGAGAATCTTATGGCATTTGTGACATCATAGTCCATTTGTGTACCCATATCCTCATTTGAGCTAATGATAACTGAAATCAGACATGCCATTGTAGCATCACAGACCCTTTTTGACATCATGACCATTGTAACATCCCATTGTCATCAAAACACCATCTACTCACTGTGAAATCACAAAATTACAATGGCATCATATATTGACATCACATTTCTATTATAATAACAATGTCCTTTGTGATTTCAAACACCTTTTATGGATGACCCTCTAACATTTTAGTAGACTGGTTCTCTTTTTGAACTCATCTCCTCATTGTGAACTAGTAGTAATTGAAATTGGACATGCCATTGTGATATTACAAACTCGTTGTGATATCACAAATCCATTGTGACCTCATCACCACTGTGACATCACAAACCCATTATGACATCATATTGCTGCTGTGATTCCATTGCTTTGTGATATCACAAAGCTATTGTGACCTCATAGCACCTTTGAGAAACACACAGCCTATGTGTCATCACAGTCCCTTTGTGAACTCATATACTCTATGAATTACTGAAAAGATTGGGCATGCCATTGTGTCATCACAAACCTACTGTAACATCAGAAACCTTTGGGACCTTGTCACTATTATGGCATCACCAACTAATTGTGACATCAAAACATTGTATGGACATATTTTGACATCACATTGCCATACTGATATCACTGTCCCATTGTGTTTTCACAAACCCTCATAACATTTTAGAGAATTAATGGGCTTTGAGACTTCAAGCTTCTTCTGTAACTCATATTATCATTGTGAACTAATAGCAATTGTGAGCTGACGTGTCATTGTGACATCACAAACCCATGGTGATGGCATCACCATTGTGATATAACAAAGATGTTATAACATAATTTTGTTGCATTGTCAACCCATTGACATCACAATAGTACTGATATATTTTGACATTACATTTCTATTATAAAACTGTCCATTGTGTTTTCAAGCACCTATTGATGACTGCATAACATTTTAGAAAACAGGCTCTCTTTGTAAACTCATATCCTCATTATCAGCTAGTAGCAATTGAAATTGTATACATCATTTTGTTGAGAAGTTTTGCACCAATGTTCATCAAAGAAATGGGTCTATAGTTCTCTTTCTTTGATGAGTCCCTGCCTGGTTTTGGGATGAGGGTTACGATGGATTCATAGAAAGAGTTTGGTAGTGAACTTTCTCTTTCAATTTGATTGAAGAGTTGGAGGAGTATAGGTGGGAGCTCTGCTTTTAAGGCCTTGTAGAATTCTGCTGTAAAACCATCTGGTCCTGGGCTTTTCTTAGATGGGAGGTCTCTTATTGCTGTTTCTATTTCAATGCTTGATATGGGCCTGTTAAGATGATTTAACTCATCTTGGTTTAGTTTCGGCATGTCGATATTTGCAAGGAAAAGGTGCATTTCTGCCAAATTCTCAAACTTATTAGCATAAAGGTTTGAGAAGTACTCCCTTGTAATATTCTGAATCTTGGTTGTTTCTGTGGTGATGTTTCCATTCTCATCTCTGAGTTTATTTGGGTGTGTTCTCTTCTTTTTCTGATAAGATTTGCTAAGGGTCTGTCAATTTTGTTAATTTTTTTGAAGAACCAACTCTTTGTTTTGATGATTCTTTATATTTTTTTGGATTCTAATTCTTTTAATTCTGATGTAATTTTAATTATTTCTTTCTGTCTACTGGATTGGGGTTTATTTTGCGGCTCTTTTTCAAGGAGGCTCAGATGTCTCATTAAACTGTTGGTTTCAGATCTCTCCAATTTGTTGATGTAGGAACTCAGAACTATAAACTTGCCTCTGTGTACTGTCTAAGCTTTGCCCAAGAGGAGCTGGTAATTTGTGTGCTCACTTTTGTTGAATATCATGAACATTTGAATTTCCTTTCTAATCTCTTCCATGACCCTGGTCATTCAACAGTATGTTGCTCAGCCTCCATGTGTTACAGAACTTTCTTTGATGGCTTTTGGTGTTGAGTTCTAATTTTATTCCCTTGTAGTCTGAGAGAATGCAATGTATAACTTCAATGTTTCTGAATTTGGACAAGTTTGCTTTATGACCTAAAATGTGGTCTATTTTGGGAAAATGTTCCATGTGCTGCTGAGAAAAACATGTATTCTGATGCTGCTGGGTGAAATATTCGGTAGATGTCTGTTAAATCTAGTTGTCTATGCAGTTGTTTAGATCTGCAGTTTCTCTGTTGAGTTTTTGCCGAGTTGATCTATCTAGTGGGGATAGTGGTATATTAAAGTCCCCAACAATTAGTGTCTTTGGATCTATGTGGGATTTGAAGGAAAGTAGTGTTTCTTGGATAAATTTGGGTGCTCTGTTGTTTGGCGAATAGATATTTAGAATTGTAATATCCTCCTGAAGGAGAGATCCCTTAATTAGTATGTAGCGACCTTCTTTATCTCTTCTCACTAATTTTAATTTGAAGTCTATTTTATCTGATATTAAGATTGCAACTCTCACCTGTTTATGGGGGCCATTTGCTTGGTAGATTTTGTTCCAGCCTTTCACTTTCAAAATGTGTTTGTTTTTATAGGCACGGTGTGACTCTTGAAGGCAGCAGATAGAAGGATCTTGTTTTTTAATCTAACTAGACAGTCTATGTTGCTTAATCAGAGAGTTAAGTCCGTTAATGTTGAGAGATAGGACTGAGAGGTATTTGGTAGTTCCTGCCATTTTATCCACCTTCTTGGGGGTTGCAGCAACTGGGTTCTTCCTATGGTTCTTGGATTCTCAGTTTGGGTGTAGTTTCTTGGCCTTTATTGTGGTCTTCTTGGTTTTCTATGTGTAGGACATCTTTAAGTATATTTTGTAGGGGTGGTTTGGTGGAGATATATTGTTTCAGTTTTTCTTTGCTATGGAAGGTTTTTATTTGACCTTTGGTTATGAAGGAGAGTTTAGCTGGGTGCAGTATTCTTGGTTGATAGTTGTTTGTCTTTAGGGTATGGCATACATCATTCCAGGCTCTTCTTGCTTTAATTGTCTCTGCTGAGAAATCTGAGGTGATTCTAATTGTTTTTCCTTTACAGGTGATTTATCTTTTCTCCTTGACAGCTTTAAAGATCTTTTCTTTGGTCTGAATTGATCCTGTGTGGATTATAATGAGATGGTGGGATGTCCTGTTCTGGCCTAGTCTATTTGAGGTTCTAAAAGCTTCTTATATCTGAATAGGCCTATCTTTCTGCATGTTTGGGAAGTTCTCTGCTAGGATCCTGTTAAACAAATTTTCTAGACCATTAACTTCTGTCTCTAGGTGCTCCTTTATACCCATTATCCTCAGATTAGGCCTTCTGATTGTGTCTTCCAAATGTTGAGTAGATCTATCATATTTGTTGGATTTGTCTTGGATAGTTGTATGTTCTTTCTCTATAATATCTAGGCTGTCTTCAGTCCCCAAAATTTTATCTTCTTCATGGTCCAACCTACTGTCACGGCTTTCTACTTTGTTTTTATTTCTTTTCCTTCTAATTGGCCAGCTTTGATGGCTTCAAATTCTTTGTTGGAGGTTTGTTTTAGATCTTAAATGAACTTCTTTACTTAGTTAATTTGGTATCCAGTGTTTATTCTCAAATCACTTAGTTTATTGGTTATGATTTCCTTGGACTCCCATTCCTTCTGTTGGGCTCCATTCAGCATTCCCTTTGTGATCTCCCTGACTTGTTTCAGCTCTCTGTATATGGATTCCATGAATGCCTCTATTGATCTTTGTCTATTCTCATCCTGCTCTCACAATTCCTGTATTACTCTGTGATTAATTTCCTTATGTTCACACAATTCCTGTAGTTCTCTTTGACTGTTCTCAGCCTGCTCATGCCTTTCCTGACTTTCTCTTTGTCTGTTCTCAGCCAGCTCACGCAATTCCTGTCTATCTCTTTGACTGTTCTCAGCCTGCTCACGCAATTCCTTTATTTCTCTTTGAGTGTTCTCAACCTGCTCATGCAATTCCT
>NW_012267235.1:7902026-7926628 GCF_000151885.1 Dipodomys ordii
TCTTCTTCAGAGAAGTTTCTCTTTAAGTCTTTTGCCCACTTATTTATTGGGCAGTTGTTTCTTTGAGGATTTGTTGTTGGGGGGTTTAATTTTTTGAGTTTCATTCACCATTTTTACCAGTAATGTTTGTAGAACTTTTTGGGAACTCTCCTCTGGATTATTCATTATCTGTACTGCCACTTGATTATCATGAGTGGGATTTGAGATACCCAGACTTGCCATTTTTCTTGTGTTTTTCCTACTTGTTCTGTCCATTTGGTATGAAAGCAACACCAGTTTTGTGCAACACTATTTTAAGGCAAGTATCAACTAAAGTTCTGTAATCAACTAAAGTCAAAAGTCTGCAGATACAATCTATTTCAAGAGATACAGTCTATTCAACATTGAACAACTATGTATTAATGGGCTAAGAACAGCAAAGAAGAACTTGGCAAACCAGAAATTATTAGGTTTAGGAAGAAATGTGGGGAAAAATAGGGTTAGGGGGATGTGGGAAGGTAAAAGGAGAGTGAAATTAACCAAGTCCTAATCTCAAAGAGGGAAATGGATTGGACAGAATGGTAGGAGAAAGAGAAGAAAACAAAAGAAAAAAGGAGACCAGAAAAAATGGAAAAACAAAAATTTAAATTTAAAAAGTGAAACACTTAAAAATTATGCAAGTTTAAAAAAGTAATATTGAGAAAAGAACGTGGATAGGATGAGAGGAGGGGAAGGATAGAAAGGAAACATGAAAAACTAAAAAATAAAAATACTTAAAATAGAGGCTGGGAAGGTGGCTCAGTGGTAGAGCGCTTGCCTTGCATGCCTGAGGCCCTGGGTTCAATTCCTCAGCACCACATAAGCAAAAAGGAAAAAGCCGGAAGTGGCACTGTGGCTCAAGTGGTAAGCGCTAGCTTTGAGCTGAAGAGCTGAGGGACAGCGCCCAGGCCCAGAGTTCAGGCCCCATGACCAGACCCCCCCCCTGCAAAGAATACTTAAAATATTGTATAAAGAAAATATTGCTCTTAAGTAATTTAAGCCTAAGAGGTTTTGAATTGAATAATAAATTTCTGGATTAAGTGTGTTCACAGTGGGGGATAAGGTCTAATAATCGATGACTGGTATATCTGAGGATGAGCAGAACAGCAATTAAGTCACGCAAAAAAGAACACAAGAGAAGAAAATGTAAAAAGAATGAGAAAGAAAGAACAAAAAAGGACCAAAGGGTCAGTAAAGATTTTTTAAAAAAGCATACACACACATATACACCTAAAATAAAAATAAGAGGAAGAAGAAAAAAGATTAACAGAAAACATTTTTTTTAAATTAAAAATTAAAAGATGCTAAAAAGAGTTCTTTGATTTTTTTTGGGGGGGTGGGGGTGGATGGGAAGATCCTGTGTGCGTAACCAGTCTCTTGGTGGAGTCTTTGGTTTTCCTGTGGCTTGATTGGTTTCTTAAGTCAGTTTGTTTGGGGTGGCAGAAAAAATGCTCTGCTTTACCCAGGATTTTGTGATCCTTCTCCCAGGCTAGATCAGTGGGAGGGAGATCTGCTTTGAGTATCACAAAAGAGGGAGATGGCTGTTTCCTCTAGTTTGGAGATGCTGTTTTGAGGCTAGGTTAGAGTTGAGGTCTTTCAGCAAACAGTAGCTTTCCCCTGAGAGGATAGCTTCTGAGACACTCACAGAGCCCAGCCTGGAGCCATTTTCAGGGTTTATATTTGCTGAATTTCAATTGACTTTCTAGGCTGCTGTAGGGAGGGGCAGCCTCTGGCTCTGTTTACCCAGTGAAGAAAGCCACTCCTCCGGGGGCAGAGCTTTCTCTGCCTGGGCTGGTGACTTTCCCCTGGATGCAGTGGAGCCTGGCAGGTCAGGGCAGGTTCCTGTGACCTGCTAAATACTCTTTTCTTTTCTTCTAAGGCCTAATTTGGAGCTAGCAGCTTAGCTGGGCCTTTGACAGTATCAAAGATGGAGATATTCGGTAGTGGGGGGGGGGAAGGATGGCCTTCCCTCCTCTGTTCCCTGAGAAGGAGTGAGGATGTCAGGGTTCTACTCACTTCAGAGTGTTGGTTCCTGGGTGGTCTCTGGTCTGCGATCTGCAGGATGAAGATATCTGCTCCTTGTCAGTTCTTGCTGGTGTTGAGTAGAATTTGCTCCCCTGATGCATCTGGTGCCTTTGTCCTTGACTCTCTGTGTTGTAGGTATGTCAGCTACAGCTGCTGCCACCGCTGCCACAGCCTCGGCTGCTGGCAAGTGCTCAGATCTCTCTCCTTGCCTGGATTTTCCTTCTCTGGCCAAACTCTTTGTACTGTGATGGCACACTTGGTGTAATTCTCTGGCCTAGGACTGTTCACTGGAACACTAAAACTGCTTTCTATGCAAGAGCTTGTTTAGCCTCCAGCTTCTCCTCTGCCATCTTCCTGGAACTCAGTCTCATTCTATTTCAAATGTGGCATATACTTTGTATTCCAGAAACCCATTGTCAGCTCATAAACATTTGACATCACAAACCCTTTGTGAAATCACATTGCCATTGGGATATGATTAAGACACTGTGACACAACTTACCTATCCTCATAAATCTTGTGACAGATTGCCATGGTGATATCTTAGGCCCTCTGTGAAATCATAATCTTTTTCAACCTTGTACTATTTCAGCTATGATATGTGATATCAGAAATCCATTATGACATCATGACCATTGTTGCATCACATTGCTATTATGACATTAGTAAGGAATTCATAGCATTTGTAACAAATCATAGCTTTTTCACATCACAGTCCCTTTGTGAAATCATATAATAATTGTGAATTAAGGACAATTGGGACTGGTCATGCCATTGTGACATCACAAACCCATTGTGATATCACAAACCTATTGTGACCTCATCACCATTATGGCATCACGAAATAATGGTGACATCAAAATATTATTATGACTTGATATTGTGTCATCACATTGCCATTATGATATCACTGACCAGTGTGTTTTCATAAACCTATTATTACTTTATAACCTTTTAGAAAATTCATGCCCTTTGGGACCTCAGACTCCTTTTGTAAACTTATCTACTCAACATGAACTAATAGCAGTTGATAGCTGAAATGTCATTGATACATCACAAATCACTGTGATGGTATACCTATTATGACATCACATTGTAATCATGATCTCATAAACCTTTTATGATACAATAATGTAGTATTGCAACTCATTGTCCTCACAAAACCACTATGACATCACATTTCGACATCACATTTCTATTATGATAACACTGTCCATTGTGATTTTGTGAACCTATAATGGATGACCTGCATAATATTTTAGAAATCAGACAACCCATATCCTCATTGCCAACTAGTAAAAATTGAAATTGGACATATGACTATGATATTTCAAACACATTGTGACAGCCCAAACCCATTGTGACCTCATCAACATGGTGATATATCACCCCTTTGTGAAATCATATTGCTGTGTGACATCACTATCACATTATGATATCACAAACCTATTGTGACCTCATAGCCCCTTTGAGAAACACATGGCATTTGTGACATCACAGTGCCTCTGTGTACCCATATCCTCATTTTGAGCTAATGAAAATTAAGATCAGCCATGCTTTTGTAACATCACAAACCATTTGTAACCTCATCACCATTGTGACATTACATTGTCATCATGGCACCATCAGCTGTGACATGACAAAACTAAAATGACATCATAGCAATGTGAAATGACATGGTCATTGAAACCTCATAACCATTGTATATTACAAACCCTTTGTGAAATCACATTGCTATTATATCAGTAACCCACTGTGATATCACAAACCTGTCCTGTCCTTATAACTCTTGGGACATATTGCCATTGTGATATCTGAGGTCCTTTGTGAGCTCATAATCTGTTTTCATATTTCAGATATAATGTGATATCAGAAATCCATTCTGACATCATGACCATTCTGACATCACATAGCCATTATGACATTACTGTGATATTGTGACATCACAAACCTGTTAGGACTTCATAACATTTGTGATAACATATGGCCTTTGTGACATTATAGTCCTTTGTGAACTCATATAGTGATTGTGAATTAATGGCAATTGAGGTGGAGCATGCCAATGTGACATCACAAATCCATTGTGAAATCACAAGCCTAATGTGACCTCGTCACTATTATGGAATTACCAACTAATGATGACATCAAAACATTATTACCATATGATATTGTGACATTGCCATTATGATATCACTGTGCTATGATGTTTTCACAAACCTATTATTACCTCAGAACACTTTAGAAACTTCATGGCCTTTGGGAATCTCAAACTCCTTTTGTAAACTCATATCCTCATTGTGAACTAATAGAGATTGAGATCTGATATGTCATTGTGACATTATAAACCCATTGTAATGGTATTACCAATGTGACATCACAAACCTATTATGACATAACTTTGTAGCATTGCTAATTCATTTACATCACAAATGTGCTATGACATCATATTTTGACATCATATTTCCATTATGATAACATAGTCTAGTGTGATTTTGTAAACCTATTATGGATGACCCCATAATATTTTAGTAGACAGGCTCTCTTTTTGAAATTTTATCCTCATTGTGAGCTAGTAGCAATTGAAATTGGACATCTCATTGTCATATTACAGTTATTGTGACATCAAACCCATTGTGACCTCATTACCACTGTGACATCAACAAACCCATTGTTTCATCATATTGACATTGTGATGTCACTATCACAATGTGATATCACATACCTATTGTGACCTCATAGGACTTTTTAATGCATATTTTTATTGTAAAGATACTGTGCAGAGTGTGTACAGTTACATGAATAAGTGAGTACATTTCCTATGAAGCATTGTTACCAACTCCTTTGTTTTTCCCCTACCATTCCTTCCCTCCCCACCTTCCCATCTCCTCCCTCTCCTCCCCAAGTTGTAAAGTTCGTTTTCAGCATTGTGTCTTGTACATCTCATTGTTATAATGGGTCAACCTGTATCCTTCTTTCATCAGCTTTTTATTTCCCATCAACTCCCAAAATTAGAATAATGTATATACAAGTTGAACCTTTGTGAAACACATGGCCTTTGTGAGATCACAGTGCCTGTGTGTACCCATATCCTCATTGTGAGCTAATAACAATTGAGATTAGACATGCCATTGTAACATCACCAACCCTTTGTGACATCATCACTGTTGTGGCATCACATTGACATCATGACACCATCAGTCCACCATGATATCACAAAACTACAATGACATCATTGCATTTAGACATCACCTGGTCCTTTGACATCATGGACACATTGTGAATGCCTATTCTGTGATTTCATTCTATTTCAAATGTGGCTGGCACGTGCATTGATATTAGAAACCTATTGTGACCTCATAAACATAGTGACAGCACAAAATCTTTGTGACATCACATTGCCATTGTGGTATCACTAACCAACTGTGACATCAAAAACCTGTCCTGTCCTCATAAATCTTGTGACATGTTGCCATGGTGATGTCTTAAGCTTGTTGCGATCTCATAACCAGTTTTCAAACTCATTTTAGATATGTGATGTCAGAAATCCATGCTGACATCATAAACATTGTGATGTAATGTCACATTGCCATTATGACATTGCTGTTACATGGTGACATCACACATCTGTTAGTACTTCCTAACCTTTGTGACAACACATGGCCTTTGTGAAATCACAGTCCCCTTGTATGTACACACACTCATTGTGAATTACTGATAATTGAGATTGGGAATACTGTGACATCACAAACCCATTGTAACAACACAATCATATTGTGATCTCATCACCATTATGGAATCACCAAGTAATTGTGATGTCAAAACATAAATATGATATATTAATGTGACATCATATTGCCATTAAGATATCACTGGCCCATTGTGAACCTAATATGATTTCATATCATTTTAGAAAATTCATGACCTTTGGGACTTCAAATTCCTTTTGTAAACACATATCTTCATTATGAACTAATACCAAGTGAGAGCCGATATGTCATTAGGACATGACAAATCCATTGTGATGGCATCTGAATTGAGGTCACATTGCCATCATGACATCACAAACCTATTTTTACATAACATTGTATTATTGACAACTCATTGACATCACAACCTACTATGACTACATATTTTGACATCACATTTCTATTATTATTACACTGTCCATTGAGATTTTGTGCACTGATTATGGGTGGCCCCATAATATTTTAGAAACAATTTCTTTGTGAACTAATTTCCTCATTGTGAACTAGTAACAATTGAATTTGGACATGTCATTGTGATTTTACAAACTGGTTGTGACATCAAAAACCCATTGTGACATCCTCACCACTGTGACATCACAAAACCATTGTGACATCACATTTCCATTGTGTTTTCACTATCACATTGTGACATCACAAAACTATGGTGTGCTCATAGCATCTTTGAGATACATATGGCCAAAGTGAAATCACAGTCCCTTTGTGTACCCATATCATCTTTGACAATTGATGTTAGACATGCCATTGTAACCACAGAAACCCTCTGACATCAACATTGTGACATCACATAGTCTAAAGGATACCATCAGCTCAGTGTGACATCACAAAATACTATGACATCATATCATTATGATATCACATGTTCAATGTGAAGTCAAAGACACATTGTGAATGTCTATTCTTTGATTTCCTTTGATATCACAAACCCATTGTGACCTCATCACCACTGTGACATCACAAAGCCTTTGAGACATCACATTGCCATTGTGATATCACTAATCCACTGTGACATCACAAATCCTTCCTGTCCTCATAAATCTTGGGAAATGTTTCCATGGTGGTCTTAGGCCCTTTGTAAGCTCATAATCTGTTTTTGACTGTATGTTTCAGGTATGATATGTGGTAAAAGAAATCTTCTCCCACAGTATAACCCCTGCTCTCACTGTATTTGATGTCAGTATAACTTGTGGAAGGGAAGGGGGAAAACAAGTCGTTTAAATAAGGATACAGGTGGACCTATTGCAACAATGAGAAGTACAAGTTGTCATGTTGAAAACGAACTTTACAACTTTGGTAGGGGGGTGGGGGGAATATTGGGGGGGAGGCTTGGAAGGGATGGGAAGGGGAAACAAAGGAGGAGGCTACAATGCTTGATAAGAAATGTACTCATTATCTTGCCCATGTAATTGTAACCTCTCTGTACAGTTTTTTTCACAAAAAAAGAAATCCTCTGACCTCATGATCGTTGTGACATCATATTGTCATCATGACATTACTGTCACAATATAACATCACAACCTTGTTGGTAACTCATAGTGTTTGTAACAATATATGGCCTTTGTGATATCCCAGTCCCTGTGTGAACTCATACACTCATTGTGAATTACTGACATTTGAAAACACAAACCTATTTTGACCTTTCACTGTTATGGTATCACCAACTAATTGTAACATCAAAACATTATTATGACATGATTTTGTAACATCATATTGCCATTATCATACCACTGTTCCATTGTGTTTTCAAAAACCTATTATAACCTCTTAATATTTTAGGAAATTCATGGCCTTAAGGACCTCAAACTACTTTTGTAAACTCATACCCTCATTATGAACTAATAGCGATTGATATCTGATATGTCACTGTGATATCACACACCCTATGTGATGGCATCATTGTGATATCACATGGCCATCGTGACATCACAAACGTATTATGAAATAACCTTTTAGTATTGCCAACTCATTGACATCACAAAACTATTATGACATCATCTTTTCACTTCACATTTCTATTATGATAACATAGTCCATTGTTGTTTAGTGCACCTTTTATGAATGACTCCATAACATGTAGAAAACAGTCTTTCTTTGTGTACTCATATGCTCACTGTGATCTAGTAGCAATTGAAATTGCCCATGTCATTGCAATATTACAAACTTCTTGTAATATCACATTGACCTCATCACCACAGTGACATCACAAACCCATTGCATCATCACATTGCCATTGTGATATCACCATCACAATGTGACCTCACAAACCCAGTGTGACCTCATAGCACCTTAGAGAAACACATGGACTTTTTTTTTTAATTTGTGAAAATATTGTACAGAGGGGTTACAATTGCATGGGCAGGATAATGCGTACATTTCTTACCAAGCATTGCAGCCTCCTCCTTTGTTTACCCTTCACATGGACTTTTTGACATCAAAGTGCCTCTGCATAACCATATTCTCATGAGCTAAGGACAATTGAGATCACACATGCCATTGTAACATCACAAAACCTTTATGACATCATCACCATTGCGATATCACATGGTCATCATGACATCATCAGCTCCTAGTGACATCACAAACCTACAATGACATCATAGCATTGTGACATCACATGATCAATGTGATGTCATGGACATATTTTGAACACCTATTCTGTGATTTAATTCTATTTTAAATGTGGCATGTGCTTTGATATCAGAAACCATTGTGACCTCATAAATATTGTGATGTCAGAAACCCTTTTTGACATCACATTGCCATTGTGAATCACTCTTTGTGACACCAAACTTGTCCTGCCATATCACCTTTGTGACATGTTGCCAATGTCAAAATGAGTTGGTCCTTTGAGAGCTGAAGATCTGTTTTTGACCTTATAATATTTCAGATATGACATGTAATATCCGAAGCCCATTGTGTCATCAAGACTATTGTGATATCATATTGCCATTATGACATTACTGTTACATTGTGACATCACAAAACTGTTAGGACTTCATAACATTTGTGACAACGCATGGCATCAGAGTCCCTATGTGAACTCATATACTTAAATTGTGAATTAATATCAATTGAGATCAGGCATGCCATTGAGACATCGCAAACCTATTGACATCACAAACCCATTGTGATATCACAAACTTATTGTGTCCTAGCCACCATGAGAGCATCAATAAATAATTGTGACATCAAAACATTTTTATGACATATTGTGACATCAGTAGATGAATGGATCAAGCAAATGTGGTATATATACACAATGGAATTCTATGCCTCCATCAGAAAGAATTGACATTGCCCCATTTGTTAGGAAATGGAAAGACTTGGAAAGAATTATATTAAGTGAAGTAAGCCAAGCCCAAAGAAACATAGGTCCCATGATTTCCCTTATTTGCAATATCTAGTATATGATGAGTCAAGCAGAAAAGGTCAGATAAGGTGATGTTAGGAAAATGAACCCTAAGATATGTATTTAAATGTTTTTTTCTTTCATGCATATGTTTCTAATGCAATTATAAGATTATTTCTTTGTTGTTTGTATGTCCCTCCCCCACAGTATAACCCCTGCTTTCACTGTATTTGATGTCGGTATAATTTGTGGAAGGGAAGGGGAAAAACAAGTCATTTAAATAAGGATACAGGTGGACCTGTTGCAACAATGAGAAGTACAAGTTTTCATGTCAAAAATGAACCTTACAACTTGGGGAGAATTGGGTGGGGGGGAGGGAGGATGGGAAGGGATGGGAAGGGTAAACAAAGGAGGAGGCTACAATGCTTGATAAGAAATGTACTCAATATCTTGCCCATGTAATTGTAACCCCTTTGTACAGTATTTTCACAATAAAAGAGAGAAAAAACACTTTTATGACATATTGTGACATCACATTGCCATTATCATATCCCCATCCCATTGTGTTTTTACAAATCTATTATGATATCATAAAACTTTAGAGAATTCAAGGACTTAGGGACTTCAAACTTCTTTTGTAATCTCATATCCTCATTGTGATCTATTAGCTATTGACATCTGATATATCATGACATCACAAACTCACTGTGATGGCATCAGCATTGTGACATCTCATTGCCATTATGACATTACTGTCACATTGTGAAATCACAAACCTGTCAGGACTTCATAAGGTTTGTGACAATTCATGGTCTTTGTGACATCATAAACCTGTTACAAATTTATAACAATTGTGACAACACATGGTCTTTGTGATATCACAGTCTCTTGTGAACTCATACACTCATTGTCAATTAATGACAATTGAGATTAGACATGCCACTGTGACATTACAAACCCATTGTGAAATTACATTGTTATTATGATATCAGTGTTCCATTGGGTTTACATAAACCCATTAACATTTTAGAAACCTCATAACATTTTAGAAAATTCATGGCATTTTTGATCTCAAGGTCCTTTTGTAAACTCATATCCTAATTTTGAACTAATAGTAATTGAGATCCTATATGTAATTATGACATCATAAACCCATGGGGATGGCATCACATTTGTGACATCACACAGTCATGGTTACATCAAAAACCTATTATGACATAATATTGTAGTATTGCCAACTCATTGACATCACAAAACATTCCTATTATGAAAACACTGTCCATTGTGATTTTGCAAACCTATACAAAATCATTGTGACATCATAAACCCATTATGACATCACTATCACATTGTGACATAGCAAACCTATGGTGATCTCATAGCATGTTTGAAAACCATGTAGTCTTTGGGACATCACAGTTCCTTTGTGTACCTATATCCTCACTGTGAGCTGATGACAATTGAGATCAGAAATGCTATTGTAACATCACAAACCCTTTGTGATGTCATCAGATTTTGACATCACATTGGCATCATGACTCCATCAACTCACCTTGATATCAGAAATTTACTATGATATATTTTGACATCCCATTTCAATTATGATAAACTGTTCATTGTGATTTCATAAACATATTATGGGTAACAACATTTTTAGAAAATGGGCTCCCTTTGTGAACTCATATTCTCATTGTAAACTAGTAGCTATTGAATTTGGGCATGTTGTGATATTACAAACTCACTTTGACATCACAAACCCATTGTGACCTCTTCACTACTGTGACATAACTAACCCATTGTGACATCACATTTCTGTTGTGACATCACCATCACATTGTGATATCACAGTCCTATTGTCACCTCATTGCACCTTGTTAAATGTATTTTTTGTTGTAAAGGTATTTTACATAGGGTTTACAGTTACATGAGTAAGGTAATGAGGACATTTCCTATCAAGCATTACCCCCTACTTTGTTTTTTCCTACTATCCCTTCCCTCCACACCTCCTCATCTCTCGCTTCCCCTCCCCATGTTGTAACATTCTATTTCAACATTGTCATGTACATCTCATTGTTACAAAGGGTCAACCCATGTCCTTGTTTCATTATTTTGTTATTTCCCTACCCATCCCATAATTAGAAAAATGTATATACAAGATACACCTTGAGAAACAAATGGCCTTTGTGACATCACAGTCCCTTTGTGTATCCCTATCCTCATTGTGAGTTAATGACATTTCAGATCAGACATGTCATTGTAACCTCACAAACCCTTTGTGACATCATCCCCATTGTGACATCATATTGTCATGATACCATCAGCCCATTGTGAATCACAAAACTACAATGACATAACATTATGACATATCCCAGTCATTCTGATGTCTGACATATTATTAACACCTATTCTGGGATTTCATTCTATTTCAAATGTGGCATGTTTTTTGACATCAGAAATCCATTGTAACCCCATAACCTTTGTGACATCACAAACCCTTTGAGACATCACATTGCCATTAGGACATAACTGTGATATCAAAAACCTGTCCTGTCCTAGTAACACTTGTGACATCATCATGGTGATATCTTAGGCCCTTTGTGAGCTAATGTTTGGAACCTTATAATATTTCAGATATGTAATATCAGAAATCCATTGTGACATGACCATTGTGACATCATATTGCCATTATGACATTACTGTCATAGTGTGACCTCACAAACCTGTTAGCACTTCATAACATGTGACAACACCTGTCTTTTGTGACATCACAGTCCTTCTGTGACCTCTATACTCATTGTCAATTGATGACAGTTGAGTTTGGACATGCCATTGTGACATCACAAACCCACTGTGACATCACAGACCTGTCCTGTCCTCATAAATCCTGTGACATGTTGCTATGGTGATATCTTAAGCCCTTTGTGAGCTCATAATCAGTTTTGGACCACATCACATTTTATATATGATATGTGATATCAGAAATACTGTGTGATATCATGACCATTGTGACATTACATTGCAATTATAACATTACTTTCACATTGTGACAACACAGACCTGTTAGGATTTCATAATATTTGTGACAACACATGGTCTTTGTGATGCCACAGACCCTTTTGAACTCATACACTCATGAATTAATGGCATTTGAGATCAGACATGCCATTTTAACATCACAAACCTATGTGACACCATCACCATTATGACAACACATCAACATCATGACACAGTCCACCGTGAGATCACAAAACTATAATGACATCACAGAATTATGATATCACATGTTCATTGTGACATCATAGACACATTGTGAATGCCTATTCTGTGATTTCATTCTATTTCGAATGTGGCATGTGCTTTGATATCAGAAACCCATTGTGACCTTATAATCTTTGTGACATCACAAATCTTTTGAGACATCACACTGCCATTATTGCCATTATGATATCACTAACCCGCTATGACATCACCAACCTGTCCTGTCCTCATAAGTCCTGTAGCTTGTTGACATGGTGATATTTTAGGCCCTTTGTAAGCTCATCATCCATGTTCAACCTCATAGTATTTCAGATGTGATATGTGATACCAGAAATCCATTGTGACACCATGACTACTATGATATCACATTGCCATTATATCCTTAGTGTCACATTGTAACTTCACAAACCTATTAGAACTTCATAACATTTGAGACAGCAAATGGCCTTTATGACATTACAGTCTCTTTGTGAACTCATATAGTCATTAAATTCATCACAATTGAGATCAGGCATGCCATTTTGACATCACAAACCCACTGTGACCTCCTTTCCATTATGGTATCACCAACTAATTGTGGCATCAAAGCTTTATTATGACTTGATATTGAGACATCACATTGACATTATGATATCACTGTTCAATTATGTTTTCACAAACTTGTAACTACCTCATAACATTTAGGAAAATTCATGGGGCTGGGAAGGTGGCTCAGTGGTAGGGTGCTTTCCTTCCATGCATGAGGCCCTGGGTTTGATTCCTCAGCACCACATAAGCAGAAAAAGCCAGAAGTGGTGCTGTGGCTCAAGTGGTAGAGCGCTAGCCTTTATCTGAAGAGCTGAGGGACAGTGCCCAGGCCCAGAGTTTAAGCCCCACGACCAGCAAAAAAAAAAAAAAAAGGAAATTCATGACCTTTGGGATCTAGAGCTCCTTTTGTAAACTTGGATCTTCATTTTGAACTAATAGTCATTGAATTCTGATATGTCATTGTGACATCACAAATCCATGGTGATGACATCACTATTGTGATACCAGATTGCCATCATGACATCACAAACCTATTAGGGCTTAAAACATTGTAGCATTGACAAATCATTGACATCAAAAAACTACTATGACATCACATTTTGACATCACATTTCTATTATAGTAACAATGTCCATTGGGATTTAGCAAAACTATAATTGACTCTTATCATTTTGCAAAACAGGCTCTCCAGTGAACTCATATACTCATTGTAAACTATTAGAAATGGAAATTTGACATATCAATGTGATATTAAAAATTTGTTGTGACATCACTAACCCATTGTAGTCTCATAAACACTATGACATCACAAACTCATTGTAATATCACATTGCTGTTGTGATATCACTATCACATTGTAAAAATCACAAGCCTATTGTGACCTCATGGCACCTTTGAGAAACACATGGCCTTTGTGACATCACAGTTGCTTTATATACCCATGTCCTCATTGTGAGCTAATAACAATACCATTGCAACATCATAAATCCTTTGTGAAATTATGACCATGTGACATCACGTTGTCATCATGACAGCATCAGCATACTGTAATATCACAAAAGTACAAATACACAAAAATGTTATGACAGAACATAGTCATTGAGACATCATAGACACATTGTGAATGCCTATTCTGGGATTTATTCTATTCCAAATGTGGCATGTGCTTTGATATCAGAAACCCATTTTGACCTCATATCCATTGTGACATCACAAACACTCTGTGACATCACCAACCATTCCTGTCCTTAGAACTGTTCTGACATATTGCCATGATGATATCTTAGGCCCATTGTGAGCTGATAATCTATTTTCAACCTTGTAATATTTCAGATATGATGTGTCAGAAATCCATTGTGACATCATCACCATTGTGACATCAGATTACCATTATGACATTAGTGTCACATTGTGACATGGCAAAACTTTTAGAACTTCATAACGTTTGTGACAATGCATGACCTTTGTGACATCACAGACCCTTTGTGAACTCATACACTCCTTATGAATTAATGACATTTGGGATTGGGCATGCCATTGTGACATGAAAAACCCATTGTGACCTCCCAAACCCATTGTGGCCTCGGCACCATGATGGCATCCACAAAAAACTGTGGCATCAAAACATTCTTATGACATGGTATGTTGGCATCACATAGCCATTATTATATCACTGTACCCATTGTGTTTTCACAAACCTATTATGATATAGCATCGTAGTATTGCAAACTCATTGACATCACAAAACTACATCATTTTTTACATCATGTTTATATTATATGAATATTGTTTATTGTGATTTACATTGATTACAAACTTGTGACAGCACAAACCCATTCTGACTTCATCATCACTCTGACATCACAAACCCATTTTGACATCACTATCTCATTTTGACATCACAAACATGTGACCTGATGGCACCTTTGGGAAACACATGGCCTTTGTGAAATCATAGTCCCCTTTTGTACCCATATCCGTATTGTAAGCTAATGACAATTGAGATCAAACATGCTATTATAACATCACAAAACTTTGTGAAATCATGACCATTGTGACATCACATTTTCATCATGATACTATCAGCCCATGGTGACATCACAATATGACAATGACATAGCATTATGACATCACATTATCACCATGACATCATAAATAGATTGTGAATGCCTATTCCAGGATTACATTCTATTTCAAATGGGGCATGTGCTTAAATATCAGAAACCCATTGTCACCTTAAAACCACTGTCACATCACAAAACCTCTGTGACATCGCATTGCCTTTGTGATATAACTAACCCACAGTGACATCACAAACCTCATAACCTTTGTCCTCATTACCTTTGTGACATGTTGCCATGTTGATATCTTAGGCCCTTTGTGAGCTCATCATCTGTTTTCTACCTCATATTTCAGATGTGACAATACCAGAAATCCATTGTGATATCATGACCATTGTGATATCACATTTCTATTATATTACTGTCACATTATGACATCACAAAACTGTTAGGACTTCATAACATTTTTAACACAGGGCCATGGTGACATCACAGTTCCTTTGTGAACTCATACGCTCATTGTGAATTAATAACAATTGAGATTGGGCATGACATTGTGACATCATAAACACATGATTTCACAAATGTATTGTGACCTCATCACCATTATGGTACCACCAACTAATTGTGACATCAAAACCTTACTATGATATGATATTGTGACATCACATTGCAATTATGATATCACCATCCTGTTGTGTTTTCAAAAACCTATTATGACCTCATAACCTTATAAAAAATTTGACAATGGCATGTCTGATCTCAATTGTTATTTGATCACAATGAGGTATGGGTTGGCAAAGGGACTGTGATGACAATAAAGCTATGTTTTTTTCTCAAAGGGGCTATGAAGTCACAATAGGTTTGTGATGTCACAATGTATAATGGTGTCAACAACCAAAATGTGATATCACAGTGAGTTTGTGATGTCACAGTGTTGATGAGGTCACAATGGGTTTGTGATGTCCCAATGAGTTTGGAAGATAACAATGGCATGTCCAATTTCATTTACTAGTTCACAATGAGGATATGAATTCTCAAAAAAAGCTTATTTTCTAGACTAGTCATGCCAAGTGTGTCAAAATAGTACAGAGAGTTTGGCCAGAGAGGAAAAATCCAGGCAGCTTGGTAAAGGAGATTTGAGCACCTGCTGGTGTTTGCAGTGGCGGCGGCAGCTGAGGAGGAGGTGGTGGTGGTGGCAGTGGCAGCTGCTGCTGTGGCTGCCATATCAACAAGGAAGAGCTCGGGACAAAGGCACCAGAGGTATTGTGCAAGTGACTTCTACTCACTGCCAGCAAGAACTGACAAGGAGCAGGGATCTTCATTGTGAGGACCAAAGACAGTCACAGACCGTAGATGGCTCGGAAGCTAAGGGACAGGCATGAGTACACCAAAAAAATTCTCACTCCTTCTCACAGAGCAGCAGTGGGAAGGTAGCCCCTTCCCCACGACTGGAGAAGAACTCCATCTTGATACAGACAAAGCCTGCAGCTAGCATGCAACTCAGGACTTGGAAGAAGACGATAGAAGATAATCAACAGGTCACAGGAACCTGACCTGCCCAGCTCAGCTCCACCCAGGGGAAAGTTACCCTTCCCAGGCAGAGGTGGCTCTGCCCAAAGAGGAGTGACTTTCTTCACTGCATACACAGAGCCAGAGGTGGGCCCTCCTCACTGCAGCCTAGGCAGCAGACCCAACAGCAGGAGGAGTAAAAGAAAAACAATTGAAACTCAGTAAACATAAAATCTGAGAATTGCTCCAGGCTGCGCTCTGTGAGTGTCTGAGGAGCTAGCCTCTCAGGGTAAAGCTACTGATTGCTGACAGGCCTCAATCCTACCCACAACCTAACCCCATCACAACAATTCCAAGCTAGAAGACACAGCCATCTCCCTCTTTTGTTATACTTAAAATAGATCTCCCTCCCATTGAACTAGACTGGGATGAGGGTCATAAAGTTCTGGCAGAGCTTCTTTCTGCCTGTTCAAACTAACTTAAGAAACCAATCAAGCCACAGGAAAACCAAACACTACAAGCAAACCATAGACTCCACCAAAAGACTGGTTACGGATACAGGGGAGACACAAAATCTTACCCCCACGAAAAATTATAGAACACTTTTTTCTACCTAATTTTTAAAAAATTAAAAATGATTTTTTAAAATAATTTTTATTTTAGGTGTGTGTGTGTGTGAGTTGTATACCTTTATTTACATTTTTTATTGTGAAAATACCATACAGAGGGGTTACAATTATGTGGGCAAGGTAATGAGTACATTTCTTATCAAGGATTGCTGTTGTTGCCTCCTCCTTTGTTTCCCTTTCCCATCCTTTCCCATCTCCCCATCCCCCATCTCCTCCCTTCCCTTCCACTTCCTCCCTCCCCCAAACCCACCCATCCCCCGTCAAAGTCGTAAAGTTCGTTTTTTTTTCTACATAACATCTTATAGATCTCATTGTTGCAATGGATCCACCTGTATCCCTATTTAAACAATTTGTTTTTTTTTTTCTTCCCCTCCACAAATTATACCAACATCAAATACAGTGAAAACAGGGGTTATACTGCGAGGGAGGGACATATAAAGCAACAAAGAAATCATCTTATAAATATGTTAGAAACAATTGCAAGTGTTTTTTAAAACTCTTTTTACTCTTTTCCTTTTTGGGGTGTTTTTTGTGTGACTTAATTGTTGTCCTGCTCATCCCCAGTTATATACCCACCTTTGGTTATTAAACTTTATTCTTTAATGTGTGCATACCTAATTTAGAAATTGATTACTCAATTCACAAACTCTCAGCCTTAATTCCTTTAATAGTAGTATTACTTCTTTATATTTATATAAATTTTTAAGTGTTTCATTTTTAAATTTTTTACTTTTTCATTTTCCTTGTTTCCTTGTCTCTTTCCTCCTATCCGTATTCTCTCTTAGCATTATTCCATTATGCTCATATAATTTTTAAGTGTTTCATCTTTTAATTTGAAATTTTTACTTTTTCCTTTTTCCTTTTTTTTTTAAATCTCTCTCCTCCTTTCCTTCTGTTTCCTCTCTCTGAATTTACATCTTGGTTAAATTCCCTTTCTCCTTTTCCCTCCTCACATCTCTCTAATCTTATTTTCTTCCCACAATTCTCCCTAACCTTATTAATTTCTAGTCTGTTCACTCCTTCTTTGACGTTTTTAGTCCATGAATCCATAGTTGTTTGTTGTTGAACTAGATTGTATCTGTTGAACTAGATTGTATCTGTACTCATTTTGACTGTGTCAAAAAATTTGTGCAACTACACGGTTCTGGTTGATGCTTCCTTAAAATAGTGTTCTAGCACAGAATTGGTTTTGCTTTCATACCAAACAACAGAACAAGCTGGAGAAACACAAGAAAAAAGGCAAGTCCAGGAATCTCAGCTTCCACTCATGATAATCAGGCGACAAAGCAGTTAATGAATAGTCCAGAGGAGAGTTCCCAAAATGCTCTATAAACACTACTGATAAACATTCTGGATGCTTCTGGAAGATGGCAGAGGAGAAGCTGGAGGCTAAAAAAGCTCTTGCATACAAGGCAGTTTTAGTGTTCCAGTGAACAGTTCTAGGCCAGAGAATTACACCAAGTGTGCTATCACAGTACAGAGAGCTTGGCCAGAGAGGGAAAATCCAGGAAAGGAGATAGATCTGAGCACTTGCCAGAAGGTGTGGCTGCAGTGGCTGAGCTGGCAGCCATAGCCACTATACCTACAATAGAGAGAGTCTGGGACAAAGGCACCAGATGCAGTGGGCAAGCAGATTCTACTCAACACCAGTAAGAACTGATAAGGAGCAGATATCTTCATCCTGCAGATCGCAGACCAGAGACCACCCAGGAACCAACACTCTGAAGTGAGTAGAACCCTGACATCCTCACTCCTTCTCAGGGAGCAGAGGAGGGAAGGCCCCCCCCCCCCCCCCCCCCACTAGTGGAGATCTCCATCTTTGATACTGACAAAGGACTGACTGAGCAGCTAGCTCCAACTCAGGCCTTGGAAGAAAACAAAAGAGTATTTAGCAGGTCACAGGAACCTGCCCTGACCTGCCAGGCTCAACTCTACCCAGGGGAAAGTCACCCAGCCCAGGCAGAGAAAGCTCTGTCCCCAGAGGAGTGGCTTTCTTCACTGGGTAAACAGAGCCAGAGGCTGCCCCTCCCTACAGCAGCCTAGACAGTCAATTGAAATTCAGTAAACATAAACCCTGAGAAAGGCTCCTGGCTGGGTTCTGTGAGTGTCTCAGAAGCTAGCCTCTCAGGGAAAAGCTACTGTTTGCTGAAAGGCCTCAACTCTACCCAGAACCTAGCCTCATCACAGCATCTCCAAACTAGAGGAAACAGCCATCTCCCTCTTTTGTGATACTCAAAACAGATCTCCCTCCTACCAAACTAGCCTGGGAGGAGGATCACAAAATCCTGGGTAAAGCAGAACATTTTTCTGCCTGCCCAAACAAACTGACTTAAGAAACCAATCAAGCGACAGGAAAACCAAACACCACAAGCAGACCAGAGATAGCACCAAGAGACTGGCTATGGACACAAGGGAGATACAGGATCTTCCCATCCACCCCCCAAAAAAAGTCAAAGAACTCTTTTTTTGTATCTTTAAAAAAATTTTCTTCTTCAATTTTTCTATAAAAAATTGATTACAATTAATCTTTTTTCTTCCTCTTATAACTTTTATTTTAGGTGTATATGTGTGTGTGTGCTTTTAAAAAAATCTCTACTGACCTTTTGGTAATTTTTTTCTTTCCTTGTCAATCTTTTTACTTTTTCTTCTTTTGTTATTTTTTGCGTGAATTAATTGCTTTTTTGCTCATCCTCAGATATACCCATCATCGATTATTAGACCTGATCCCCCATTGTGTACACATTTAATCCAAAAATTTATTACTCAATTCAAATCCTCTTAGGCTTAAATTCCTTAGTAGCAGTATTATCTCCTTATACCTATACAATATTTTAAGTATATTTATTTTTAGTTTTTCATGTCTCCTTTCTATCCCTCCCCTCCTCTCATCTTATCCCTGTTCTTCTCTCAATATTATTTGGCTAATTTTTAAGTGTTTCACTTTTTAAATTTAAATTTTTTGTCCATTTTTTCTTGTCTCTCTTTTTTCTTTTTTTTCTCTCTCTCCTATCATTCTGTCCAATCCATTTCCCTCTTTGAGATTAGGACTTGGTTAATTTCACTCTCTTTTTACCTTTCCACATCCCTCTAACCCTATTTTTCCCCACATTTCTCCCTAAACCTAATAATTTCTGGTTTGCCAAGTTCTTCTTTGCTGTTCTTAGTCCACTAATACATAGTTGTTTGATGTTGAATAGACTGTATCTGTTGAACTAGATTGTATCTTCAGACTTTTGACTGTGCAATTACAGGACTTTGGTTGATGTTTGCCTTAAAATAGTGTTCTAGCACAAAACTGGTGTTGCTTTCATGCCAAATGGGCAGAACAAGCAGGAAAAACACAAGAAAAATGGCAAGTCTGGGTATCTCAACTCCCACTCATGATAATCAGGTGACAGAACAGATAATGAATAATCCAGAGGAGAGTTCCCCAAAAATTCTACACACACTACTGGTAAACATGGTGAATGAGAAGATTGAAAACCTGCAAAGGACTCAGTGTGAGTATGATAGGGAGAGAGAGGAGGCAAACCAAAGATCAATACAGGAAGCTCATGACCATGAGGAAGCTCCTCACAGATTGATACAGGAATTATGTGAGCAGGTTGAGAACATTCAAAGAAAAATAAAGGAATTGCATGAGCAGGTTGAGAACAGACAAAGAGAAAGTCAGGAAAGGCATGAGCAGGCTGAGAAGAATCAAAGAAATGGCAGGAGTTGCGTGAACATGAGGAACTAAAGCAAAGAGTAATACAGGAATTGAGAGACCAGGTAGAGAATACACAAAGATCACTAAAGGCATTCATGGAATCCATTAACAAAGAGCTGAAGGAAGTCAGGGAGACCACAAAGGGAATGCTGAATGGAGCCCAACAGAAGGACTGGGAGTACAAAGAAACCATAACCAATCAACTAAGTGATTTGAGAATAAACACTGAACACCAAATTAGCTAAGTAAAGAAGTTCATTTAAGATCTAAAACAAACCTCCAACAAAGAATTTGAAGCCATCAAAGCTGGCCTATTAGAAGGAAAAGAAATAAAAAAACAAAGTAGAAAGTCGTGACAGTAGGTTGGACCATGAAGAAGATCAAATCTCGGGGATTGAAGACAGCCTAGATATTGTAGAGAAAGAACATACAACTATGCAAGACAAATCCAAGAAATATGATAGATCTATTCAACATTTGGAAGACACAATTAGAAGGCCTAATCTGAGGATAATGGGTATAGAGGAGCACCTAGAGACAGAAGTTAATGGTCTAGAAAATTTGTTTAACAGGATCCTAGCAGAGAACTTCCCAAACATGCAAAAAGATAGGCCTATTCAGATAAAAGAAGCTTTTAGAACCCCAAATAGACTAGGCCAGAACAGGACATCCCACCATCTCATTATAATCTGCCCAGGATCAATTCAGACCAAGGAAAAGATCTTTAAAGCTGTCAAGGAGAAAAGATAAATCACCTATACAGAAAAACAATTAGAATATCCTCAGATTTCTCAGCAGAGACAATTAAAGCAAGAAGAGCCTGGAATGATGTATGCCATGCCCTAAAGACAAACAACTATCAACCAAGAATAAAACCTTCCTTAGCAAAGAAAAACTGAAACAATATATCTCCACCAAACCAGCCTACAAAAGATACTTAAAGATGTCCTACACATAGCAAACCAACAAGACCAAACAGAATCCAAGAACCATAGGAAGAACCCAGTCGCCACAGCCCCCAAGAAGATGGATAACATGGCAGGAACTCCCAAATACCTCTCAGTCCTATCTCTCAACATTAACGGACTTAACTCTCCAATTAAGCAACATAGACTGTCTAGTTGGATTAAAAAGCAAGATTCTTCTATCTGCTGCCTTCAGGAGTCACACCTTGCCCATGAAAAGAAACACATTTTGAAAGTGAAAGGCTGGAACAAAATCTACCAAGCAAACAGCTCCCATAAACAGGCAGGAGTTGCAATCCTAATATCAGATAAAACAGACTTCAAATTAAAATTAATGAGAAGAGATAAAGAAGGTCACTGCATACTAATTAAGGGATCTCTCCTTCAGGAGGATATTACAATTCTAAATATCTATTTCACAAACAAGAAAGCACCCAAATTTATCCAGGAAACACTACTTTCTCTCAAATCTTACATACATCCAAAGACATTAATTGTGGGGGACTTTAACACACCACTATCCTCACTAGATAGATCAACTCAGCAAAAACTCAACAGAAAAACTGCAGATCTAAAAAACTGCATAGACCAACTAGATTTAACAGACACCTACCAAATATTTCACCCAGCAGCATTAGAATACACTTTTTTCTCAGCAGCACATGGAACGTTTTCCAAAATAGACCACATTTCAGGTCACAAAGCAAAAGTCCAAATTCAGAAACATTGAAGATATACCTTGTATTCTCTCAGACCACAAGGGAATAAAATTAGAACTCAACACCAGAAGCCACCAAAGAAAATCCTGTAACACATGGACACTGAGTAACATACTGTTGAATCACCAGTGGGTCATGGAAGAAATTAGAAAGGAAATTCAAATGTTCATGATATTCAACAAAAATGAACACACAAATTACCAGCTCCTTTGGGACACAGCAAAGGCAGTATTCAGGGACATGTTTATAGCTCTGAGTTCCTACATCAACAAATTGGAGAGATCTGAAACTAACAGTTTAATGAGACATCTGAGCCTCCTTGAAAAAGAGCCACAAGATAAACCCTAATCCAGTAGATGGAAAGAAATAATTAAAATTAAATCAGAATTAAATGAATTAGAGGTTAAAAAAACATAGAAAGAATCAACAAAACAAAAAGTTGGTTTTTCGAAAAAATTAACAAAATTGACAGACCCTTAGCAAATCTTATCAGAAAAAGAAGAGAACACACCCAAATAAATAAACTCAGAGATGAGAATGGAAACATTACCAAGAAACAATGAAGATTCAGAACATTATAAGGGAATACTTCTCAAACCTTTGTGCTAATAAGTTTGAGAACTTGGCAGAAATGCACCTTTTCCCAGCAAATATCGACATGCCGAAACTAAACGAAGATGAGTTAAACCACCTTAACAGGCCTATATCAAGCACTGAAATTGAAACAGCAATAAGAGACCTCCCATCTAAGGAAAGACCAGGAGCAGATGGTTTTACAGCGGAATTCTACAAGGTCTTCAAAGCAGAGCTCACACCAATACTCCTCCAACTCTTCAAGGAAATTGAAAGTTCACTACCGAACTCTTTCTATGAATCCATCGTAACCCTCATCCCAAAACCAGGCAGGGACTCATCAAAGAAAGAGAACTATAGCTTCATAGAATGAGTTCGGTAATGTACTTTCTCTTTCAATTTCATTGAAGAGTTGAAGGAGGATTGGTGTGAGCTCTGCTATGAAGGACTTGTAGAATTCCACTGTAAAACCATCTGGTCCTGGGTTTTTCTTAGATGGGAGGTCTCTTATTGCTATTTCTATTTCAATGCTTGATATGGGCCTGTTAAGATAGTTTAACTAATCCTGGTTTAGCATGTCCATCTTTGCTAAGAAAAGGTCCATATCTGCCAAGTTCTCAAACATTGATGAAAAACTTCTCAAAAAATTTTGGCCAATCGACTTCAACAATTCATCCAAAAATTCATATACCACGATCAAACAAGATTCATTCCAGGGATGCAAAGCTGGTTCAATATACACAAATCAATTAATATAATTCATCACATCAACAAGAGCAAGAATTAGAACCACATGGTTATCTCAATAGATGCAGAAAAAGCATTTGACAAGATCCAACACCCCTTTATGATGAAGGTTCTGGAAAAATTAGGAATCCACGGAACATTCCTCAATACAATAATTCCTCAATACAATAAAGGCTGTATATGACAAACCTACAGCCAGCATTATATTTAATGGTGAAAAACTAAAGCCATTTCCTCTTAACTCAGGAACGAGAAAAGGATGTCCCCTCTCTCCACTTCTCTTCAATTTAGTATTAGAATATCTAGCCACAGCAACAAGACAAGATGCAAACATAAAGGGGATCCAAATAAGCAAAGATGAAGTAAAACTCTCCCTCTCCCTCTTCCTCTTTGTAGGACTCCACTCCTAAATTATTCAAGCTGATTCAAAACTTTGGCAAAGTAGCAGGGTATAAAATTAACCCTCAAAAATCAATGGCTTTTCTGTATGCCAACAATGAGAAAAGTATGGCTGAATTTAGGAAAGCAACTCCATTCATAATAGCCCCACAAAAAATAAAATTCCTAGGAATTAACCAAAGGACCTCTATGATGAAAACTTAAAAACCTGAAAAAGGAAATCAAAACAGAACTTAAAAGTGGCAAAAACCTACCATGCTCCTGGATTGAAAGCATCAACATCGTGAAAATGGCAATACTTCCCAAGGTTATCTACAAATTCAATGCAATACCTATCAATATTCCAA
>NW_012267235.1:7927309-7930521 GCF_000151885.1 Dipodomys ordii
CTTACTGCATTGTTGGTGGGAGTGTAAACTTGTTCAACCACTTTGGAAAGTAGTATGGAAGTTCCTCAAAAGACTCCACATTGAGCTCCCCTATGACCCAGCAATCCCACTTTTGAGCATTTACCCAAATGATCACAAACAAGCCCATGAAGTGACCAGCACAACTATGTTTATTGCAGCATTATTTACCATAGCTAAGATATGGAACCAACCCAGATGCCCCTTACTAGATGAATGGATCAAGAAAATGTGGTATATATACACAATGGAATTCCATGCCTCCATCAGAAAGAATGACATTGCCCCATTTGTTAGGAAATGGAAAGACTTGAAAAAATTATAAGTGAAGTAAGCCAGGCCCAAAGAAACATAGTTCCCATGGTTTCCCTTATTTGCAATAACTAGCATATGTCTGAGACAAGCAGAAAATTTGTTGTTAGGTGAAATGAACCCCATGATTAAGTATTCAAATGTTTTTTTCTTTCTTGTGATTGTTTCTAACATTTATAAGATATTTCTTTGTTGCTTTGTATGTCCCTCCCCCACAGTATAACCCCTGCTTTCATTGTATTTGATGTTGGTATAATTTTTGGAAGGGAAACAAATTGTTTAAATAGGGATACAGGTGGACCCATTGCAACAATGAGATGTACAAGTCATTATGTCGAAAAAATGAACTTTATAACTTTGGCCTGGTGTGTGTGTGGGGGGGCGGGGGTTGGAGGGAGGATGGGAAGGGATGGGAAGGGGAAACAAAAGGGGAGGCAACAATGCTTGATAAGAAACGCACCCATTACCTTGCCCATGTAATTGTAGCTCCTCTGCAGGGTATTTTCACAATAAAATAAAAAAGGAAAAAGGAAAAAAAATCTGTTAAATTGCATTTCATTCATCCATTGGACACTAGGTGGAGCCATGTAGCTGTATAATAAACACATCCCAGGATGATTGACTTCAGCAAAGATTTTAGTGGCTGATTATGAAGACCAGGAAGGTTAAGGGTCATCTAATTCCACTCCCTCACTTCTGCATATAGGGAAAACTGAGGTTCAGAAAGGTTAAATAGCTCATTCATAGTCATTCAGATAGCTGGAAGTATGAAAGCTAGAGTCTTTATTTTCCGATCTATTAACCCAATTCATTAAAGCCAGCAGTTGTTAAAAGCCTCCTATTTTCTTTGCTGCATTTTAATATAGTCCTACCTTTCTCAAATCCTTTGCTGAGGAGTTTGTGCTGTTTTCTTTTTTAATTTTGTCAAGGCACGTGCTTAGGAAATAGCTTAACAAATATTACTCATGAAATCCATTGCCTCATCTTGATAGGTAGGTAGTTGGGTAAGTAGATAAATAGATAGATGGGTGAAAGAGAGAGAGGTGTATATACAGGTTTTATAAAATACATGCATTAGGCAGTGCTTTCAAGATAATTATACTCAAGAACACATACATACACATAGGCACACCTGTAGTGATCACACTCAGTTCCTTGGTATCTGTCAGGCCTCTGGTTTGACATTTTCCTGTGGCATCCTGTCCCAAAGCATGTCCCCCAAATCCATGAGTTTCAATCCTATTCCTTCAAGCAACAGAGCACAGAGCATCCTTCAAGTATGGAGTCTTTGATGAGGGGAGCCCTCATTTAAGGCATGAATAGCTTTCTAAAAGACACTTTGGAGAGATGCCACCTTCTTTCTGGGAAGATGGCCATCTCTGAGCCAACCCCCAAGTTCTGCTTCAAAGGCCAGGCCCGAATTTCTGGTGCTTTGATCTTCTACTTTCAGTCTGCAGAACTGTGAGAAATAAAATGCATTTCTAGAAGCTACCCAGTCTGTGGTGTTTTGTCCTGCAGCACCCATACACACTAAGCACATCTGTGTCATTTGGCCTCTTACAGAGGATCCCAGGTCCTTGCCAACCTTGGCTCCAAATGTCTCTGGTCCCATGTTCTCCTTCCCTGCCCAGCCTTTCGGCAGTGACCATGCTGTCTTCTAGCGGTTCACTGAACATGGCCCTGTGAGACACAGGCAGGAGGAAGAATGGGACTTGCCACTTGGCCCAGATAGTGACTGCAAAGTGTGTGCCTGTGGTTCAGTAGCCCTCCGTGACCAGCGAGACTTAGCTATGTCTTCATCCGCATCGCAGCCCACTCTATCTTCCTTTATGCATGTGCTTGCATGGCTGGTCATTATGTGAGACCATGTTTGCACATTCCTCTCTGGATCTTCCTTTTTGGAATGTAAATGAAAGAGTAAAAGTATGAATGAGGACAAGTTGAAATTATTAATCATGCAGAGAAACCTTTGCTCCAGTAACACCATGATTACACAGATTTACCAATCTACTGATCTTACTGTCTTCACTGGCCCACTGACTTTTTATGTCCCTTTTTCCTACCTTTTTCCCTCCCTTCTTTCCTTCCTTACTCCCTCTGTCCCTCCCTCCCTCCTTCCCTCTCTCCCTCCCTCCCTCTCTTCCTTCCTTCTTTACTTCCTTCCTTCCTGTAAGGTCCACTCCTGGATGGCAAGCAGACTGCAACCTCTGCGCAGCAGCAAAGTCTCTGCCCAGTACCTGTGTTACCTAGGCAACTGGCACACCTGGAAGAGGTCACATCTGCATCTGCTGAGGTCACATCTGAATTTGATGTGGCCACACCTTTATCCCCCCATACCCTAGATAAGGCCTAGCTCAGGCCCACACGCCCTCTTTCCCAGCTCTTTCCCAGCTTCTTTCCCAGGTCTTTCCCGGGCCTTTGCCAGCCTTGTGGAGGGCCAACATGGCCTGGTGCCAACCGGAATGATGAATAAACCTACTCCTTACCTGAATACCACGTGTGTGGTGTGGTTCTTACTCAGCTACCTCCTTTTTTAAAATTTTATTTTATTTTATTTTTTGTGAACACACTGTACAGAGGGGTTACAATTACATGGGCAGGTTAATGCGTACAATTCTTATTAAGCATTGCAGCCTCCTCCTTTGTTTACCCTTCACATCCCTTCCCAGCCTCCCCCACCCACCCAATACTCCCCGCCTTCCCCTCCCCCCCCACCAACTTGTAAAGCTCTTTTTCGATATGACAACTTGTACTTCTCATTGTTGCATCAGGTCCACCTGTATCCTTAAACGACTTGTTTTTCCCCATCTCCTCTACAAGTTATACTGACATCAAATATGGTGAAAGCAGGGGTTATACTGTGGGGGAGGGACATACAAAGC
>NW_012267235.1:7933931-7945703 GCF_000151885.1 Dipodomys ordii
GGAAATGGCTTTAGTTTTTCACCATTAAGTATAATTCAGCTACCTCCTTTTTAAACCTAACACTACCTTCCTTCCTTCTTTCCTTCCTTCCTTCCTTCCTTCCTTCCTTCCTTCCTTCCTTCCTTCCTCCCTCCCTCCCTTCCTCCTTTCCTCCCTCCTTGTCCCTCCTTTTCTTCTCTCCCTCCCTCCTTCCCTTCCCTTTACCTTCCCTTCCTTCCTTCCTTTCTTTCCCTTCCCTTCCCTTTCTGTCCTTTTCTGTCCCTTCCCTCCCTCCTTCCTTCCCTCCCTCCTCCCCTCCTTCCTTCCCTTCCCTTCCTTCCTTCCTTCCTTCCTCCCTCCCTCTCTTCCTCCCTCCCTCCCCGTTCCTCCCTCCTTTACTTCCCTCCCTCCTTCCCTTCCCTTTACCTTCCTTTCTTTCCCTTCTTTCTTTCCCTCCTTCACTTCCCTTTCCTTCCTTTTCCTTCCCTGCCCTTCCTTCCTTCCTACCTTCCTTTTTCCTTCCCTGCTTAAAATCTGTACACAGTATTTTTACCTTTTTCTTATCCTTCCTTCCTTCCTTCCTCCTCTTCCTCCTCCTCCTCCTCCTTCTTCATCTTCGTCTTCGTCTTCATGGGATTTGAACTCAGGGCCTCATACTTGCTTAGCTGGCTTTCTATCACTTGAGCCAGCCTTCAGCCTGGGTTTTTGCTAAGTTGTTTTGGAGATGGGGGGGCGTCTCTTGGACTTTTGTGTCAAATTGCCATCTTCTGGATCTCAGCCTCGTGGGTAGCTCAGATTACAGGCTTGAAGCACCAGCACTCAGCCAGAATCTGGCTATTAATGCCAAGTACCAGAATTTGCAGTGTTGACTGAGAAACTTGAAGTCCAGGCAGAAAGTCTATGTTTGCTTTTCAGGTCCTGAGCACAGGCAGTGCTGAGGCTTTAGCAGGCCTGCTTCTCAGGAGAACCTGTTCCGCCCCCTTTAGACTTTGTGAGATCAGGGCACTGTGGCTTTCTGGAGGTGGTTATTGTCAACTTGGGGGTTCCTGGGCCAGCCTTGCTCATATACTTACTTGCATTCCTAGGCCAGGTGCCTGGGGCTCTCAGCTTGGCCCTGTTCTGGTTTTGCCGCTGACATTTCCTCAGTTCTCTGCTCTCATCAAATAGTTCCCCACCCCGTGGCCTCCCAGCCATCACCATGCCCTCATCTAAGGGTCCATAACTTTCTTTCTGGGCTCCTTAGCAGGAAGCTCACACCCTCCTCTCCACCTGTCTATTCAATTCTATTGACCCTCAGGGGTGCCATTCAGGGAGAATAATGGAGCTGCAGGGAACTGTCTCTCTTATTCTCTTGTTCTTATTGTCACAAGAATTCAACAAAAGTTTGAGTCTTGCCTTAGTTTATCTTGTTCTCCTAACTGACAACCTCAAGCCTAGTTAATCAGTAGCTGACAGTCTCCTACGTGACTACCTGAAGACCTGACTAATCAAGAGCAGTTCAACAGCGCTTAGAGGGAAATTTGTCCCCTTACAAATTTATATTCCCAGGGGGCTTGGGAAGGTGGCTCAGTGGTAGAGTGCTTGCCTTGCATGCCTGAGGCCCTGGGTTCAATTCCTTAGTACCCCATAAGCAAAAAGAAAAAAGCTGGAAGTGGCGCTGCAGCTCAAGTGGTAGAGTGCTAGCCTTGAGCTGAAGAGCTGAGGGACAGCACCCCCCCCCCCAGGCCCAGAGTTCAGGCCCCACGACCAGACTCAAGAAAAAAAAACCAAAAAACAAATTAATATTCCACTAAGAGGAAAACTTAACATTAGTGATCTAAATATAAGCATTTAAATTTAATTCAAATTTAAATGTAAGCTTTTCTTTTTGCTCAAAGCTAGCACTCTGCCACTTGAACCACAGCTCTACTTGCAGTTTTTTGGCTGTTTAATTGGAGATAAGGGTCTTATGGACTTTCTGCTGGGGCTGTCTTCAAACCCCGATTCTCAGATTCCAGTCTCCTGAGTAGCTAGGATTATAGGTGTGAGCCACAAACATCCAACTAAAGATTATTTTTTACTTGAGAGCTTGATAACACAGCAGTAAATGGTGGGTTTATATGAGATTTGGCAAGAAAGCTTATTATTTCTAATTTTTAAGTCTAAATGAACTGTCTGGTCTTTTGCATTAATTGCTTATTAGATTTTGTACTTTGAAAGAAATACATGTAGCCAGGCATTGGTGGCTCACACCTGTAATTCTAGCTATTCAGGAGCCTGATATCTGAGAATATGTGGTTTGAAGCCAGCCCAGGCAGGAAAGTCCATGAGACCCTTACCTACAATTAACCACCAAAAAGTCAGAAGTGGAGCTGAGTAGAGCTGCTACTCTTGAGCAAAAAATGTTCGGGGACAGTGCCCAGGCTCTGAGTTCAATACTTATGACCAGCGTGTGCGCGCACGCACGCACGCACACACACACACACACACACACACACACACACACACACACACATACAAGAATGAAAGAAAAAGAAATACATGTGTTGCATCTGGAGTTTAAGATTGATGGATGTTGACTTCATTATAACATTCCTTTATGACCTTTTCTTTATAACATTCCCTTATACATTTTGATAATTCCCTCTGTACTGTAGATGGTCCCTTTTCTGTTTTCCATTAGTTTGTGTCCTTTTGTGTCCCTTACCCCCTTCTTACCTGTATCCATTTTTTTCTCTATGTACCATCTTTTTCTTTTGCTTAGTTTTCACCCTCTCCTCTATGGAGGATGTTTTTCTGTATGTCTGTTTTTCTGAAATTTTCACCGATAATCCATCTCCCTGATACCAGGCAATGAGTACATTAAGCTCCTTCATCTATGGACATCTTTGGAGATGAGGAGAATCACAAATGTTGGAACATCAATGTTGTCAGAGGGCTCAGGGATCAGCTCCTTTAGAGGCAATTTTGTGCTGTGCCTCTTAAGAATGTACTTCTATACCCATTGTTTTCCCCCACCGAGGTCAGAAACACCCTTGGTAAGCCCAACACATAGGTTAGGGTTCTTTCGCACCTGTGATTTCCTTCTCCTATGGAAAGAGGGGTTCACAATGAATTCACCTGGAGGCTTGTTAGAAACTTGTAAAACTAGGCTGGACCCTGTGGCTCATCCCTGTAATCCCAACTACTCAGGAGAAGGAGACCAGATCTAACAAAAAGCTAGAAAGTCCTCTGCCCCCAACCTTAACAACAACAAAAAACTGGGCATAGTGGTGCATGCCTGCCACCCAACCAAGTAGGAGCATGAATAAGAGGATTGCATAAAAGGGAGGCTCATGATCCAGGCTGATCAGGACAAAAAATGTCAGACTCTACCTCAAAATAAGCAGAGCAGACAATAGGAATCTGTAAACCCTCTGTGCACTATTTTTACAATAAAAACATAAAAAATAAGCAGAGCAGAAAGGGCTGGAGGTGTAGAGTATGTGCCGCATAAACTTGAAGCCCTGGGTTCAAGCCCCAGTATTGTTTTCTCCCCTCTTTCCCCGCTCCCACCACTAATGTAGAATCTTGAGCCTCTACCTCAGACTTTTAAGTTAGCATCTTACATGAACATTGTCAGATGAATCATTTGCATGCTAACATCTGAAAGGCAGGGTAGCCTGACATCTTTATTTTGCAGTGAGAAAACCAGGAGCCTGAGAAGGTAATTAACTAAGACTCTGCACAAGAAAATTAGGGCCAGGTCCAAAGAAACATAGGTCCCACATTTTCCCTTATTTGCAATAGCTAGTACATGTGTAGGACAAGCAGAAAAGGTCAAAAGCTATGTACATAGGATCATATAAGATGATGTTAAGCAAAATGAAACTCAGGATAGGGATATAAATACTTTCTTTCTTGCTATTGTTTCTAATGTATTTATAATGTACCATGTGATCTTTGTTTCTTTGTATGTTCCTCTCCCACAGTATAACCCCTGTTTTCACTGTATTTGATGTGGGTGCCCTGCATCTTGTATATACACTTCTCTAATTTAGGGAGGGGAAAGGAAATAACAAAATGCTGAAATAAGGATACAGGTTGACCCATTGTAACAATGAGATGTACAAGACACTATGTTGAAAACGAACTTTACAACTTTGGTGGGGGGGGGGAGTAGGGCAGGTAGTTGTGGAGCTGGGAGGGAAGGGATGGTAGGGAAAAAACAAAGGAGGAGGCAACAATGCTTGGTAAGAAATGTATTCATTATCTTGCTCATGTAACTGTAAGCCCTCTGTACAGTATTTTTACAATAAAAACATACAAAAAAAGAAAATTAGAAAAGAAAAGAAAAAGAGAGAGAAGGGGCATTGGGGAAGCCTTTTTTACCTAGGGCACATTTCTTCTACCATGACTCCCTGAGTAGGCCAAGTAGCTGCAAGAATTTATTATTATTAGTTACAATAATAGTGTGTGCATTACGGCCTTGGTACTGGACTAGAATGATCATCAGAAGACACACTGAGATTTCAATAAGCCTCAAGATCCTTTTCTGGCAGTGAGTCAGCCATCACAAAGGCTAGGAAACGGGAACATCTGTTCCACAGCTCTGGAGGAATCCAGGTGTCACAGCCCTGGGGCCAGCTGTCCTTCTGCAGCCCAGATCCCTTGGACCTCCCACTTCTCTGCAGGCCCCTGGACGATGCTCACATAAATCTGCCGTGACCCTGACTGTCTGTGCACACAGCTCCCTTCCAGGAATGTCGGTGATTATTTATTGTGGCCCATAGAATTCTCCACACAGTCTCAGTCCCAATGCAGGAGATGCATGTTCTATTTCTATTTGACATCCAGTGTCAGAAAAGAACCCTGGAAGAGGCACAAGTCATTCTGCCTTATATACACAGGGTGAAGGTATGGGGCCATCTAGCAACACCCAAGCACTAGAACGCCTTGGAAATCAGGGGAGTGTAATTTTTAGAATGAATGTATGCATATGTTAAAGGGGATCCATTTTTTTCTCCTCTACCTTTGAGATGAGCTAAAAATAATCAGAGAATTTTCCAAGGGTAGAAGAGTGCCTTTTGCTCCAGCTGTCTCTCCAAGAAACACACACACAGATTGGTGGGGTCCACCTCCAGGTCATGGGCCCTGACTTCTCTGGATTTCTACCACCTGAATTTCCAGCTGCTTCTCAGACATTGCCCCAAGAATGTCTAGCACATATCTCTTCAAACTCAGGACATCCAAAAACAAACTCATTATGTCTCTCCCCAGTTCCTCCTCCTTGATTTCACATCTAAGCAATTCACCACTGTTTCCTGAAGCTTATGCTCCAAGAAATTTATCTCCTAGACACCCCTCCCCACGTTCTCCCCTCCCCCCCATTTTCTCTGCCTCCCCACCTGATGGCTAGTTCCTGTCAATTCTGTCTCCAGAAAGCTCTCCTTTGCATATTCTTTCTATTTCAACTATTATTGTCCTAATCCAGGCCCTCATCTCCCATTTGGATTGCAATCACCCTTCCTCTCCATTTAGCTGCAAGGGATGCACTCTAAGACACACAGCAGATGACCGAAGCTTGAGACAGTACTAGAACTATATGTCCTGGAGCTTTGCTCCATATTTCCAGACTTCATCTCTCCTTCCATGTTCTATGCTCAGCTACCAACTGTGTATCTCTTCTTTTGCATCTGGGAGCCATTAATAAATAAAATGAGACTTAGTTGAAGATATTAGTGGTGGTATTGAAACAATTGATCCAGTGATCTAGATAGTGATAGCCATTGATCTAGATAGTGACAACCACTGTTGGCTTTCAAGCTAGTTGCTGGTGGCAAATGCTATAATCCCAACTACTTAGCTGAGATAGAAAGGATTGTGGTTCAAGGTCAGTCCAACAGATATACACCAATACATGCAACCAATAGCTAGTTCATGCCTGTCATCCCAGCTCATAGGATGCTAGATTAAGATTGTGACTCCCTCTAGCTAGGGGCAGAAAAGTCTGTGTGATGTGGTATGCCCTTCTCATCCTAGCTACAATGAGAAGCATTAAAGTGGTGGATCACTGGGTACTCCTGTGGGTCAAGCCTGTAATCCTAGCTACGCAAGAGTCTGAGATCTAAAGATTGAGGTTTAAAACCAGCCCAGGCAGGAAAGTGATAGGGTGCTAGCCTTGAGCCTGGGACAGTGCCCAGACTGAGTTCAAGCCCCAAGACAAAAAAAAAAAAAAGAAGTGGATCACAGCCCAAATGTGCATCCTGGTGTTAAAACAAGCTGCATCCTATCTCAAAATGAAACAAAACAAAAAAACTAGAGGTGTGGCTCAGCAGTAAGCATTCTTCTCTAGTCAACATAAAACACTGAATTCAAACTCTGGTACAAGCACACATGTACACACACACACACACACACACACACACACACACACACACACACACACACAATTTCTGAATATCCTAGCCCTACATCCTGCCTGGAAAATGCCCAGCTGATGTTATTCTGAGTACAAGTACAAGGATGGTTCAACCTCCCACCCTGCAGTGGCATGTTATAAAATCCACAAAGCTCTGTGGTGAGTACCTGAATGTTTGGTGTTGCATCAGGAAAGCCACACAAAGGAAGGAAGCCCCGAGCTTTTATATGAGTGAGAAGTTTGGAGAAAAAGCTTATTGTTCTTGAATTTTCTTTGGCATTATAAATCTAAATGAACTATCAAATCTTTTGCATTACTTGCTTATTATATTTTGTACTTTAAAAGAAATGCACACAGCCAGACACTGATGGTTCACACCTGTGATCCTAGCCACCCAGGAGGTTGAAATCTGAGGATATTGTGTGAAGCCAGACTGGGCAGAAAAGTCTGTGAAACTCTTATCTCCAATTTACCAGCAAAGAGGCAGAAATGGAGCTGTGGCTCAAGTGGCAGAGCACCAGCCTTGAGTATTAAAAAAAACTCAGGAGCAACTGAGAGAATGCTAAGTAGAGCCATTAAATTCCTTTGGCTCTGGGAGTGGGACAGGGTGAGCATTAACTTGATATGGTCAGTAGGGTGGGGACATTTGTCTGTATTCAAATATAAGAAAATATTATTTATTTGTTTATTTATTTTGCTGGTCCTGGGACTTGAACTCAGGGCCTGGAGGTTGTCCCTGAGTTTTTTTGTTCAAGAATACCACTTGAGCCACAGTGCCACTTCTGCTTTTTCTTTTTTAATGATCAAGGTGATATATAGAGGGGTTTCAGTTGCATAAGTAAGGTAAGAAATACATTTTTGTCAACCTTGTTACCCCTTCCCTCATTTTTCTCCTACTTTCCCTCCCACAACACCCCCTGCCCTGCCAAGTTGTACAGATCATTTCCAACATATTATCTTGTGTATATCACTATTGCATTGGCTCCCCCCTTGTCCTTTGTCTCACCATTCTGTCCCTATGCCCTTCCCTAATTCAAATAAATGCATATACAAAACTAGGGTACCAAAATATGCCATAGGGGGAAGAACATACAAAAGAAACAAAAAAATCACATAGTGCATTAAGAACAACAACAATTAAGAAAAATCTCTTGTGTCCATGTCTTAGAGTTTATTTCACTTAGCATAATCTTAGATGATCGTATGTATATTAGCTATTCTGATCATCTGCTAAGATTATCCTAGACATATACTAATGCAAATAAGGGAAACCATGGGACCTATGTTTCTTTGGGTCTGACTTACTTCACTTAATATGATGTTTTCCAAGTACACTTCCAGTTTTCTGGTGATCAATTGGAGATAAGAGTCTTATGGACTTTTCTGCCAGCGCCGGCTCTGAACCATGATCCTCAGATCTCAGCCTCTTAAGTAGGTAGGATTACAGGTGTGAGCCACTGGTGCCCACCAAGAATGCTAGTTTTAACTTAATCCAATGATGTGCGTTTATTGAATATCAACTGTGGTTGTGGCATTGTACGGTGTGAGTTTTCCCCAGTCAAAATGCTGGAGATTGGGAATGTTTTAGGCTGTGGATTGTTTTAGATTTTGGAATATTTGCATAGATTGAATGAGATATCAGGAACCAATTGTAAAAATAAAATTCACCTGGGTTTCATAAATTCCATTGACATACGGCCTGTGGATAACCCAATACAGTATTTTTAGCCTACTAGTGTTCCCACTAGACTCTATCACTCCAGGTTGGGTAGGGAATTTTCCACTTGTGACCTCAGAAAACTTCAGATTTTCGAACATTTTGGATTTTTAGGTGAGGACTACTCAGCTTGTTTTAAGTGCTGTGAGGAGCACAAAGATGAATAATACCATGTCCTCACCCAGCAGGTGTATCCTCAATTTAGGAAGGAGGGGGGGGGAGGGAGAGAGAGAGTTGGGACCTGCAGAGAAGTCAGCCCATTGAAGGTCATCTTTGAGGTCCAATGGGATCATTTGGTTTGCTTTCATCCTGATTTTGCCTTCAATCCCTTCTCCTTCATTGGCTCCCACAAAAGAACATGTCTCATCTGGCCTCTTATTGAAGATATACAATGTCATGAGAGAGAGGACTACTGGTCTCCATTTAGAAGTTCTCCCAACTCTTCTTGTGAGAAGTTTTGCCTTAAACACAGTGCCCAGAGGAGTTCTGGGTAGGGAGAGATTAGGGTGAGTGAAGAGATGAAAACCAGCCATTTGGATATGACTCCTAAGATGCCCAGGAAAGTCAATGTGGAGACAAGAGGCTCTCCAGTCCATATGGGGATCAGCTTCACAAATGAAGGCTACATAAACCCACCCAGTGAGTCCTTCTCCACCATCCTATATGATTCCCCTCTATATGCCCAACTCTTCACATCCACTTTCAGCCTTCTCACCCCATCTACACAACTGCTTTGTCAGCCTCCCCCCAACCCCCGCAGCTTCCTCCCTCCATATTTGAAGCCAATTCAAATTTCACCTGCTCAGAGGAGCCCTCCTGGAAACTATATGCACAGAAGCCTGGTGATCACCCAGTCCCTTCCACCATACCAGCTTTATCTTCCTGGGAATAACTCATGACTATGTATTAAATAAAAATACCATATCATCCTATATTGTAATGCATCTGGGTTTATTAGCTCCAATCAAATGTCCATTCCATTACATGAGAGCTCCCAGAACATGTGTCAGGTGAGTGAATGGAAGGATGATCACTATGTCCATTTTCCGCCTCTGAATGAAGTCATTGCAACTGTTGGTGGATGTTTGCATACAAATTCCACCAGAAATTCCTACACATATTCTTTCAATCTATGGTTATTCTTTCTGGGATAGGATAACCAATGCTTATAAATAAATAATTGCAGAGTCACATATGGGAGGTGGAAGGGAGGCCAGAAAGATCTTGAGGAATAAACCAAGTGGGAAACCAAGTAGTAAGAAAACTGCTCAGGAGAACAGTACAGAAAACAGTGGTAAATATTTGGGCCTCCAAGTCATGGTCCAATACCAAGGTTTAAATTCAGGGTATTTCTTGTCAGTACCAGGTCTTGAACGCAGGGTCTTTCTTGCTCATGGCTGGTGTGACCCCATGAGAGTTATGCCTCCAGTCTAGCCTTTTCTGGTTATTTTGGAGATTGTAGTCTTCTCTGTCTCTGCTGGCTTTGAACTTCAGTCCTTCAGCTCTCAGCCTCCTGATTTGCTAGAATTATAGATGTGAGTACTGACATCTGGCCGTTTTCCCACTCTTGAATTTGAGATGAGTCTTGGAGTTCATAGTAACTCACAGCCATTTTTGGCCAGATTACAGCCAGGACCTCCCGTCATGTCCTATACACATCAGAATTCCCTTGCTCATGGTGGCATGACAAGACAGTTTCACAGCCTCTTGCCCAAACTCTGTAAGTCTTTTTTTATTGTAAAGATGCTGTACAGAGGAGTTACAGTTACAAGAGTAAGGCAATGACAGCATTTTTTATTGAGCATTGTTACCCGCAGCCTTCCTGTTCTCCCACTATCCCTTCCCTCCCCCCCTCTCCCATTCTTCCCTCCACTCTCAAGGTTGTAATGTTCATTTCTGATATACTGTCTTGTGGGTATCATTGTTGCAATGGGTCATCCTGAGTCCTTGTTTCAGCATTTTGTTATTTCCCTTCCCCTCCCCAAATTAGACAAGATACAGGGTACCAGAATCAAGTACAGTGACAACAGAGGATATACCATAGGTGGAGGAACATACAAAGGAAACAAAAAAATCACATAGTACATTAAAACAGCAACAACAAAGAAAGACGTCTTGTGGGCATCTTGGGGTTCATTTCACTTAGCATCATCTTATATAGTCATATGTACATAGCTTTTGAGCTTTTCTGCTTAAGAACCATCCACTGGCATCTTTTGTGGTCAGATCAAGAAAGCAGCTACCCTCAAGCATTTCAGAATCAATGTCTAGTTTGGGAAGAAAGCTAGGAGACCGAGGAGGACACATTCTAACATAAGATCACCAAAAGGAACAACAAATGTGAAAGAACTTGGACAATAGCATATTAAGAGCTATCTTTTGATATGAAGACTTTTTTTTTAGCAATGCAATGATCAACAAACATAGTATGTATATTCACTTTTAGATAGCCACAAAAAAACAAGAAATGATTCAGTCCTGGGTCTAAAGAAACCTAAAAACAACTCTTCCTGTCATGAATATAAAACAGCGATTCTGAATGTGATAAAGCCTGCCGTTAAAACTTCATTGGCAGGGATTTTTATTTCTTCAAGCTATATGAAACAGCTGCATCTCAGAATCAGTGAGGTCTTGGATTTGGTGTGATGAGTAATATCCATCCATGTGGAAATCAGAGAAAATAAGTAGGCTGACGCTGAAAACCCAAGTCTGATGTGCTCCAAAAATCTAGAACTTTCTATGCTCTGACATAATTTCACTAATGGAAAATTTCACACCTCAGCTGAGCTGAGATTGCAATCAAAATGTAGGAACACCCCTCAAAAGAAAATACTGGGTAGGATGCAGATACAAGCTGCATATGAAATCTAAGAGAATTTTGTGGTTAGACTTGGGTTGTGTTTCCAAGATATCCCATTATGCATATGTAAAGATTCCCAAATAACAACAACAAAAAGATCCCTAACGTAAAAATGCTTCTATTCTCAAGTAGTTCAGATAAGGGCTATGAACCTCCACCAGGGAGTATGGGAAAACTGGAGTGGAGCTGAGCAATGGCTGAAGCCTGGTGCACTCTGCGTAGGGATGATTGTATTGACTTTTTCTCTCTCCCTCTTTCCTTCATTACTATATATTAGTGGTACAGAGGGGTTTTCATTGCGATGTTTGCATGCATGTAAGACATGCCTCCTTCTCTCTGTCACCCTTTTCCCATCTCCCTTTCATTTCTTAAAACAACTTAAAAAGATTTTATAGTTCTGTTTTCATTAGTGCCAAGAAACTGCATAGACTATATTCATTATCATTCACCCTATTTTTTAGCCCTTCCTCCTGATGGTATCTGTTTTTTTCCCTTCTTTTTATTCATTTTTTTCTTTTTACCAGAGGGTTTTACTATGGCTTATGAGGCATGCATGTATTAGGTTTTGCTCAGAATAATCTTCTCCGTTGCTTTCTCTTCCCACAGCTCCCAGTCAGTTATTTACCACCAGCTTTCCTTAAGGCTCTTTTATTTTTTGTTGTTGGTTGTGAGGCTTGAACTCAGGGCCTGGATGCTATCCCTGAAATCTTTTTGCTCAAGGCTAGCATGCTGCCACTTTGAGCCACAGTTCCACTGCCAGTTTTCTGGTTGTTTATTGCAGATAAGAGTCTCAAGGACTTTCCTGTCCCAGCTGGCTTGGAACTGTGATCCTCAGAT
>NW_012267235.1:7945753-7967063 GCF_000151885.1 Dipodomys ordii
ACACACACACAATTTCTGAATATCCTAGCCCTACATCCTGCCTGGAAAATGCCCAGCTGATGTTATTCTGAGTACAAGTACAAGGATGGTTCAACCTCCCACCCTGCAGTGGCATGTTATAAAATCCACAAAGCTCTGTGGTGAGTACCTGAATGTTTGGTGTTGCATCAGGAAAGCCACACAAAGGAAGGAAGCCCCGAGCTTTTATATGAGTGAGAAGTTTGGAGAAAAAGCTTATTGTTCTTGAATTTTCTTTGGCATTATAAATCTAAATGAACTATCAAATCTTTTGCATTACTTGCTTATTATATTTTGTACTTTAAAAGAAATGCACACAGCCAGACACTGATGGTTCACACCTGTGATCCTAGCCACCCAGGAGGTTGAAATCTGAGGATATTGTGTGAAGCCAGACTGGGCAGAAAAGTCTGTGAAACTCTTATCTCCAATTTACCAGCAAAGAGGCAGAAATGGAGCTGTGGCTCAAGTGGCAGAGCACCAGCCTTGAGTATTAAAAAAAACTCAGGAGCAACTGAGAGAATGCTAAGTAGAGCCATTAAATTCCTTTGGCTCTGGGAGTGGGACAGGGTGAGCATTAACTTGATATGGTCAGTAGGGTGGGGACATTTGTCTGTATTCAAATATAAGAAAATATTATTTATTTGTTTATTTATTTTGCTGGTCCTGGGACTTGAACTCAGGGCCTGGAGGTTGTCCCTGAGTTTTTTTGTTCAAGAATACCACTTGAGCCACAGTGCCACTTCTGCTTTTTCTTTTTTAATGATCAAGGTGATATATAGAGGGGTTTCAGTTGCATAAGTAAGGTAAGAAATACATTTTTGTCAACCTTGTTACCCCTTCCCTCATTTTTCTCCTACTTTCCCTCCCACAACACCCCCTGCCCTGCCAAGTTGTACAGATCATTTCCAACATATTATCTTGTGTATATCACTATTGCATTGGCTCCCCCCTTGTCCTTTGTCTCACCATTCTGTCCCTATGCCCTTCCCTAATTCAAATAAATGCATATACAAAACTAGGGTACCAAAATATGCCATAGGGGGAAGAACATACAAAAGAAACAAAAAAATCACATAGTGCATTAAGAACAACAACAATTAAGAAAAATCTCTTGTGTCCATGTCTTAGAGTTTATTTCACTTAGCATAATCTTAGATGATCGTATGTATATTAGCTATTCTGATCATCTGCTAAGATTATCCTAGACATATACTAATGCAAATAAGGGAAACCATGGGACCTATGTTTCTTTGGGTCTGACTTACTTCACTTAATATGATGTTTTCCAAGTACACTTCCAGTTTTCTGGTGATCAATTGGAGATAAGAGTCTTATGGACTTTTCTGCCAGCGCCGGCTCTGAACCATGATCCTCAGATCTCAGCCTCTTAAGTAGGTAGGATTACAGGTGTGAGCCACTGGTGCCCACCAAGAATGCTAGTTTTAACTTAATCCAATGATGTGCGTTTATTGAATATCAACTGTGGTTGTGGCATTGTACGGTGTGAGTTTTCCCCAGTCAAAATGCTGGAGATTGGGAATGTTTTAGGCTGTGGATTGTTTTAGATTTTGGAATATTTGCATAGATTGAATGAGATATCAGGAACCAATTGTAAAAATAAAATTCACCTGGGTTTCATAAATTCCATTGACATACGGCCTGTGGATAACCCAATACAGTATTTTTAGCCTACTAGTGTTCCCACTAGACTCTATCACTCCAGGTTGGGTAGGGAATTTTCCACTTGTGACCTCAGAAAACTTCAGATTTTCGAACATTTTGGATTTTTAGGTGAGGACTACTCAGCTTGTTTTAAGTGCTGTGAGGAGCACAAAGATGAATAATACCATGTCCTCACCCAGCAGGTGTATCCTCAATTTAGGAAGGAGGGGGGGGGAGGGAGAGAGAGAGTTGGGACCTGCAGAGAAGTCAGCCCATTGAAGGTCATCTTTGAGGTCCAATGGGATCATTTGGTTTGCTTTCATCCTGATTTTGCCTTCAATCCCTTCTCCTTCATTGGCTCCCACAAAAGAACATGTCTCATCTGGCCTCTTATTGAAGATATACAATGTCATGAGAGAGAGGACTACTGGTCTCCATTTAGAAGTTCTCCCAACTCTTCTTGTGAGAAGTTTTGCCTTAAACACAGTGCCCAGAGGAGTTCTGGGTAGGGAGAGATTAGGGTGAGTGAAGAGATGAAAACCAGCCATTTGGATATGACTCCTAAGATGCCCAGGAAAGTCAATGTGGAGACAAGAGGCTCTCCAGTCCATATGGGGATCAGCTTCACAAATGAAGGCTACATAAACCCACCCAGTGAGTCCTTCTCCACCATCCTATATGATTCCCCTCTATATGCCCAACTCTTCACATCCACTTTCAGCCTTCTCACCCCATCTACACAACTGCTTTGTCAGCCTCCCCCCAACCCCCGCAGCTTCCTCCCTCCATATTTGAAGCCAATTCAAATTTCACCTGCTCAGAGGAGCCCTCCTGGAAACTATATGCACAGAAGCCTGGTGATCACCCAGTCCCTTCCACCATACCAGCTTTATCTTCCTGGGAATAACTCATGACTATGTATTAAATAAAAATACCATATCATCCTATATTGTAATGCATCTGGGTTTATTAGCTCCAATCAAATGTCCATTCCATTACATGAGAGCTCCCAGAACATGTGTCAGGTGAGTGAATGGAAGGATGATCACTATGTCCATTTTCCGCCTCTGAATGAAGTCATTGCAACTGTTGGTGGATGTTTGCATACAAATTCCACCAGAAATTCCTACACATATTCTTTCAATCTATGGTTATTCTTTCTGGGATAGGATAACCAATGCTTATAAATAAATAATTGCAGAGTCACATATGGGAGGTGGAAGGGAGGCCAGAAAGATCTTGAGGAATAAACCAAGTGGGAAACCAAGTAGTAAGAAAACTGCTCAGGAGAACAGTACAGAAAACAGTGGTAAATATTTGGGCCTCCAAGTCATGGTCCAATACCAAGGTTTAAATTCAGGGTATTTCTTGTCAGTACCAGGTCTTGAACGCAGGGTCTTTCTTGCTCATGGCTGGTGTGACCCCATGAGAGTTATGCCTCCAGTCTAGCCTTTTCTGGTTATTTTGGAGATTGTAGTCTTCTCTGTCTCTGCTGGCTTTGAACTTCAGTCCTTCAGCTCTCAGCCTCCTGATTTGCTAGAATTATAGATGTGAGTACTGACATCTGGCCGTTTTCCCACTCTTGAATTTGAGATGAGTCTTGGAGTTCATAGTAACTCACAGCCATTTTTGGCCAGATTACAGCCAGGACCTCCCGTCATGTCCTATACACATCAGAATTCCCTTGCTCATGGTGGCATGACAAGACAGTTTCACAGCCTCTTGCCCAAACTCTGTAAGTCTTTTTTTATTGTAAAGATGCTGTACAGAGGAGTTACAGTTACAAGAGTAAGGCAATGACAGCATTTTTTATTGAGCATTGTTACCCGCAGCCTTCCTGTTCTCCCACTATCCCTTCCCTCCCCCCCTCTCCCATTCTTCCCTCCACTCTCAAGGTTGTAATGTTCATTTCTGATATACTGTCTTGTGGGTATCATTGTTGCAATGGGTCATCCTGAGTCCTTGTTTCAGCATTTTGTTATTTCCCTTCCCCTCCCCAAATTAGACAAGATACAGGGTACCAGAATCAAGTACAGTGACAACAGAGGATATACCATAGGTGGAGGAACATACAAAGGAAACAAAAAAATCACATAGTACATTAAAACAGCAACAACAAAGAAAGACGTCTTGTGGGCATCTTGGGGTTCATTTCACTTAGCATCATCTTATATAGTCATATGTACATAGCTTTTGAGCTTTTCTGCTTAAGAACCATCCACTGGCATCTTTTGTGGTCAGATCAAGAAAGCAGCTACCCTCAAGCATTTCAGAATCAATGTCTAGTTTGGGAAGAAAGCTAGGAGACCGAGGAGGACACATTCTAACATAAGATCACCAAAAGGAACAACAAATGTGAAAGAACTTGGACAATAGCATATTAAGAGCTATCTTTTGATATGAAGACTTTTTTTTTAGCAATGCAATGATCAACAAACATAGTATGTATATTCACTTTTAGATAGCCACAAAAAAACAAGAAATGATTCAGTCCTGGGTCTAAAGAAACCTAAAAACAACTCTTCCTGTCATGAATATAAAACAGCGATTCTGAATGTGATAAAGCCTGCCGTTAAAACTTCATTGGCAGGGATTTTTATTTCTTCAAGCTATATGAAACAGCTGCATCTCAGAATCAGTGAGGTCTTGGATTTGGTGTGATGAGTAATATCCATCCATGTGGAAATCAGAGAAAATAAGTAGGCTGACGCTGAAAACCCAAGTCTGATGTGCTCCAAAAATCTAGAACTTTCTATGCTCTGACATAATTTCACTAATGGAAAATTTCACACCTCAGCTGAGCTGAGATTGCAATCAAAATGTAGGAACACCCCTCAAAAGAAAATACTGGGTAGGATGCAGATACAAGCTGCATATGAAATCTAAGAGAATTTTGTGGTTAGACTTGGGTTGTGTTTCCAAGATATCCCATTATGCATATGTAAAGATTCCCAAATAACAACAACAAAAAGATCCCTAACGTAAAAATGCTTCTATTCTCAAGTAGTTCAGATAAGGGCTATGAACCTCCACCAGGGAGTATGGGAAAACTGGAGTGGAGCTGAGCAATGGCTGAAGCCTGGTGCACTCTGCGTAGGGATGATTGTATTGACTTTTTCTCTCTCCCTCTTTCCTTCATTACTATATATTAGTGGTACAGAGGGGTTTTCATTGCGATGTTTGCATGCATGTAAGACATGCCTCCTTCTCTCTGTCACCCTTTTCCCATCTCCCTTTCATTTCTTAAAACAACTTAAAAAGATTTTATAGTTCTGTTTTCATTAGTGCCAAGAAACTGCATAGACTATATTCATTATCATTCACCCTATTTTTTAGCCCTTCCTCCTGATGGTATCTGTTTTTTTCCCTTCTTTTTATTCATTTTTTTCTTTTTACCAGAGGGTTTTACTATGGCTTATGAGGCATGCATGTATTAGGTTTTGCTCAGAATAATCTTCTCCGTTGCTTTCTCTTCCCACAGCTCCCAGTCAGTTATTTACCACCAGCTTTCCTTAAGGCTCTTTTATTTTTTGTTGTTGGTTGTGAGGCTTGAACTCAGGGCCTGGATGCTATCCCTGAAATCTTTTTGCTCAAGGCTAGCATGCTGCCACTTTGAGCCACAGTTCCACTGCCAGTTTTCTGGTTGTTTATTGCAGATAAGAGTCTCAAGGACTTTCCTGTCCCAGCTGGCTTGGAACTGTGATCCTCAGATCTCAGCCTACTGAGTAGCTAGGATTACAGGCATGCACCACCAGCACCCAGCTCCTTGGGGCTCTTTATGCTGTCTTTATTCATAGTTGCTCTGCATTTCAATGTGAGTCACCCTCTGATGAGTTCTATTCTATGACAGCAATGCATCATGGTCTTGACAGTGTTTGGTACATGATCTTGTTGCTGACATTGAGCAAAAGCACATGGCAAATAGACCCAATACTTTCTCTCCAAAATACCCCCAAATAAATAAACAGAAGACTGTTACAGGCATCTGGGGACATGTAAGGAAGAGAAAAAAAGCAGGGGTTAGAAAAGATCTGTGGGTGGGGGAAAAGAAGGGGAGATGTCATTCAAGATTTGCACCCAATAAATGAAATTTTCCAAATTGGTTTTCTCATGGAAAAATATCAGCTTCTACTGAATAATTCTTTTCCTGTGGCCCTTTTGTTTACTCTGGAATCAAAAGGGGGCTTTTTTTTGTTCCATGTTTCCAGTTTATGGGTACCTACAAAAAGGCTGATGTCCATTTCTAGGTGGAAGAGGTGTGAATTGTGATTGTGTTTACAACTGTTTCAGAGGGAGGGGGTTTTTTGCTCCCCCCGTGGCATGCTGCTGCCCAGGTAAGATTTGTGGCCTACACATGGCTTCTTCTTTCCAAGACATTTTAAAAGGATGGGACATAAAAGGGATATGGTTGCATAATTCTTGTTAATAAACATCCTGTTTAGTTACCTCATGTGAATGAATCTCTGAGGAAATACAGTTGCCAGATTTTGTTTTGGCTCTTGCAGAAAAACAAACAAACAAACAAACTTGTAGCTCCTTCCTCCTCTACCTCCCCTTGTCTCTCTTCCTCCTTTTTCTCCTTCCTGTCTCCTTTTCTCTCCTCCTCTCTCCTTTTATCTCTCCCTCTCACTCCTCTCTCTCTCTCCCTCTCTTTTCTTTCTTACTGGTGTTCGAACTCAGGGCCTTGTGCTTGCTAGGCAGCTGCTTGCTCTACCACTTGAGCTACACTTCCAGCCTTTTTGCTTTAGTTATTTTTTAAATAGGATCTTGTTTTTGGCCCTGGCCAGCCTGGATTGTAATCTTCCTATTAATAATTTCTGAGTAGTTAGGATGACAAGTATATGCTACCAGGCTTAGTTTATATTGGTTGAGATGTGTGGATTACAATTCACCTGTTTTAAAGTTTCTCAGCACAGGCACTTGGATGACAGGGGTGTGCCACCATACCCAGCTTCTTCTGTGAAGATGGACTCTTGTGGACTTTTCTGCCCAGGCTAGTCTGGATTCATAATCCTTTCAATCTTAGTCTCCCAAATAATTGGGATGCCAGGCACACAGCACTAAGCTGCTCAGCTATTGGTTGAGATAGAGTCTTGTGGACTAATTGCATAGGCTGGCCTGTGAATGTCAATCACCCAATCTTAGCCTCCCAAGTAGACAGGATATTATAGATGAAGGCCACTGCTTTAAAATAGTACTTAGTATTATGTTTGAGAGGTGATAAAGTATGATGGTAAGAAGATGCTGATAACCTTTTTCTGCTGTTGGCTGTCTGTGTGACATTTGCAAAGTCACTCACCTCTGTGTCTTAGATTTCCTCTTCTCTACAATAGCAGTCACAGAGAACCTTCTGGCCAGAGTGACTATGAAGATTCAATATATTAGTACAAAAACTTCAACAGTGTCCAGCTTTGGGACTCACTGTGTTTCATTATCCTCAGCATTCTCATCTCTTGACAATCCTGAACTTCTGGCTTTAACTATTGTCCTTCTCCACTTTGCCAGGTAGAGATGGAGACTTCCTGTGGGGGAACTTGATCCCCAACACAATGGTCTTTGAAGGCAGGGAATCTGGGAAGTGATTAAACTGAGGAGAGGAGAGTGTGAGTGAAGGATTAGTGCTCTTGTGCTGACAGTCCAGGACATGACCATGAAGTGGGTTCCCACTCGCTGAGGACCAAATCAGTCAATGCTTCCATCTTTGACTTCTAGCCTCTAGGAGTATAAGCCATGAGTTTCTGTTGGTTGTAAGTCAGGAAGACTGTGGTGTTTTTGTGATAGCATCCCAAACAATGGAGAACACAGCCCACTGGGACCTTCTCGGGACCCACCCCATCTTGTTCAAGTTTCTTCTAACCTTGTCTACTGCTATGCACTGTGCCAATGCTCTCCAAGAGTTGCCTGCGCAACATGGCAGATTCATATCTATCCATTTGTCATGAGCGTGTTTGAAAAGTGGAGGGGGAAAGGGATGAGAAATGCAACAATTCAACGCTGGCACAGTACCTAAGCATCTAATGGTTTTCCTGATAATTCATTTTATCGTTTTCTACAAAGGTAATGGCTCAGCGAAGATGACTAAAAAAAAATCTGTTGAGCACTAATAGTTCATATCTATAATCCTCGCTACTCAGGAGGCTGAGATCTGAAGATTATGGTTGAAAGCCAGCCTGGGCAAGAAAGTCCACGTGACTTTTATCTCCAATTAACTACCAAAGAGCTAAATTTGGAATTGTGGCTCAAGAGGTAGAGCACTAGCTTTGAGTAAAAAAAAAAAAAAAGGCTGGGGCAGAGGGAGGGACTGGGGAAAAGGAAAGGGAGGGATGACATTAAAAAAAAGAAATGTACTCATTATCTGACTTATGAAATGGTAACCCTTCCATACAACACCTCAATAGTAATAACAAAATTATTTAAAAAGTAAAAGCTAAAGAACAGCACCCAGATCCTGAGTTCAAGTACCAGGACTGGAACACACACACACACACACACACACACACACACACACACACACACACACACACTTCCTGTCTTATCACCTGTGTATGATCAGATGACCTTGATGTTCCATAAAATGTCAGAGATGTGAGATAGAAGGAGCCCATGGCCCTGAGAATTGTATTCAATTCTTTTTCAGATCACTTTGCTTTAAAAAAATAAGATTCTTACTCCTTGATCCTGGTTGCAAGCTGTTGTTTTCTGATCTTTCAGCATCAGTTAAAATAAAACTTATCCTTAGCACCAAAATACATCAGAAAGAAACTTTGAACATGAGCTGCCAATTCTACCACATTCAGATAGATATTCAACAAGGATTTCTGGGAATGTGTTCTGCAACACTTAGATGTTCTCATAACTCAAGAATAAAAAAAGGATTATGACAGGGGACTAGAAAAGACTTTAGTGAGAAAGAGCTCTAGGAAAATCAACATTGTAAGTTTCATCTTTTCTCCATCTTAGAAAGAATCTTGTACTACGGTTGGTTGGGACAAAAGCAGAGTCTAGCCCTAAAGACAGCAAATGTCTGGGTGGACTAATACATTCAAAAAATAGTTGAAAATATCTTTATTTTATTTCATTTTATATTTTAATTTTTTTTTGCCAGTCCTAGGCTGGAACTCAGGGATTGGGTGATGTCCCTGAGCCTCTCTGTGCTCAAGGTTAGGGCTCTACCACTTGAGCCACAGCACCCCTTCTGGCTTTTTCTGTATATGTGGCACTGAGGAATTGAATCTAGGGCTTCATGAATGCCAGGCAAGTACTCTATCATTAAGCCACATTTCCAACCCTTTATTTTATTTTTATCTGTTTGGTTCTGGTGCTTGAACTTGGTGTGGGACACTAATCTCTTAGGTTTTTCACTCAATTTGGCACTCTACCACTTGAACCACAGCTCTACTTCTGGCGTTTCACTGGTTAATTGAAGATAAGAGTTTCAGACACTTTCTTGCCATGGATTAGCTTTGAATCTCAATCCTCAGATTCCAACCCTCTGAGTAGCAGGATTATAGGTGTGAGCCACAGCACCTGGCAAAACTACCTGTATCGTGTTCTCCTTTGGTTGAAATAAAAAAATGATGAAGCTTGAAAGTATTGTCATAAATCAGGTAACTTCAACCAACAGAAACTTATTTTCTCAATATCCTAGAGATAGGAAGTCTAAATTTGAGGCTGAGCCAATCTCCTCTGGAAAGAAAGATAGCATAGTAAAGTGCTGGCCAAACAAGTAAGCCCCAGTACTGGTAAATAAATAAATAAAATAAGAATAATTTTAAAAAAGACTTCTTTGAGAATATACCCCCTGAAAGAGAAGGAGATATGTTTAGTATGATGAGAGTTTTGGGCTGGTCATCAGGGTCATTTTGTCTTTCTGCATTCCAGTTTCCTCATGTGCACAATCTCTAAAGTCCTTTTAGCTCCTAACTTCCAATTATTTAGAAAAAAAAGCAATCAAAATACTTTAAGGACCAATGAACACATTAAACCTAAGAAATACATGTGTCCAATTCATCTATGTTCTAACACCTATGTCCCAATATATTTATGTACTCTGTGTGTGTGTGTGTGTGTGTGTGTGTGTGTGTGTGTGTGTGTGTGTTTGGGGGATTGAATGCAGGTCTTAATACTCTTGCTTAGCTTGTTCCCTCAAAGCTAGTGCTCTATCACTTGAGCCACAGCTCCACTTCCATCTTTTTGCTGCTTAATTAGAGATAAAAATCTCACTGACTTTTCTGCCCTGGCTGGCTTCAAACTGCAGTCCTCAGATCTCAGCTTCCCAACTTGCTAGGATTCTACGCATGAGACATGGGTACCTGGCTCTGCACACTTTTGTTACGAGAAAAAATATTAAGTGACTTTCTTTTTCATTCTTCTCAACTTCAGTAGGGAAACAAGTCCACAAATTAGCTATAGAAAAAATTTAAAAGAAAAACCCATAAACAACAACCAAGAATCTGAAAAATGTGTCTCAAACTATAAATTTAAACTATAAATTTAAAAGTCTCAATTAAGCTATATAAGCTTCACATTTTTGTTTTTCACCCCCTAAATGTGCAGGGAAAGTTATCTTTCCTCAGAATGCATTGTGCTTCAGATACATCTTGAGGTAAACCTTCAAGAAGGAATGCAGCCATAGCTGTCTCCTTCTCTCTAAAGACATTCTCCAAACCAGGTCCAACTTCTTAATGACCCAATGTTAAAGACGTCTTTTGGATGCTACAACATAAATTTAGACAGGAGATTGCACTTTTCATTTACTCTATAATGAGGCTGCAGTTTAAAGTTTAGAAAATGTTCTTTGTGCAGGACCATTGGTCTGTATTATTCCAGATAGAGTTTCAGGACAGTGTTTCTACAGAAATCACAAGAGGCATATCGTAAAATCAGTGTTTTGCTTTAAAATTATACTATTAAAATAAATGTACCCAGAGATTAATAATTTTGTCAGAAATGCATGTAGCTGGTTTGGGACTCAGCAGTCAGGAGTGTATGAGTGACGTGGGTTCTGTGGGCACTTCTTGCTTGTGCATTTGATATTTCTTCTCTTCTTTCTTCCAAAAGCACAGCCAGAAGCTCCTTTGGGAAAGCTCGCTGCTTGCATCTTGTGGCTGTCCTGAGTTTTGAATGGAACTCTGGGTGAGTCTTGGTTAAAGCCTGCAAATCTAGGGAATCTTATGGTGTTTGTATCACCTGTGCAGTCTGCTTGAATGTTTTCACCTTCCCATTTCCTGTCACACAATTGTTGCAATAGTCTCCCCCCCACGCCTAAAGGTATCAAGAGAGGAGGCCTTTGGCATATGATTAGTCCATAAGGGTGGGGGCCTCATGAACAGGAGTAGTGCCCTCAAGAAGCAAGCCATGAGAGACCCTCTTAGACCTTCTATCAGGTGAGGACATTCCGAGAAGCTGCCCGTCCATGAGTCAGGAAACAGACAGACACTGATTTTTCCAATAATTTCATCTTGACTTCTCAGTTTCCAGAGCGATGTTCAGTGAAATTCTATTGTTTAGAAATTATACAGTCCATGGTATTTTGTGTTGTTTTTGTTGGTGGTGGGGCTTGAACTCTGGGCCTGGGCGCTGTCCCTCAGCTCTTCAGCTCAAGGCTAGCACTCTACCACTTGAGCCACGGTGCCACTTCCAGCTTTTTCTTCTTATGTGATGCTGAAGAATCAAACCCAGGGCCTCATGCATGCAAGGCAAGTACTCTACCACTGAGCTACCTTCCCAGTCCTAATCCATGGTATTTTGGTAAATGTACCAAGACATACTCCTGGCTTTCTTTTTCATAGATGATGGGAGCAGATGGCTCAGGAAACATCAGTGGTTTTGTGGGAAGTAGCTTTTCACCTGTGGGTGCAAATGAGGACTGTTCATTAGATATGGATCCCTCGCTTCTGTTCTAGGGGTGGCTAGGTTCATTATCATCCCCGGGGAAGAAAGTGGAAACCCCAAGCATGGCAAAATTGGGGTAAAGGAGGTGCATGAAAGTAGGGTGGAGACGCATACTAAAGCAGACAAATGCATACATGAGGTTAGCATGCAAAGCAGTTATGTGAGGTTCTCAACAGGTAGAGATAAGAAGGTGGGAACTGACCTTCGATGGGGCAGTGTGTGCTATAGCCCTATTGTGATGTCTAGCAACCTGATCAATGGAGAGGTTATCTTTAGAGTGAGGGAATATCCCAGGTATCTTTGCAGCAGAATTCCAGCTTCAATAAATATATATACACACACACATACACATGTCAGCTCCTAGTACCCTGTCTACCCCAGCCCCTTGCTTCTTTTCTGCTTTCAGATGTTGCAGACTCTGTGCACTTCAGTGGCTTATAGCTTGCATTTTCACAATTAACTGCGAAGCAATGGATGAATAAAAGTAAAATAAAATCTTTCTGCACTCCCCCGTAGCCAGTGCCTGAAGGAGACTATCACCTTGAAGCTTCTTCTCCTGGCAAACCTGCCAAGGAATGTGCTCTGTGTGGGAAAGGTCCCCAGCTGTGTGGAGGGTGGAGTGCAATTGCCGCATCCCAGACAATGCCCTTGGCCCAGAAAGAAGCCTTGGCCTCTCCAAAGAGGTCAAGGAAACCTAGAAAAAATGATGGAAGAGATGAATGAGAGAATGGTGAGGAAATATGAGAAGAACAGAACTGTTTCCCTTTGAGGAGAAGCCTGTAGGAGCAGGCAGCTCCCAGGGGAACCTGATCTGCAGGAAGAGTCCTTAGGACTGAGTCTACTTCTGTAGAAATGAAGGAGGTCCATAGTGTGACCCATCTAGCTGTGTTTTGCCCTTAATTCCATGATTCTAGGAATACCTTGTGTATGCATGAGAGACTGTTGTGCATAAGATGGCATCAGTGTTTAAAGAGAGGGAAATAATACAGTCTATCTTTCTGCAATAAGGTAAACCAGAGTGCACTCTTTAAACATGTGAGTTAGAATGACATGTAAGTTAATATGTTAAGATGGGAATCCCAGGTCCTGAATTCTATAGAAAATTTTTACATGGTGACATGGAGTCTAGAATGATTTCTTTTAACATGCTACGTTAACTGGATTTTTAGCCACTTGAATCTTTTGTAAAGAGGAATTGCGTCTTTTGTGTGATTTATAATTTTGAGGTAGACCAAAAGAAAACTTAGGGAGCAGTAGGCTTACAGATGATGATTGTGTGATTATTATTATTATTATTCAAACAGTACTCTAGTTAGGTGATGGTAGCTCATGCCTATAATCTTAGACTGAGATCTGAAGATCATGGTTCAAAGTGAGCCCAGACAGAAAAATCCCTGAGATTCTTATTTCCAGTTAACCAGAAAAAAGCCAGAAGTAGAGATATGGCTCAAGTGGTAGAGCATTAACCTTGAATGAAAAAGCTTACAGAGAGCACAAAGCCCTGAGTTGAAGCCCTAATACCAGCATAAAACAAACAACTAATTTTAAAGATATAATAAGTGGACTAATGGAAACTTCATTTCTAAAGAGGTTCAGGCTTAATCCTCGGAGCCAGTGACAGTGTTATTTCCATTGCCACAAAGGTTGCAATGTGATAAAAGGAAGAATTTGGAGGTAAGGCATTGCCCTGGAGTTACCCAGGTAAGCCTGGTATGAACACAGCAATGCAATCAGCGATGGGTTTGTTGGGAAGGGCATAAAGGGAGAAATCCAGTTTCCTGGGTTTCCATGGAAGCAATTGTTCCTCAGAGTCCCTCAAAGGCTGTGGCCCTGCTGATATCACGAGGTAGGCTTAGTGAACCCATTTCAGAGTCCAGGCCCCTAGCACTGAAAGAAAATTAATCCTGCTTGTTTTAAGCCCATGAATTTGTGTGGTTTTGTGACAGCAGCAACAGGAAACTAATACATAGAAAGCAAAAATGAATCAATGTAGGGAAAGAATACTTAAGGAAGCAAGCAGGAGAAATAGGGTAAACAGGCAAGGAGCTCTACACAGCTGCATTTGTGGGGGCTCAGTGGATGTTGGGACCTGGACTAAGGATCTCTTGGAGTCCCCAGAAGGTGGGAAGGGTGAAGAAGGGCAAAGGGTCAGTGGGCAACATTCCTTTCCCAGTTCCCTCAGCTGTGCTACTGTCCAAACGGACCCTGAGCTGAAGTTGTGTATGTGCACAGTCAACAGGATAGTTGGGAACCGCAGGCAGGAACCAACATGCCTAGTTGGTTAGTAGAGATGAGAGTCTCGCTAACTGTGTTTTGGCCCAGGCTGGCTTTGAACCATGATTCTTCTGAAAGGCTGACTAACATTCCTTTACAGATGGAGACCACTTTTCCTTTATCCATTCATCTGTTGAAAGCATTTTACCTTGCTTATCTTTTGTGAATAATGCTGAAACAAATCTTGACGAACTCTAATGGAGAAATAAACAGTGTATCGCCACGATTATTTTCAATGCCAAGAAAAGCTGCTCACTCTGAAAGTCAATTGAAAACACTGGAGTTATCTGACTCTCAGAATAGCCGGCTCCTCTTCACTTAAACTCTTACAGCTAATCTGCAGCCCCAGAGGTGGGCCTCTGGCCCAGAGCTTTCTGAAGCTCCTTATCGGGACATAAGGCACCTCTCAGCGGCTCTCTGCAGTCTCAGCTGGAAGATCTAAGGGTGGATTGCACTTGTGTTTTGTTGTCAATTAATAGACAGAAGAGTCCTGTGTTGCATTTTGCTCAAGGCTTCTTGAGTCAATAACTCCTACTTTGCCAATCAAAGTTGTGGGTTTTGAATAATGGAGTGTTGTGCTGCCTCCAGTTGAACCATGAGAAGTTACAATTATTTTTAGAAAAGCAGTTGTCCAGAGCCAGTGTAATTGAACAGCAGAACCTCCCTTGCAGTTTGCTTCAGTCTGTGTTTTGGTGCAAGCGAGCCAAGCCGGAGCTAAGCCACAGCGAGCTTGGCTGACACTGAACCTGGAAAACCCCCTTGCCAGCTCAGCTGTGGGAGTGGGTGCCAGGGAGGGACCTTCTGGTTGGATGGTTTCCCCTGTGGGGCTGTTTGCCTCGATTGATGGTAGTCACTTTGGGAGCCCAGGGACTCTGGAGAAATAGGACCTGTGTATCTAACTATATTTGCATCCATGTCGGTCTCTCCATGTGTGTTTGTATGTATGCATGGATGGATGTATCTATCTTATATCTTACACCTGCCTGTCCATGTATTTGTCTGTTTCTCATGTAATGTCTATGTACCTATTATCAATCATCTAATATTTACCAAATGTCTATCTGCCTATTTATCATCTCTCTATGATCTAATGTCTAAATCTATCAATCATCTAATATCTATCAAATGTCTATCAGTCAATCTATCATCTATCTCTCATCTAATGTGTAGCTCCATTTATTAATCATCTATCCAATATCTGTCAAATGTGTCATCTAGTATCTGATAACTGTCTATCTGCCTATTTATCCTCTCTCTTGGGCAGGTAAAGGAAGCTAGCTGTGCCCATTCAGACGGAGCACACATCTTCATTCTTCCTCCTGCTTCCGGACGTATTGGATGCTCTCAGTGGGGTGGAGAATGACCACCGGCCCCAGTGAAAGTGGGGTTTCTTCCCTCCATCCTCGGATTGAAAGCCAATCTCCTCTGGAAGCATCCTTACAGATTACAGATGTGTTGCTGTGCGTTATCCTTTGTCACAGTCAAGCAGATATGTGAATGTCACCTCCAGCATTGCTTGTTGCTCTGCCTGAGGTCCCCTGTGTCCTGCCAGGTTCCCACAAGCAAGCTGCCACCAATCAATCTGTAAGATGAAATCTGCACCCCTAAGTGGGAACTTGGCTTTCCTGCTTCAACCTACTTTCCTCTCCATGTCTTTAGAAGAAGTGAGGCCGCACCTTTGCCAGGCATGGACCTCATATGGCCACTAGGAGCTGCTGCCATTGGAGCCAGGCCCCATCCAGAACACCTGGCGCTCCTGAGCTTCTCCCCAAGGCCGGGGGATATGTTCAGCTTTGGGCAGGTGGCAGAGGATGCAAGTGTTCCTACTACTTCCTTCCAGAAGCTCCAAGTCACCAAGCAGAGAAGAGGTACAGGCTTGGGTTGGTGCAAAGAGGGACAAGCGGAGCAAACGGGCAACATGGAAAAGCTCTTCTGACATTTTCTGGGGTGGAAGCATCTGCGAGGTTACCTGGTCTTAGTGCTCCTTTGCCAGCTCCTCTCCTGTATGCTCTTTCAGACATTGTGGCAATGTAGTGCTATCCTCCTGTCCAATGTCATGTAGCCTGTTAGGTCTGCAACCATTAAAGGGTCCTGTAATTAGGATCTGGAATATTCCACAAGGTTGGTCCCCAGGGTGATGCCCTTAGGGGGTGATGGAACTTTTGAGAGATATTGCACAGTGGGAGATCCTTAAATTGTAAGGGGGGGGTGTCTCCCATTTAAGAGGATTGTGGGATTCCGGTTTGCCACAGGCCCAAAACAATGGAACCAACGGATTTGGGGCCAGAACTTCCAACATTGTGAGCCAAAAATTAACCTTTTTTTAAAAAAAAATCAGTTGATCAATCACTTCTGGTATTTTATGATTGTGACTGAATGCTGGCCAACACTGAAGGGACTTAGTCTTTTCTTACGAATAGTTTCATCCCTCTCCTTTTCGTGTGGAAAATACTGGAGTAGAATTTACCCCATCTGGATTTTTTTGTGATCCTTTAGAAAACAGAGGCATACAGTGGCATTGCTGTGAGTGTTGGCAGGACTCTGGATGTGCCACTGACTTTCCAAGCCCTTCACCTGCCAGTGTTAGCCAGGCAAAGGGTCAAGTGGCCAGGGCATGTGGTATTGGTTGGCCTGCAGTGTGACTTGGAGGCTGTGACAGGCAAATGGGAACGTTCAATGTCCACCTCTGTTTTCGAGAGGAGGCAAGGAATGTACCTGAGCGGTGGCGCTGGGATGTAAGTCTTGGTCTCCCAGTGGTCACTCATGGTGCTCTTTGACCTTTCATACGATTGGGAGTACATGAATAGAAGAACCTCACCTGTTTTATTTTTGCTGAGGATTGACACAAACATGACTAGGTTAATAAGACCTAAGAGAATAGAGCTTTCTGGTGAAACACAAGATACTCACTTCAACTGAGACACATATGTTAAAAAAAAATCTGTTCACTGTCCATCAGGAATTCAAATGGACTTAAATACCCTAAATTGTTGTGGTGGTGGTGGTTGGGGTTGTTTGCTAAATCTGATAAACTTTCACTCGTCAAGATTCACATTGAGATGGTTTTGCATTATGGCTGTGTAGACTTATCCTAGGTCTCAGGACTCCCTGGGAGTTCTTTAGAGGCTGGTACCAGTGCCAAATCTCGATATAAAACCAGAACAATTTGATCGTGTTAGCCACAGTCTACATGTTTGCACGGAGTAGACAAAATATCGAGATATTTGGCAGTGTTGTTCTTGTGTCCCTTGGAAGTCCTGCAGCTGCAGGCTTGGAGTTCTTCCTGGGCCCGGACAGCAGCTGTGAGCCCATTCTCTGGTCTACGATGACCCCATGGTCCCTCCCGGCCGTTTGCCAATGAAGCTTCGGACATGCTACTAGAATTTTCAAGGATTCAACTGAAGTCTGGGCATGCTTTGCATTTCATTCATTTTTTGGCTCAAGACTTCCATGTACATACAGTTGTTTTATTTCAGTCTGCTGATAACACTCAGAGTCCTGCAGACTGCTTTCTCTTTAGTTTCTTTTAGGCAGGGAATTCAGCAAGAAAGTCAGATTATTTTTTTTCTTTCCCTTGCAGGAGCACAACCCACTGATTTAAATCCTGTACATGGTATAACACTCCAGTCCTATAAACAGATGGATGGAGAATGGCGATTTCCAACAGCACTGAAAGCTGCAGGAAAGTGTGTTTATCAATTCAGTTCATTCCCTTAGTCAACCGACTTGAGCTGCCCCTTGGTGGCCTTCCAGGGAGATGAGAGGCTGTGGTGCAGTGGCTGGGAATGGGGACTCCAATGAGAGGCTGTGGTGCAGTGGCTGGGAATGGGGACTCCAGGTTCGGTCAGCCTGGGTTGTGTTTTTGTGTCTGTCACTTAATAGTTGTATAATCTTGGCCAGCGACTTCTTGTCTGGACAGATCATTTGTTTATCTGTGAAATAGGATTCATATCAGTTCCTAGTTCACAGGCTCGTTGAGAGGATTAAATGAGATTTTGTGTAACTGCTGAAGAGTTAGAAGGTACTTATAAATGGGGTACTTGACATTTAGGAGGTACTTATAAATGGTAGCTACTGTGATGGACACATAGCTTTAGGGGTGTTTGGATCTCAGAGAAGGTAGGTAAGTCCTTGTCCCTGAGATAATTTTCAGGGTTATTATTTGGAAAAGCTGCTTCTGAGTCATGACTGAAGATCCCCATTCTGGGTCTTCAAACTGGTGGTCTCATTTCTCCTAGCTCTGGTAGAAGAAGAAGAAGAGGAAGAAGAGGTAGAAGAGGAAGAAAAGGAAGAAGAAGAAGAAAAAGAAGAAGAAGAAGAAGAAGAAGAAGAAGAAGAAGAAGAAGAAGAAGAAGAAGAAGAAGAAGAGGAGGAGGAAGAGGAGGAGGAGGAAGAGGAACAATGGCCTTGAACAAAAAGCTAAGGAATAATGCATTAGTACTCACATATGGTAGAGGGAGAGGGAGAAGAGAAAGAGACAATAAGGAAGGAAGGAAGGAAGGAAGGAAGGAAGGAAGGAAGGAAGGAAGGAAGGAGGGAAGGAAGATAAAGATTGGATAGCAGAAGAGTTCACTAAACAGGTGTATAGTCAGAAGAGTGGGGCAAGGGATGATAAGCACTTCTAACTTAAAGTCAGGCTGCAATGACCCCACACTTTTAAGGGGAAGAAAGCTCAAATCTGCACAACTATCTCCCATGTACTTTCCAAATCCCAGAGTTGAGGTAGCAATAGAGTCATCCATTAGAGCTAATGCAAAACCACCCTTGGCCCAGCCTTTTCCCACCTTAGGGCCAAGAAATTCCTTCTCAGAAGAGCTTTGGCTCTTCCTGGCCTCCCTCAGCCCCTTCACCACTGCCCCAGGCTTTCTAAATCTTCTACAGGCCTTGCAGAGAGAGACTTCTGGCAAGACCTCTGTGGTTTTCTTCACTCTTGTTACTGTTAACATCCTTGTTATATAACAGGTACTTAGAGACAGCTTTTACTGAAAAGCGCTGACTCCTGCAAATGTCCAGGGGTGTGGGGGAGTAAGGTGGGGGGAGGATACTGAAGGCAGGAGAAAAGCTCCATTTCTCTGCCTCCATTTTAAATCTGTGTCCTAAATCTCTGCTGCAGTCACTCTGGATTCCAGGAAAGACAGGACTGATGAATAAACAACCTTATGACAGGGGACTGGGGACTGTCCAAGAAAAGGAAGCATAGAGCCTCAGAGAACAGGACACACCATCCCCTACATGAGGACAGTTGTCCACAATGGCCAGGATGAAGGGGGTGGGGCTGGCTGGCAGATGGCATCCTCTTATGGGGGCCAGATTGCTCCCCTCCAGTGATGATCACTATAAATCTAACTTGAACAGCCAGTCCAAGCCATGGAACGAAAATATGGAACCATTTGATGAATCTGAGTTAGAACAAGACATAATTCAACCAGTGCGGGTGGCTCATGTCTGCCAACCAAGCTACATATAAGGCTGAGATCTGAGGATCATGGTTCAAAATTAGCCAGCTCTAGCAGAAAGATTGTAAGACTCTTAGCCCCAACTAACCAACAAAAAACCGGAAGTGGGTATGTGGCTCAAGTGGTATAGTATCTGCCTTGAGTGATAAAAAACAAGTAAGAAAGCAAGGCCCAGAATTCAAGTCCCAACACTGGCAAAGAAAAGGAGGAAGAAGAGGAAGAACAAGAGGAAGAGGACAAAGGAAAAGTAGAAGGAGAAAGAAGAAATGGAGGAGGAGGAGGAAAAGAAAAGGAAGTAGAAGAGGAAGAAAAAGAAGGAAGAAGAAAGAAGAAAAAGAAGGAGGAGGAGGAGGAGGAGAAGAGGAGGGGAAGAGGGAGGAGGAGGAAGAACAAGAGGAAGTAGAAGAGGAGGAAGAAGATTAACTTTAAATTTCCTGGCCAATGAAACCAAATACATTACCACAACAGGGCAGGGCAGCTAAACAATCTTTGTCCTTGAATCTGGCAAGAGAAGTAGTCAGGCAAGATGTGAATATGAATAAATATGATAAGAAAGTTTATTCAAAAAGAATTATAACAGAGAAAGAGAGCACCTGGCATAGACATACCAGAGGAAGACTGCCAGTGTCTTCTTCGGCCTTCTTCCTCCATCTTCCTTACAGAGCTTGACTTTGGGTTAAAAGATTATAACCGGATGGTTTTCTGATAGGTGGGTCTCTCTTCTGCTGCCTATAAGGTTGTGACACTGAAGATTCACTATCCTGTCCCATTTTCCACATTCTTTTGCTCTTTTTACTTCTTCATTCATTTTAGCCTCCTCCCCTCCTTTTTAAAATCAACTGAGTTGTATAGGTTGAAATTCCTTGGTAAAGCATAACAATGTTTTATAACCACTCTCTACTTAGAACTCAGATAGTGACATGCCAGGCCACACTTGGTCTGGGACCACTTATGTATGTCTACCACTCTCTCCCTGTCCCAACTCTTCCACTATTTAAACCTAAACCTCCTGTCTGTATCTGAATGTGGTCTCAAGTACTCACTCTTCCTATTTCTTAGGATGAATAATAAATCTCTTTTCTCTGCCTTTCACCACTGCTGGTCATCTTGTTGAATGCATTGAGGCAAGTGACCAGACCGGACATGTAGAACCCCTGGAGTTGAGCCTCTGTGCTAGAACCCTGGTTAGTTAATAACTATAACTAAAATGGTTCCTTGCTGTTGCATGGCTTTGTGGGCTTCTTGCTGGACCTGATGTGTGAGACTCAGCCACTTTAGGGCAAGGTGAGCTCTCTTCAGATTTATGTGCTTTTCCATTATTGGTCTGAGGATCATTGGATGCGTGAAAACACTCTTTTTGGAAAGGTAAACAAACAAACAAAAAACAACTCACAACTGTCATAGAAAGAAGACATGAATCTTTATCAGAGGTTTCAATTAATTGCTCCTTAATGAAAGAACCAGCAAGGTGATAAAACTATTTCAAAAGAGAAGCCACAGAATACATGCATATATTAGAAATCATTAATATAAATACAAGTTTTCTGATAAGTGCAAGAAGGCTGGTTAATTTCCACTTGTAAAAATATTTTACATCTCCAGTAAACAAATTGATTTACATTGTTTTATTTGTGTGTGTGTTGATTTTGTGCATTTTTTTAAAACATAGGCACTCTCACTTTCACAGCTGGTGCTTTAGTACTTGAGCCATGCTTCTAGTTCCACTTTTTGCTGGTTAATTGGAGATGAGGGTCTCAGCTGGCTTCCAACTGTAACTTTCAAGGTCTCAGATTACTGAGTAGCTAGAATTACATGAGAAACCAAAGCCTGGTTCCATTTGCCTTTTTATTATTTTTTTTATTGTGAAAATACTGTACAGAGGGGTTACAGTTACATGGGCAAGATAATGAGTACATTTCTTATCAAGCATTGTAGCCCCCTCCTTTGTTTCCCCTTCCCATCCCTTCCCATTCCCCCTACCCCCCACCCAACCTTCCCCCCCC
>NW_012267235.1:7967488-7968868 GCF_000151885.1 Dipodomys ordii
CATTTGGGTAAATGCCCAAAAGTGGGATTGTTGGGTCATAGGGGAGTTCCATTTACCTTCTGATGGGCAGGAATCTTTTCCATTGCTATACTTATTTTGGTGATAAAATAGCTCAATCACACGGGAAGATCACAGATCTCAGAAGGGCTCCCCTTGTGTTTGCTAAGAAGGATATTCTACAAATGCCTTTGATTATTTTCAGCTGTGTTTTTCTCTTGGAGTTGAGTACTTGTGCCTAATTAAAATATGGATATCAAGTAGAAACCCAGCGACTGGAAAATCTTAATAACTGGGGTGAAAAAATACATTGGTTGCAACAAAAGGACAATGTGGTTCATTATTCAAGACTGTGTGAGAAGGATAGATCAGACACCATATCCATGGCATTGTATCCGGAGTACAATTGGAGTGAGACATGGTGGTACTTACTATAATCTACACCTCTTAAGAAGTGGAGGGAGGATTCTCTGGGACAAAATAAGAGTCTAGAGGGTTGGTTAAGTAGTAGAACATCTGTCTAACGAGTTGAAGCCCTAACTTCAAACCCTAATGCTACCTGAGCTCAATCCTCAGTACCAAGAACAAAAACAAAAAGTAGAAGTGGGCTGGGTGCTGGTAGCTCATGCCTATGATCCTAGCTACTCAGTAGTAATCTTCAGATACTCCGAGGATCAAGGTTCCAAAGAGCCTGGGCAAGAAAGTCTGTGAGGAGACCCTTAGCTCCAATTAACCACCCCAAGGCCATAAGTGGAATTGCAGCTCAAGTGGTAGAGTGCTAGCCTTGAGCATCAAAGCTCAGGGACAGTACCCAGACACTAAGTTCAAGCCCTAGGACCGGCAGTAAAATAAAATAAAATAAATAAAAATGAAGAGCAATTGGTCCAGTGCTGTGATCCTTAAATTAGGTTTTGGCAAGTTATTGGTTTGACATTAGACTACTTTTTTTTTCCATTCAGTTTTCATGTCGAATTTGCCTTGATGAAGAATTAGGGGAAGAAAAATAAAAGTCTTCTATATTGGAACCTTGTTTTGGATCTAGTTCCCTTAAGTTTTCAGACCTTACCAGAAGAGACTCAAGTGCTACTTTTATCCTGTTTACCCTCTTAGGAAGATGAGTGCGGTGGTAACTTCATCATTGACAGGAACTTCTTTTGGGGGACAATCCTTGGGATTGATCTCACAGCAAATGGGGATTCTTTTTTTTTTTAATTTAATTTTATTTTATTTGTGAACATACTGTACAGAGGGGTTACAATTGCATGGGCAGGATAATGCATACATTTCTTACCAAGCACTGCAGCCTCCTCCTTTGTTAACCTTCCCATCCCTTCCCAGCCTCCCCCCTCCCCCCCATCCCAATCCTTCTCCTTCCCCCCTCCC
>NW_012267235.1:7968968-7972390 GCF_000151885.1 Dipodomys ordii
TCCTTAAACAACTGGTTTTTTGCAAACGGGGATTCTTGAGAGCAGAGTCACACTCAACAGATTTCGGGATTGTCCAATTCATAATTCATAGCCTGTACTTTTTTTTAAGCCCAGATCTCCCGTGTCTATTGAGATAATCACACACTTATTTTTCTTTGAAATTTTATGTATACTTTTAATTTTAAAATGAGTTAAGATTTACATGAAAGTTGTAAAGATGGCATAGAGAGTTTATAGACCCTTTTCTCTGTTTCTCATTCATTGTTAAAATTAAAATTCTACTAACTGAAGACCTAATTGGGATTTCAAGTTTTTCCTTTATTTTTTTTCCTTCCTATTCTAGGATTGAGTTCAGGGTACTACACAACACACATAGAGGCTCTATCTCTCCAAATTTCCATGGTTGGTTGTAGTTTCTAAATCATTCCTCTTCCCTGCCCCACCCTCACCACCTCCCCCTCCCCCCAAAAATGCTCTAAGTAATTCATTCATAAAACCACCTGGGCCTAAAGTCTTCTTTTTAGAGATAAACTTTCAACAATTTCTAAAAGATTCTATGCTGACTTACTTGTGAGGTCTTCTAAAGGTCTCTATGAGAACATACAGCAATCAAGAGCTCACATGTATATTATTCTATGACAATTATTTATCAAGCAATGAAATGTGAACATGGATGGACCAGAACAACTACTTGAAATGATGCATTCCTATGGGATTTTTAAATGCTTTTTTTTTCCTTCTGTGATCTGCATTGTTGTACATTTGGTAAATTTTTCTCACATGCACTCACAAGCTCATGGGGCTTGAACTCTGGGCCTGGGTGCTGTCCCAAAGCTCTTCAGCTCAAGGCTAGGGCCCTACCATTTGAGCCACAGCACCACTTCCGGTGTTCTGGTGGTTTATTGGAGATAAGAGTCTCATGTACTTTCCTGTCCAGGCTGGCTTTGAACCCCGATCCTCAGATCTCAGCCTCCTGAATAGCTAGGATTACAGGTGTGAGCCATTGGCACCCGGCTGCACTTTCTTTCCATGAATGGACACGCTATTTGTGTGGTTTGCTTTGGGGAGGAAACAGCTACACCCTCAAGATTCACAAAGTCTGATATGGAAAAGCCAAGAAACTGGAATTAGTAGGTATCTGCTCGGAAAACAGTGAGTGTGCCTTAATATATAGTTGTAGCCACTGTGGACACCAAGGACGGTGTATTTATTTCAGTAGAAGAAAATAAATCCACAGATCTAAGCCATTAGCCTGAACATGCTGAGAATACAATTTGGGTTCTATGGATCATTCTATCAGAATGAAATACAAACCTTTGATTACCACACTGTGAGAACCACAAACTTGGTACTTAAAGCAACAGAATCTGGAAGAGTACAATAGCACAACTCAGTATGAAGAGAATATTTTTTTGTTATTAACAGGTCACTCATACAAGTTCTAGAGAAAGGTGAATAATACTGCGTTTACCCTATTAAACATTATTGGATCAGAAAGTAAAAAGAAAGGCAGTGAGTTAGAAAGAACTAGAGTCCCAGGGACAGGTCCATGAGCCCTTAAGAGTAGGTTTAGATGCAGGTGAGCCATTAACACTTAGGACTGAGATTTTTGCCTCCTTCTCTTAAAAGCCTTTTAAAAAAACTCTCTAGCTTGAGAGTGGGGAGATGACTTAGAATTTGGGAAGACATATCAGCCTATGGTTCTCACCCCATATACTACCACCACAAGAAGTCAACAGTGAAGCTGGGATTGTACCCCAAATTCTTTACTCCCATACTGGGGCCTGTCTTCACTTTGTCCCTAGCAGAGCTAGAGAGCACGCAAATTCTCAGAGAAGAGGCATTGCCCTATGAGATGGGGTCTGAAAGCCAGGTTGCTTTTCACAGCCAGTGGATAAATGGCTGTCACGGTTGCCTATCTTGGTCAAACGGCTCATAAAGCGATTGACTTTGCAAATCTCCGTCAACCACACTTTACAAAACCCAGGGAAAGCAAAGGCCTGTTCAGAGGAGTTGCTTTATCTCTCCAATCTACTTCTGAAGTAATCCTGAACTTTTAGTGTGGCCAAGGGCTGGGATCTCTGCCAGTCCATATACACACACGTCCATCTGTAGGGGATAGACCAGAATGCAGGCTAAATGGAGATTCCCTCTTTTGGCTGCTGTGTGTTGTCTCTGATTGTGTATCTTAAAGCAGGATCCACATTCTTGGCAGGTCAGCTGTGAAACGTGTTTGACGTTGGTGGAAAAGGGCAGTTCTTGGATCCAGGACTCTTGCTTGCTTGTGTCTGTCTGTGTACTGAGGAACCCTCTTGCAGGAGCCAACTTTTAGAGAGTCTATTTGGCTCTGTCTTTGACACTGATAGAATAGGGTAGGCTGACTCAGGGCTCTGAAAGGTCTTCCCTTGGCTTTGTGCAGGACACATACAAACCTGCCCCCACCTAAATGGGCATGTTCAGTGCCCACCGGAGTTCTTTATCACAGGAAGAGTTGTGGGAAGTATGAAAGCCAAGTAAAGTTATGTTACGATATTATAGTAGAGAATGACAGCAATGGAATGGTGGAAAAACCATTTATTCTTCCCTCAGCCTCTAGCTTCCAGGTTTGTTGATTGGTTTTGTTTGTTTGTTTGATCACAAATTTTATTACTGTGCATCGGATGTTAAATCTTATATTCTTATCTCCTGACATTCAATCCACGCCAATTCTGAGTTGTTGCTTTCTGCCTGGTCCTTCTTAAATCATCTTTGTGACTGATAGTCTATCTGGAGTCACCTTAAACTTCTGTTCACCAGATAAATAACTTTTTTTTGGAGAAGTTGTCCGTTAATGTATAAGCGAATCCAGAAGAAACGAACATAGAGAGAGGCAGTCCCTGAGACTGTGTCAATATTATGTAAAAATCTATTTTTAGTATTCCCCCTGGGAGTCTCTCAAACCATGACCCATGCATACCCTTCTCTGGCCCTGGCAAAGTCAACTTAATAGATGGTCTCTCTGCTGTGCTGCAAAATACAGCAATGGGAAGAAGCTTCCCGGCAAAACAAAATCCAACTCCTTTGGAAAACCATATGCAAAGCTGAGCAAGGGAAGAGGGGCAGGTGATTACATAATGCTTCTCCTTACAGACCAATGGAACCAACGCGTGGGCTCCAAAGACTTTCCTCCCTCTCATCCCCAGTAATCATGCGTTCATGATTAGAAAAAGTTGGTGGGTCCCAGAATAACTGGACCACTGGAAAAAGGAAGAAGAATGAATCTTCCCAGGCTTAGCTTTTGCAGCTCTTCAAGGATGTATCCTTTGCTCTAAAAGCATTGGAATTTCCTCCTAGTCTCTTGATTATAAAGCAACTAGCTTGGTCAATTTATATTTAAACAAAAAATAAAAACCAGCAAGGTTTTACAAATTCTGTTTTTTTTT
>NW_012267235.1:7972479-7987004 GCF_000151885.1 Dipodomys ordii
GAGAGAGAGAGAGAGAGAGAGAGAGAGAGAGAGAGAGAGGAAACCCTAAGTGGTACTGGGCAAGGTCCCTGAGATTTTTGTGCTCAAGGCTAGCACTCTACCATGTCAGCCACAGCTTCATTTCTGGCTTTTTGGTGGTTAAGGAGAAATATGAAATCTCACAATCTATCTCAGACCTCAGCCTCCTTTCTAGCAAGGATCACAGGCATCAGTGCTCATCTTTGCATATGCTTTAAATGCAGGTACATTCAAATACATAGAATCGGTTGATATATCTGTATGTCGAAGACAAAAAAATTAAAAACATGCATGTTTGATTTTTTGAAAGAATCCTCCATTGATTTCTTGATCAAGTTATCAGTCCCAATCAATCAAGTCAGTAAGTTTGTCTTTTATTCTCCGTTTCTCAGAAACAAGTAATTTCTCAGCACAAGCTCTATAAAGCTTGTTTTTTCCCCCCTCATTTGCTGGATAAGAATGTGCCCAGGTCATGTTGGCAAGATTCAGCTGGATCATATTTATGTAAGCACCTAGCAAGTGTCAACACCTAGTAGGTACACTGTAAATCCCACTTAAATCTGTACCTACAGCTGGGCACCAGTAGCTTGTGCCTGAAATTCTAGTTACTTAGAAAGCTGAGATCTGAGGACTGCAGTCTGAAGCCAGCCTAGTCAGGAAAGTCCATGAAACTCTCATCTTCAGTTAACCACCAAAAAACTAGAACAAGAATGGAGCTGTATCTCAAATGGTACAGCAACTAACCTTGAGCAAAAAGCTTAGGGACAGCACCTGAGCCCTGGGTTCAAGCCCCAGGACCAGCACACACACACACACACACACACACACACACACACACACACACACACACCACACAATCTGAAACTATGGAAGGTTATGGAAGGAATGAGGTGAATTGCCTTGTCTGTCCTGTGTCTATGCTTTAATGAGCTCCTATATTTCTCTAACAGTCTTCTGTGGAATCTGAAACAGAGCACGTTTAAGGAAAACCACATATTTAGTGAGGGTTATTGACAAGACCTCTTTGTTTTATTACTTACACTCTCTGTTCCATTAAACATCCATTTAGGAAAAGAATATTTTGCCATATTTATCGCCTTGGTTTCTAAGCATGTCAGTTGCTCTTGGTAGGAACAATGACTTTGGCAGAATTTAGAAAACTTTCCTATGTTTCCACCCTTAATTAAAACTTGAGATAGAAGCCGGGCGCCGGTGGCTCACTCCTGTAATCCTAGCTACTCAGGAGGCTGAGATCTGAGGATCGTGGTTCAAGGCCAGCCCGGGCAGGAAAGTCTGTGAAACTCTTATCTCCAATAAACCACTAGAAAACTGGAAGTGGTGCTGTAGCTCAAGTGGTAGAGCGCTCGCCTTGAGCTGAAGCCCCACGACTGACAAAAAAAAAAAAGTGAAAAAAAAACTTGAGATAGATTTGTTTGCTGGGGCACAACTTTACAAAGAGCAAATTGACCATATACTAGAACTGTTAATCATGAATTTGTATTAATTAATTATTAATTAGCATTAGTTAGCATCAATTAATCATTAATTAATTCAAAACATAAGTGTAGGCAACTGCATCCATCATCCATCAACTGTCACATGTAAATAGTCTCTTGTTCTTGCAGTGACATCTGTCTGCCATCTTGATCTTGCCTCATTTTCCTTTTCTTTAACAAACCTCAATCATTTGCCACAATTTTCTCGCCACTCAATGTTAACAATTAAGTCAGAGACCTCTGCTCTGGCAGTGATGGGCTGGCGTAGAGCCTGATCTGCCTTACCATAGAAACAACTGGAGAGAAACATGAAATTGGACATTGAGCATCAGGGAGTAGAGCACAGGCATAGAGCAGGAAAACAAAGTCACTGATCCCTCGGATTTCCTCAGTGAGCTGCCTGGTGAATGTGTTCAGACTCCAGGCTGGGTTGGAGACCCTGGCCAAGCAGCTGGCAACCTGATCAGGCATGGACAGAGCAGGGAGAGGCTCGACGATGTGTGAGGCAGCTGCATCTGACAGGGCACACACGACTGGAGGTAGCTCATAGAGAGAAGGCTCTGGGAGATTTTCAGAGCCCCAGCTCGAGTATGAGGTGAGGGTCAGGCAGCCCATGGATGCAAAGACACAAACCTAAAACTAGAAGAACTGCCTTAAGAGATCAGAAAGAGCCAGGCCTTGTGTTGTGCACTAGAGAGGTCATCAGAGGCTCAAAGGAGAAGTAAAAGACCCGGGAATCCAATCACTCAGCCCCACACAGATGAAGACCCAAGTGGAGGGCTTGTCTTTGGGTAGAGTTGATACTCTCAGGGTCCAATGCTGCTTTTAAGTAAAAATTGACCTGGAATTAATCTACAGACAGAAATGTACACAATCACAATGTGCTTTCTGTGCTTAGAAACCCAGAAAGCTCTCAGAAAACTTCTTTTTTACCCCTCATTTTCATTTGCCATTTTGGATAGCATATTTAACCCTAAGATATGTATTTAAATGTTTTTTTTTCTTTCATGCATTTGTTTTTTTTTCTTTCATGCGATTATTTCTTTGTTGCTTTGTATGTCCCTCCCCCACAGTATAACCCCTGCTTTCACTGTATTTGATGTCAGTATAATTTGTGGAGGGGAAGGGGAAAAACAAGTTGTTTAAATAAGGATACAGGTGGACCCATTGCAACAATGAAAAGTATAAGTTGTCATGTCGAAAATGAACTTTACAACTTTGGTGGGGGAGGGGGAGGCTGGGAAGGGATGTGAAGGGTAAACAAAGGAGGAGGCTACAATGCTTGATAAGAAATGTACTCATTATCTTGTCCATCTAATTGTAACCCCTCTGTACAGTATTTTCACAATAAAAAATAAATAAAAATTAAAAAAAGAAATTAAAAAAAACTAAATTGTTATTATGAATGTGATATACAGAGAGGTTACAGTTATGTAAGTCAGGTAAAGAGTACATTTCAGAAACTTCATTTGTGTTCTTTTGTGTTCCCAGCCCCCAGGACACCATAAGCCCACTACTAACACAACCACCATCACCATTACCACCACCACCACTACTACCACCACCACCCCATCACCATCACCATCACCGTTGCTACTACCACTGTCAGCAACACAACCATAACCACCACTACCATCTCTATCATCATCACTACCACCACTACCAATATCTCCATTGCTATCACCACCATTTCCCCAACTATCACCACCATCACCATGGACCTCGGCTGGAACCTTGGCAGCCTTCTCTCAAGGTGCCGCTGCTTTGCTGACTGGCGTTGCTGGCCATTTCTGAGCTCTCTGTCTTGTGGCAGGTGTCCAGACACTGGCTTTCATGAGAGTGCTGCTCAACTGCATTGTAACACCCTGTGGGATCTTCCCACTGCCCAGTCCCCTGGCTCTGGACCGATGTCCATTCTTCATCAGCTCCATTATGGAAGTCTGCTCTCCTGGCAAGCATCCCTCTTGGTGGGGTACCGGAAAGATGGCTCCAGTCCAGAGACATTCCACAGTATTCGCTCAACCCATGGGAAACTCATGCCTCCTGGTTGTGCTGAGCGGTGAACGGAGCGCTCTCTGGGGCTTTCATCTCCCTTTAGTGCTGATTTCTACTGTTGGCCACTCTGTTGAGGACTGAGAAATCCAACAGGAGAAGACGGTGCCAGTTTCCTTCCTGCACATCCCTATCATTACTGCTGAGAGATCTGGGATGCTCCATCTCCTTGCCTGGTTTTAGGAGGAGAAGGGACAGCCACTGCTCTCTGTGAATCTGACAACTGCTCACCTATGCAGGTACAATCCTTCTATGACCCGCATCATCTTCTTATTCTTACCTTAAATTCTTATTTTTTTTTGTGGCAATGTTGTTTGAATTCAGCGACTCATGCTTCTTAGATAAGCACGCTACTGCTTCAACCATATCCTCAATTCTTTTTGCTTTAGTTTGTTTTTCAGATAGGGTCTTGTGCTTTTGCCTTGGCTGGCCTGTGACTGTAATCCACCTATTTCTGCCTCCTGAGTAGCTGGGAATATAGTCATGTGCCACCATACCTGACTCATTCTTCTTTTGAAGGGTATGAGAGGAAGGGATTTTAAGGGTATCTGGAATTTGCACAAATAAGGTCTGGTAAGACATGGAAATGACTGTCATGAAGGAAGAGGTTTATCTGCACTCAGTGCCCTGGTATTAGGAGGCATGCTATACCTTGTGGGGTACATGGGTAACACCAGCATCAGTCAGGAGACAGAGAGAATGAGGAAAAAATGTGAGTGAGCAAAATAGGAAAGCCAAGGTAGGTGTGGGTTATTTTGGCAGAGTCTGGGATACAAGAGCATTTCTCGTTGCCTGGTAACCAGGTCTATAGGCTCCAAGATCCATTGGAGGTTATTTGGTACCTGGCTCTGGGATGGTTAGAATGGGGGCGGGGATGATGATTAGGACTGTGAAAACTAGCTACAGGGGGCAGTGGGAGATGTGGACTCTGGCTTGGTTGTGTGAATTCGAGAGATGTAATCAAGGCAAGATTGCTGTTGTATGTATGAGTTAGTTCATACTTGGAAGGGGCAGTCTCTCTAGGGGCAACAAAGCTCTGAGACATCAAAGCAACTGAATACAGATAAAGCAAGCTATGATGAATAAAGTCAATTTGATGGTCTCAGAGTAAGCTTGGAGTGAGATTTCTACAGTGGTTGACTCTGTTTACAATATGATATACTTTTTCTACTCCAGCTTTGGGTGTTGGCTGTCCATTCTAATCCAACCAGAAATATCCCACCCCCAATCCTGCTACACAGTGATCAAAGAAAACCATGTAACAGTGATACATTTCCTAGACTTGATACTAGAAATTAAATAACAAATGCTGAAATGGACTGTACTGTGGATTGGGGCTCGGTGGGCAAATTCTTGAGTGCAAGCAACAGAACTGGACTCACTGAATCAAACAGAAATTGGAGCTCTTGAGTATAAGCAACAGAATTGGACTGGCTTGATTTGAACAGAAACCACTCTATTGAGCAGCTATGGTTGCTCATGCAGGAGGATCAGCATGAGCATGAGAGGACCGCTGGCTGGCTGCTATCACCATCTACCTTAGCAATTTCTGTTCCCAGCGGTCAGAGTCCAAGGAGGGGAATCCTTGGTGGTAGGTTTGGAGTTGGGGATCTTTGACTGATATTCTCATCTGGAGTTTGTCATAAAAAAGGTACAGTTTCACTAGGTGCGGATGGCTCATACTAGTCCTAACTCCTTAGGAGGCTGTGATCTGAGGATTGCGGTTTGAAGCTAGCCCAGGCAGGAAAGCCCATGAGACTTATCTCCTCCAATTGAATAGCAGAAAACCAGAAGAGGAGCAATGGCTTAAATTGGTAGAGTGTTAGCCTTGAGGGAAAAGCTCAAGGATATAACTCAGGTCCTGAATTCAAGCCCCACAACTAAACTAAACTAAACTAAAATAAAAGGTTCAGCTTCCCAGAGGAATATAGGGGTTACTACCCAAAGAAGAGAATAGAAACAAATGAACCAACAAAAACAGAAGATGCTTGCTACTGTGAGATAGTAAACATAGAAAGCTCAAATCTAGCAACATAAAAACCACATTTGAATTCTGTCTCTGCTACTCACTGCTTTGATCAAAATTTCTCTGCATTCCTGTATAGAAAGTAATCTGTCTGTCTGTCTGTCTGTCTTTGTCTCTGTCTGGCTGTCTGTCTGTCTGCCTCCCTCCCACCCCCCCGTCTCTCTCGTTGTTGGTGCTGGTCTTGGACTTTGAACTGAGCTTGGGTGCTGTCCCTGAGCCTTTTTGCTCAAGGTTAGTACTCTACCACTTGAGCCACAGCTCTACTTCCAGCTTTTTGGTGGTTAATTAGAGTCTTATGAACTATCCTGCCCAGGCTGGCTTCAAACCACAATCTTCAGATTTCAGCCTCCTGAACAGCTAAGATTACAGGTGTGAGCCACCTGTTCCTACCATGTTGTGGAGACCAGTAACAAGAAATGCCATAAAAATGATAAGCTGTGGTGTTAACTATGCAGTGTTGGTACAAATGACATTCCTGCTGTTTCAGAGTCTTCATGATCTTGTCCATAGCTTGTGTTTTTGTCATCATGACCTGATGGTCTTCCGGATTTGATGGCAAAGCGTAAGAACTTGAAATCTTTCATGGAAATGCCAATGTTGTCTAGTTTAAGAAAACTTTTGGCTCTGTGTCCTTACATGGAGTGAATCTGACGTACAGCTATCAGTACGTACATCACCAACACTGAATTCCTGGGGAAGAAAAACACCCCTTTGTTTACCTAGATCCTCTGTTTATCTTGAAAACTACAGACAGTCAGCGAATCCAGGGGACTTCATGCTTCACAGCATACGAATAGCCAAACAGATCTTATCTGACCCTTTGCCACCCTGTGCACGCCCCGAGAGCCTCCAGGATCTGTGTTGACAATATTGAAATGTGTTCAGCTGATGTGCCAAAAAATGATCAAAATCCCCAAAGTCTGGATTATGCTAACAGCACCTTTTCAAGTCCTTGAAATCCAGGCAGATCCTGGGAGGAAAGAGGCCTCCAGGGTGACTCTCTTAATTTCCAAGAGAAGTTGGATAGGAAATGCATCCAGACAAACCCTTGGGAATTGTTAGGGATAAGCTCCTTTGTGGAAAAATGGAAAATAATATGTAAAAAAGGTACAGCTCAGGCTGGAAATGTGGCCTAATGGTAGAGTGCTTGTCTAGCATGCATAAAGCCCCAGGTTGATTCCTCAGTATCAGATATACAGAAAAAGCCGGAAGTGGCACTGTGGCTCAAGTGGGAAAGTGCTAGCCTTGAGCAAAAGAAGCTCAGGGACAGTGCCCAGGCCCTAAGTTCAAGCCCCATAAAGGGTAAAAAAAAAAGGTGTAGCATATTCTGGAGCTGTGCCCTCAGTTGGGATGTAGGCCCTTCCCTGAGAACCTTTGCCTGAGATTCTAAGGACCATCTATCCAGAGCAGCCTTCTGAGTGAGTACAAGGGTCAAGCACAGTCCTTTTAGCCTGTAATAGACTGCCAGTCCTTGAGGACAGCACATGTCTATTAATAACGACTCTGTAACCCAGTCTTCCCATGGCTGGGTGGGGAGGGTGAGGCATGGATCTCCAATGTGGGTTGTGGACGTGACATAAACCTCAGTTATCCAGAGTATTAAAGAAGTCCGAGGATAAATGGGGGTGGCTTTGGTGTGAGAGCAAAGTACAGTGGAAGATCAGGGAGAGAGCTATGGCCATGAGAGTCATCCTCCTCCAGGAACGTGCTCCATGACCTGCAATGGACACCTGTCCCTGTGGACAGCAATGAATCTTGTAGATGTTATAGATTTTTCATCTCTATCTCTATCTCTCTGTATCTCTATCTCTCTCTATGACATCTGTATCTAATTTATATTATCTATCCATCCATGATGCATCCATTCATCCCTGTGCTAAGGTCTAACAAAAAAACAAATAACAAAATGGAACATTTAGGATGGCAATAGACTTTAACTAACATTGTTTAAAACTTAAGGATTGTTGTTGGGTGCTGGTGGTTCATGCCTGTAATCCTAGCTACCTAGGAGGCTGAGAGCTGAGGATCATGGTTCAAAGCCAGCCTGGGCAGGAAAGGCCCTGAGAATCTTACTTCCAATTGGCTACCAAAAAGTCAGAAGTGGAGCTGTGACTCAAGTGGTAGAGTGCTAGCCTTGAGCCAAAAATCAGTTTTGTTGTTGTTGTAGTTGGTTGTAGGGCTTGAACTCTGGGCCTGGGCACTGTCCCTCAGCTCTTCAGCTCAAGGCAAGCACTCTACTGCTTGAGCCACAGCACCACTTCTGGTTTTCTAGTAGTTTATTGGAGATAAGAGTCTCATAGATTTTCTTGCCCAGGCTGACTTTGAACCGTGATCCTTAGATCTTAGCCTCCTGAGTAGCTAGGATTACAGGCATGAGCCACCCAGCGTATCAGGGTTTTTGTCCTTGCCCTGAGTTCAAGATTCAGGACTAACACACACACACACACACACACACACACACACACACACACTTAAAATTACTTAATTTCTAGAATTTTCCACCTAATATTTCTAGAGTATAGTTGACTTTGAACAACTGAAGCTGCAGGAAATGGAAGTCTTGCTCAGGAAGCCATTGTTTCTGTTATGTGGCAGTGTATCACTAAAGAAAACCACATTTTAACTCTTGTGATTTTGTGAATGGAAAAGATGGCATATAGGGGTTGGTGGTATAGGATTATAGGAATAATCCTACCTATTCTGGAGGTACAGGTAAGAAGACTGTAGTCCAAACTTGACCTGCTAAGTAGTGCAAGACCATTCGCAAAATATAACTTGGCCAGACACCAGTGGCTTCTGCCTATAATACTAGCTACTCAGGCAGCTAAGATCTGAGAATCACAGTTTGAAACCAGCCTGGGAAGGAAAGTCCAGGGGACTCTTACCTCCAATGAAGTATCACAAAAAGGAAAAAAAAAAAAAGAAGCCAGAAGTGGAGCTGTGGCTCCAGTGGTAGAGCTCTGGCCTTGAGCACAAAAGCTTAAGGACAGTGCTGGGGCTGTCCCTGAATTTGAGTTCAAGTGCCAGAACCAGCACAAACCAACAAACAACCCAAAAAGGTCTGGAGGCAGGGCTCAAGTCGTAGAGTGCTTGTCTAGTAAATGTGCGTTCCTAAGTTCCCCCATTTCTCCACCCATACCACTAAAACAAGATAGGAAGATTAAAACAAGATAGGAAGATTTTCTTGTCTGAAGTAGCATCTGTTGAGCTATTTCATGGTATTTAGCTGATGCTTGTGTGGTCTGAGATGGTTTCATTCCCACTCTGGAACAGTTGCAAGGTGAGGCTCTCTGGGGCCTCTACCATGTGGTTTCTCTAGCAGCAGAGTCAGATTTCAATATGGTGGGAGCCAATTCCAAGAGACCAAGGCAGAAATGACTCGTACTGTGCACACTTTGGAATGGAGTCTTGTTGCATGTTATCTCTTGGTCAAATTAGCTGAAGTAGGAGACAGGAAAAAGTACCATGCTTGTTAGAAGGATGTATAGCTGTCTTTAACTCAGAGCGTGTCCCTCTCTAAGCTGGGAATTTGGGGGCAGCTCTACCTGAGAGGCAAAGCAGTAGGCCCAGGAGCAGCAGGTCTACTATGGGCACTCATAGTAGACCGCACCTTCACAGGATAGGGAGGAGGTGAGTGCCTTGTGCCATGAGCTCTCTCACTGAGCAACAGACTAAGAAGGCTGGTGCAGGTGTTCGCTGGCTGGATGTGGGTCTCTTGGGGACACCTAGATGTATTCAGAGGTGGCAGGTGGATGCCCGCAAGCTCTCCACTCTACCTGCATGGGTACTTTTGTAGAAATTTCAACAGACGAAGGCAACAGGATCTGGGATATGACTGTCACCCTGTCAGCATGTCCTCCTGATCTCACCTGCATCCAGGGCAGATAAAGTATGTGGGAGAATTGGGCTTGGGTCCCAAGGCTTTATCCTCTGGCCTGGCCGTCTCTTCAAAACCTCAGAGGCAGCAGGCTCATGCAGGTATGGGCCATCCAACCCCAGTTCCCCCTCCAGATGAAGCCATCTGGGAAGCCAGGGACCACTCTACACCTGCTCCGTCATCCTTTTAGCTCCGCTGAGCCACAACATTGGCCTTGCTTTTACAGAGAAACTGAAGCAGAGAGGTGCTATGTCCCTGTCAAACTTGTAACAATGCCAATAAATCTAGGTGTGAGATGGTCTAATAGTCCCTGGAATGACCCAGGGACCAGGGCAGTGATTCCACTAAGAAGATGCCCTTGTTCCTCCCTCTGCCAAGGAAACCTTAATTGAAGTTATAAAGTTTGCTGTCTTCTTTCTTACTTTTTTCTTTTTTCCTTCCTTCCTTCCTTCTTTCCTTCCTTCCTTCCTTCCTTCCTCCCTCCCTCCCTCCCTCTCTCCCTCCCTCCCTCTCTCCCTTCTTTCTTTCTTTCCTCCTTTCTTTCTTTCCTTCCTCCCTTTTTTCTTTCTTTCCTTCCTCCTTTCTTTCTTTCCTCCTTTCTTTCTTTCTTTCTTTCTTTCTTTCTTTCTTTCTTTCTTTCTTTCTTTCTTTCCTCTTTCTTTATTTGTCTTCTTCTGATAGCACTGAGGACAGAACACAGGGCCTTATACATGCTAGGCCAGCATTCTAACACACCAGAGACACCCCAGCTCTCTTTCTCTTTCTCCTTCTTCAGACAAGAATTCTGAGGGGCTTTTGCAGGTAGAGGTGCAGAAGAGGTGCTCAGTATGGCATGGTTCCTGTCTTGACACAGTTCTCGGGGTTTGGCAGATCTCCTACTGCAGGATCATGTTGGAGATTGAACACGGCTCCTTTGATTCCTGGAACGTCTTGCTATCTGGAACTACATTATTTAGCTCTCCTTCTCCAGGTGCTCAGGATCAAAAGAGGACTCTTTCCTGGCTTTTGCTGGACTTTCTGTTTCTAGACATAGGAGTGTAAAAGGGAAGAATTCTCTCCAATAGCTTTCTGCTGTCTCTGTAACCTGGAGATTTCCTTCTCCTTATTCTAGGCACCTGGGCTTTTCTCATATCTTCTGTCTCAGATGGGTGTCTGCCAGGATGTATCCATATGGAGGAGAATACTATTTTCCTCCAGTTTAAAAAACAAAAAACTAAAACAATTTTTAAGCATGAGATGACTTTTGCATTGCTATTTTTCTATTTATGGTTATTGAATCCTGTTCCAAAATCCATTTGAAGAAGTAGGCTAAAATGTGCTCATACCAGCCGGGCACCAGTGGCTCACGCCTGTAATCCTAGTTCCTCAGGAGGCTGACGTCTGAGGATCACGGTTCAAAGCCAGCTTGGGCAGGGAAGTCCGTGAGACTCTTATCTCCAATAAAACTATCAGAAAACAGGAAGTGGTACTGTGGCTCAAGTGGTAGAGCACTTGCCTTGAGCTGAAGAGCTGAGGGACAGAGTGTACATAGGCCTAGAGTTCAAGTCCCATGACTGATTTTTTTTTAAATGTGCTTATGCCCATAGTCCTAGTTATTCAGGAGGCTGAGAAATGAGGGTCATGGTTTGTAAAGCCAGCTTGGGCAGGAAAATCCATGAGACTCTTATCTCCAATTAACCACCAAAAAGCCAGAAGTAGAGCTGTGGCTCAAGTGGTAAAGTGCTAGCCATGAATGATAAAAGCTATAAGGGTCAGTGCTCAGGCTTTGAGTTCAAGTCCCAGTATCTACACATAATTTTTTATTATGTATCTAAGGCTTGGTATCTTCCAGAAATTGATTTTGAGAAAACTGGCTTGGTACACTTTAGATATGAAATGTCCACAAAAGGTGTAAGTTCTCAGGTTGGTACTGCTGGGTAATGGTGGGACCTTTAAAAGTGGGGAAGAGAGGGGAGGTGTTAAGTCTCCTGAAGGAGGATTCACAAAGGAGACTGTGGGAATCTACTTTTTCCCTTTATCTCTCTTCTCCTCATTGGCCATGAGGTGAGTAGCATATACTGCCTACCATGATATGCCATCTGATCAGGCCAAAGCAATGGAACCAACCAATCAGGGATTCACTCCATAATTGGTAGGATGGATCCTCAAAACACTGAATCCAAATAAGCCATTTCTCTTTATGACTTATCTCAAGCATATCATCGTAGTAATGGAATGCTCACTCATATACTACCTGAGTGGCCTAGGCTGCATAGCTACTAGATGTGAGCCAGGCAAAGATCGCTGTCATCAGATTTCCTTCTTGCCTCTCTTATTCCTTCCTTTCTTGCCTTCTCTTCTTGCCTCTCAACATACTCTACAACATCAGAAATAATTCTGCAAAAGTTTAGGCCCCCATGTAAAGTTGCCTGCCTCCCAAGTAGCTAGGCCCAATTCTCTGCTCAGCCCAAACCTTCAACAGATTGTTCATTCTCAAGTCCACTCCAGAGCCTTCAGTGACTCTACAGCAAAGCCCTCTTCATTTCAAGTGTGGGGCACCTGTATTCCCTAGTGTGCATTCAAGACCTTTCTTGTTCCTGTTCTAGCTCACCTTTCCAGATTTATCTCTACCTCCCACATAGGGCTATTAAAACTTCTCTTTTAGGAGAAGTAATTTTCTTGTTTCCATTAGGAAAAGCTATCAGGTCTGTCTAGAACTTTTCCTCTATTCAGAATTGTCTTCCCTTATAATCTTAATTTTTTAAAAAAAACCTTACCAATCTTCAAAATCTATGTGCAGATTTCTATCTTCTAGGGGAATTGATCCTTGAATTTCACAGCCCTGATGATGTGTCAATTTCCTGGGTTCTAACTTTGAGAGAGGCCTTCTGATGTTCTAACACAAAGCCTGGGGAGTGGTGGGCTCCTGGAGATGTTTGTTCAGATGGGAACCAGTTATTTCTGTGCATAACTAATTGCTTACTTATTTCCTAAATTAACTAAGTTCAGAGATGATGGGCTTGCGTGTGTCTGGGACATTTTCTTAAAATCATTACTCAAGAATTTTGTAGCATGAAATAATAGTGGACTCTACAGGTAGCCCTGTATTGCCACTTGCTTTGAACGGGTGGCCTACTTATCTCCGGCAGAGAAGGTGACCATGGCATATCTCACCACTTGGTGGCAGTGTACCCCAATTACAAGACTGCCTTAGAGAAGATAAATGCTAAAATCCCCAACCGAATGTTAGACAATGACACATCTCGCATTTAGATCTTGTATAGTGCCATGTCCCTAAACACAGATTAAAGCCAGTATCTTGGAGAATATCACTCTTAGAGAATAGCACATCTTAATTACTTTTTTCTCAGGAGTAAAGAATAGACATGTAAACTCTTGTGAAGAGAAGCCAGAAAACTAACCATGATCAGTTAAATGTTTTAGATAAGGTGTTCATGCAGGAGAGAGAGAGTGAGCTTCTCAGCATGATTTATAAAATCTTGCAGAAGGAAGAGTTTCAGGCAAACTTTTCTCTCCTCCCTGATAGTAATGCAAATTCAACTTCAAAGAAAACATGGACTATGCAGGCCTACAAATCTAGCAAAAAGCAACTGTGAGAATGTTGTCCAGAGAGACTGTTGTGTTAGTGAGTGGGCAATGTGGCTTTCAGAAGCTGGGTCTGGACACAAGCCACATTCACGACACACAGGCATGTGTCCTTCTCACATCACTAAGTTGTAAGCAGGAAAGGCAAAGCCTTGGTTGCATTTGAGGGGAGCTGGAGAGAAGCAAGGCCTGGAGAATCAATGGGGCAAGTGAGAATCTCAGTTCTGGGGAATTATCCTTGGGCAGAGTGCAAATTCTAAAGTGTCCCCTTTCCTGCAAGACTATTGCTTCTGGAAACCTTGGCAGAGTTGACTAATGGCAGTTATATTTGCAAACCCATTGTCTGAGCCAAAGTGGGTGAGAATATCATACTGGAGGGCACTGGGAATGGCAGACATTTAATGCTCCAGGATCCCAAGGGGCCAATTTCTTTGCTCCAGTGACTCAAAGCACAAGAAGGAGAGAACGAGACAGTCTAGTGCATGCTAGGAGGAACTTGAACTCGATTGCATAAAATACTCTGCTGGCTTTATTATTAATTAAGAAATTATACAGTTCTATATACTATCGATTTTAGCATATACTATCACATGCAGTATAGTGTATTTTGCATTTTTATTATGATTATTTATAACTTGCACTTTATACTTAACAAGCTACCTCTAAGCTAGGTTAGATAGGATCTTGGAAAAATAACATTTGCTAAGGCCATTATGTCCTGCCTAAAAGACTTGCTTTGACTTCAACATTATATAGAGTTAGCATTTTTCTACTTAAAGGATCTTGTACTGAAAATTGGATTAAGAAACAATACAAACTCGTACTCTCCGAGGACAGTTTGTGTTGTTCCCAGAGTCTAATGGGTCAATAGACATTTCACTTACTCCTTCAAACATCTGAATGTGATGATTGTGACAATCTCTCTTGTAAAGAAAAACAATTCAAGGCCCAGAAGAGTTACATCACCTGGTTAAGTTGAGATGGGTCATTACATGTGAAGCTGGCACCCAAATGTATAATCTCAGATCCAATGTGATTTCCCAAGGTGATCAGGTAGTTTGTGGAAGGCAAAAGAGGCACAGAAACACGTGACAAAGTTTGCTGGCAAGCCCACAGTTAGACTATTTGTTGGACTGCCTTCTTGGATTTGCCTGGCAGGTGCTCTGCTATTGAATCATGCCTCACAATGCAATTTTGTCTCAGAGGATGGACACAATGGAGACATAAAAATCTTACCAACTCTAGCGACGGTCTATACAACTGAGGAAGCTTAGCCTAAAAATGTTTGAACCAAACTATGCTGTAAAAAATCACATCTTAAACAAGATCATACTAAAGCTACCAGCACAACTATGTTTATTGCAGCCTTACTTACCATAGCTAAGATATGGAACCAACCCAGATGCCCCTCAGTAGATGAATGGATCAAGAAAATGTGGTATATATACACAATGGAATTCTATGCCTCCAT
>NW_012267235.1:7987214-7993345 GCF_000151885.1 Dipodomys ordii
CTTTGTTGCTTTGTATGTCCCTCCCCCACGGTATAACCCCTGTTTTCACTGTATTTGATGTTGGTATAATTTGTGGAGGGGAAGGGAAAAAACAAATCATTTAAATAGGGATACAGGTAGACCCATTGCAACAATGAGATGTACAAGTCGTTATGTTGAAAAATGAACTTTACAACTTTGGTGGGGGGAGTAAGGGTAGCAGGAGGGGGGAGATGGGAAGGGATGGGAAGGGGAAGCAAAGGAAGAGGCTACAATGCTTGATAAGAAATGTACTCATTATCTTGCCCATGTAATTGTAACCCCTCTGTATGGTATTTTCACAATAAAAAATGAAAAAAAATCACATCTTTTTATCTGTATGATATTGGGACATACTATTTAATTTCTCTAATCCCTGTTTTTCATCTATAAAATAGGGATAACCATGGCAGCTACTTCTTAATAGTATTGCAAGGAATTAATGAAATCAAGAATGTAAAACACCAGAATGGCGTACTTTGAATCTGGTCCTCTATAGCACTGTTATTCCCATCATCGCCATCACCACTATCATTCTCACTACCATTCTCACTATCATCGCCATCATCACCACCATTATTGACACCATGACTATGATTACCATCATCACTACCATCATTATCCTCATCACGACCACCTCCATCGTCATCATCATCATCATCATCATCACCACCACCACCACCATCTTCATCACCATCACTATCATCATTACTACCATCACCACTATCATCCCTAATCTTTATCACCATCACCACTAACATTATCTACTACTATATTTGGACAGCTCAAAGTCAGAGTCTCTCTCCCCTTATCTCCTTTGGTAGAATAAGAGAGATTTCCCCTCTATGTAGAGAAATATAATCCTTCCTCTCTCTTGTAAAGAAGTAATTCTTAGTGAAAGTTCCCAATAAATAAAAAATGAATGACTGAATAAAGAAACAACCAAGAAGATGTCAGATGATTGTACGGTCTTGAGAAAAAGAAATAAATTATATTAGTTGACTGAGATGGCTGCAACAGAGCAAGGCACCCTGGGTGGCTAAAACCACAGCTATTTATTATGTACAGTTGTGGAGATTGGAAGTGGGATTTCTCTCAAGGAGCTGGGGAAGGATGAGCTGCAGACTTCTCTTCTATCTTTGGGTGGTAGTTCCTTGGCTTGTGTCAACATAACTCCCCATATCTCTGGTTCTGAGTTTTGAGTTTCCCCATTTTATAAGGCCACCAAGTCACATTGGATTAGACCTCTCTCTAACATTCTTCCATTAAGTCAAACACCTGCAACGATCCTATTTCCATTCATGGGCATTGAGGTGAAAACCTGTTTTTTCTAGATACCCTATTTAACTCATAATTAAGATTAAGTGGTAGGTGGGCTGTGGCTTGGTAGGGGTGATCAGGTGAGGCCTGGAAAAGGCTTGAAGAATCGAGGAAGTAAGCTCCAGTGGATAGCAAGGACCTTCTTCACAGAGAGTGGTAACCTGCTCTGCAGGTTACAAGAGCAACAGAAAGGTCTAGGTGCTTGGAAGTAGGTGAGAGAAATAGCAATGAGACAAAAGATGGAGTCCCAAGGCTATGAGGTTGTCCTTCTAAGAAAAAAAATGAGCTTTGGGTTTCTGTTCACGTACCTCAAAAGATTCTCATGATCCGTATAAATTCATAATTCTGTTTCCTTATGGAAAGATAAAAGCTCCTTAACAATGAGCACAAAGACTGTTTTCTCAGCCAAACACCACATTAACCTGCACTTCACAATGTTTTGTCTGAAACTCTTTGATAGAAAAGCTTTGGTTATGACCATTTATAGCGATGTAAAAAAAGGTAGAGCTTTGAGGAAGCATAGTTTACAAAAGAAATTTCAACACACCGATGAGTTCCGTGAAAACAACAAAAGATCTGTTCCATAGAGGGATTTTTTATTGTTATTTTGTACTTAGGTCTTCAGAGAAGAAATTAGTGTTTATTCCTAGAGTAACAAAGAGGAAGTCTTGTCAGAAGGCTTTTGAGATACAGCTTTTAGGATAGATAGAATTTCCGGCAATGCCTGAAATCATCAGGTGAACAAGGATAGTAGAATTCTAATGGAGAGATTAAAATAGAAAATCTTTCTCTTAAAGACAACATATATATATATATATAATTTAATATTTTTAATAGAATAGCAATATGTAAAAGACAAAATAGTAAAGCTACCTGCTTGCACAAGAGATTTGTTTTAATTCTAAACATGGGGAAATGCTGAACATGCTTTTAATGATGATATTTTATAATCTCTACACATTAAAAGTCAGGTGAGGTGGGGTTGGAGGAATAGGGAAGAATGTTGAAAGGAATGAATCTATCATGAGCTGATTACAGTCTCATGCCTATCATCCTAACTATTCAGGGGGCTAAGATCTGAGGATCGTGGTTCAAAGCCTGCCCAGGCAGGAGAAATCTGTTTTTTCCAATTAACCATCAAAAATCTGGAAGTGGAGCTGTGGCTCAAGTGATAGAGTGCTAGCCTTGAGCACAGAAGCTTAGGAGAGTGCCCAGAACCTGAGTTCAAGCCCCAGGACTGGCAAAAGACAAAAAAGGAATATGAGAATAGCTGTTTCTTTCATAAAATCTAGAAAATTTGGAGCAGAAAACATGGCTTATGAATGGCAATAAGAGAGAGAGAAAGAGCCTCTTTGTGCTCAAGGAAAGTACTCTATCATTTGAGCCACTCTGCCACTTCTGGTTTTTGAATGGGTTAATTAGTGATAAGAGTCTCGTGGAGACTTCTCTGCGATCCCCAGATCTCAGCCTCCTGAGTTGCTAGGATTACAGGCATGAGCCACTGGCACCTAGCATCTGCTGTTCTTTTTAGAAAAAAATTATACCATGCTCTTGGAACTTGAGCAGGATAATGACAGAGAGCTGTCTCCTGAAGCTTAAGAAGATTGATGGGGAAGAGGATGAGGAGAGAGGAAATCTGTCCAGTTCTTTCTATCATCTAGCCCTCCTTGCCTTCTTTTTCTTCCATATTTTCAACCACTTTCTAGATTACTGAGGGTAATCTCTTCTTAGTTGCTATAGGATTACAAAACTCTAATGGTCCTCTGTCACTTATTTGCAGAGGAAATACTTTAAACCCCTCTCCCCATGGGAAGTTTAAATTGAGGCCTGTACCCAGTCCTAAAGGCTAGATCTCTGATGCCGTGACTGTGATCTGAGAATCAAGCCTGCTGGAGTGACTGGGTGAGAGGGTAGCATATACGGTAAGGAAACTTGGCTCAAAGGAGTGATTTGTGTTTGGGGGGGCAGTGCTGGTGGAAGGGGACAGTGTGAGATCTTATCATGTTACTAAACCACAGTGTGCAGTTTTAAGGCTTAGGAATTGTTTGCTTCTGGAATTTCTTCCTTGATACATTCCAGATGCAGTTGACTGCAGGTCACTGAAATTGTGGAAAAGCAGAGACCACTGTATTTAAATTTTCTTCCTTGAGTCATTGCAGTGGGGCAGGAGGAAAAGGTTGTAAATGCAGCTCAGCATGCCAGCCACATCTTCACTCAAGGCTAGTGTTTGTCTTTATTTTCCATGGACTAATGGGGCTCAAGTTCTCCTCTCTGCTCTGCTTCAAGAAACCCAGCTCCTGATGAAGGCTGTCCAGTAAACAGATCAGGGCAGACACTTAAGAAACATCATTTAACAAGGCAAATGAAATGAACTGGCATTTATTTTTCCATCCATCAGGCTTCCCATGTCTTCCCACTCCTTCCTGTTCGCTGAGCTTGATCCACACAGATAGACACACAGCATCAGAAAGAGATTGACTTTCACTCCAGTCCTGAGCATGCTCTCTGCGGTCCTTCCTCGCACAGCAGCCACCGCCTTTGATCCTGAGCTCATTCCGGTAACAGATGATTCAGACAAGACATGCCTGTGCAGTTTTACAGGTGACAGTTTTTTTGAGTGCTCACCAGCTCTTGTGTTTTACAAGTGCATTTGTTCCCTACAGACTTTTGGCTGCCTTATATGCCCTGGACCCAGGAAGAATAGTTGACTCTGATTATCAAAGCTTTGTCTAAATAAACTCGGACCTCTCAGTATATCTCTCTTGGCCATAGACCTAGGTATATGGACAATCCATCCTGGAGGCTTTCCAAAGTGGGGAAATAGTTATTGAAGGATATAAAGAAAAAACAAGACCACCTTATAAGGAAGTTTCACCGTTTCACCTAAAAGGAAGGCCCCTTAACACTGGCGTTAGCAAATAGCATCATAGTGTAGCTGTGGAATATTGGAGCCAAATAAGAATCTCTCTGCCCTCAACCAAAGACCCAGCCTGGCTTTTATAGGCCAGACATAAATCTGAGAAAGTGTTTATAAAATAGACTTGGTCTATCTGGAAGGCTTAAGAAACAATTTTTATAGGTTAATTCTTAGGAAATCGATTTGAGGCTATTTAGAGAATTCGCTCTTCTAGGCAAAGGGGAGCCTTCTCACCTTATCTTTCCCTGTCCAGCTGGATGTGTGGCTCATTCCATAATCTAGTGGTGTTTGTTTTAGGCCCCTTATAATCTTCAGGGTTGAGAAGGCTGTCTTCCTGAGCACACCATTCATGGGCAGTGGGTCCTTTAGTTAAGGACTTATGATCCTTTATTTAAGTACTGATTCATTCCCCAGCCAGCCTTTCTCCTTGGTGATGCCATTCAAATTTGTATTCCCACATGATATTCTAGCTTCTGGCTTAAATATCACTGGCGGTGGCAGATCTCACCCTTTATGCCTTTGCTGCAGGTGTCTTTAAAGTACAGACCGCCAAACTCTCAATTGCCTAGATATGTAGGCAATGGTTCTAAAAAAAAGAATGGATTCACTTTCAAATCAACTAATGAAGCTTGACTCTCTGTGGGACACAAAAATACATGGGTCAGTGTTCTTGTCCTCAGGCAAGATTTCTCATGACAAGGGAGATAAGACAAATGTGGGAAGAAATGAAACATAAGACATGACAAGAGTTTATAGTGCGAGAAATAAACTAAAGTCACTTTCACATATATAGAAGAAAATTAGCATATTTTGTGGGACGAGAAGAAAGAAACAATCTGATAATTATCATGACGTGCTTGGCCTTGGACAACAACCTGGAGGAGCAGGATGGGGTGGTGCACACCTGGGATTCCAACACTCAGGTGGTGGAGGAAGGAAGACTGTGAATGCAATGGCACCCTGGTCTACGGTAGAGAGACCCTGTCACAAAGATACCAAGACACAAAAACCCAAAGTATAAAACACTCCAAAGACAAAAATTGTGGGGTTTCTGCCCAGACTAGGTGAGACTTATGCGTAAACTTGCTATAATGGAAACTCCCTGGAATGGAAGGAAACACTTTGGTAAGAGTCTGGATTAAAGTAAGGAGGGAATAGTCAATACATTTTGAGAGGTGGACCCAAGACAAAAGCATGGGTATTATTGAAGACTGGAATAACCAATGGTACTTTCTTTGGTAACTAGCCATACAGGGCCCTGAACTGAGGGAGCATGAATGAGAAGAATAATTAGAATAGCAATAACAGAAACAGAGTAAGAGCCAGGCTCTCTCCTGTAATCCTAATTACTTAGGAAGCTGAGATCTGAGGATCATGGTTCAAAGTCAGCCTGGAAAGGAAAGTCTGTGAGACTCTTATCTCCAATTACCCACCAGAAAGCTGGAAGTGGCACTGTGGCTCAAAGTGGTAGAACATTAGCCTTGAACAAAAAGAGCTCAGAGACAGTGCCCAGACCCCAAGTTCAAGCCCCATGATCAACAACAACAACAAGAAACAAAAAAAGGACAAAAGTTGATTGCCAGTGGCTTATGCCTGCAATTCTCACTACACTGTAGGCTAAGATTTGATGACTGGGGGTCTGAAGTCAGCCGAGGCAGAAAATTCTATGAGACTATATCCCTAATTAATCACAAAAAATGAAAATTGAAGGTGTGGCTAAAGTGGTAGAGTACCAGCCTTGAGGGGAAATGCTAAGGTTCCTAGGGCCCAGAACTAGCACAAAAAAGGAGGAAGAAGAAGAAGAAGAAGAAGAAGAAGAAGAAGAAGAAGAAGAAGAAGAAGAAGAAGAAGAAGAAGAAGAAGAAGAAGAAGAAGA